>NC_041371.1:9956018-10556018 GCF_900634415.1 Cottoperca gobio
AGCCTCTTGACTTTCAATGTTCTCCCCTGAATGAAATAAAACAATTCAAACTCTAAAGCCAAACTGAACTAGTTTGTCTTTGTAATCAACAATATATATTGTGTAGCACTGTTTACACAGTACGCAGTGCGGAAGTGGCTTCATAAATAAGCAAGAGCAGTGTGTGTTGTTTTCACTATATAAGGCTCTCAGCGAGTAATCATTAAAAAAAAAAAGCATGCTCCTTTAGTCATAACCTGGGAATTTGGAGATTTTGACAAGACTCTGCACAAAGTCACAGGGCAGGCACCAGTTGGACTGACACGTGGGTGGACTGAGCAATCAGAGACAGAAATAAAGGCGGCCTTTATACGGCTATTCTCGCTTTGCTTTTCTCTCCTCCTGTGCGTCCAATATATTCAATATTTAGAAATCTCAACAATGTTCAGATAATCAGAGGCGAGTTGTGACGACTCACATGTACTCTGTAAGTGTACTTACTATTTACTCTCACTCAAGTACATTTTTGGTGAAAAATCTATACTTTTTCTTTATTACAGATACACCATGAGCAAGATACTGAGATCTTTTATATTGTAAAACAAGATATTTTTTCTATTTTATTTCTGTTTTAACAAATAACTTATAGCTATAAAACCACATCACTTTACTTTGTCATCATTATACAAATTAACATATCTTGTTAACATTTCCCCTTATTTTAACATACTTACTTATTTACTATTTTCTTTGCCTCTTATTGTTTTTATATTCATATTTGTAATTGCCGATTTATTTATTTTTGCCCCGTTTTATGCATTTACAGCACTCTGTTTTTGAAAAATGCAATGTAAATAAAGTTTTTATAATTGTTATTATTATCATCATGTTATGATAAGAAAAGAATATCCACCTGTATTTATTCAACGAGTCTTGGTGACATTTTGATCTCCTAATTAGTTTTAATGAGTCATATGATATTGAGAGAGATGTACTCCAGACTTTTCCCCACATTGCAAATAATAAAGAACTTAAAATGTAATAAAAGTATTCCATATTTATATCCCAAATAACTCAGATCCTCATGATCAGTAAAGACTCATCATCTTTATAAGTACAGATCAAGATTCAAATGTGCATAAACAAATGTCTTCTTAAACATATTGTAAGATGCATAAAAGAGTGTGTATCAAATATCTCCGCTTCACTTTACAAATGTGTCATTGCGAGATTAACAAACATGTCACATCCTTCCCTTTTCTAATAAGGGAAAGTATGTCAGGCACGCACGCTGCCTCCCACACTCTATTTGTTGTCCTTTATTCCCACGACGTGTATAAAAAGGATCAAAATGAATTTGATATCTTTATACATCTCAGTCTTTAAAGCTCTCTGGTGGCTGATGATCCCCCAAATTCCACCCCTTCTCACCCCCCCCCCCACCCCAAAAAAAAAAAAAAGTTTAAAGCCTCTCGCTCAGCTGGGGTCTCCCTTTGTACGCAGAATGTTCAAAGTATTACACTGTCACTAATCATCCATGTTACAACATCTTGAGCAGCGAGGGCTCTCACTCTGACTCCACCAAACCATTATGGTGCCACGGGGTTGGAGGAATGGTCCACTTTGATCTCCTCAGAGGAGAGCTATGGAGACATCTTTCAGCCTCTCTCTGCTCCTCACCTCGCTCCCCCCCCCCCCCCCCCCCCTTCTGCTCTCCTCCCCCTCACTCCCTCTGCTGAGAGACTTTAAACAGTAGGCTGGAGGCTGTTATTTTGGGAGGGCTGAGGGAAGAGGGGGCGAGTGAAGAATAATATCTTGTACTCCAGGGCCTGGACGGCTCCCCCAGCCCATCAAACGAGTAACAAATGCGGCTACAGACCCATAAAGAATAAAGGGAGGGTAGAAAAGAAGAACGAGGGGGCAACATTTTTCTGACACAGTTTTATGGCTCTGCTTATTACAAGGAGCAGCTTAAGCTCTCCCTCCTCTCCTCGCTCAGCTCACCGCCTCCTTTATCAGTCATATCTACACATTCCTGCAAGGATGGAGGGGTGCAGGATGGAGGGATGGACGGGGTGAAATAGTTGCCTAGAGAGTGGATTGATACGTTTTTATTTTTATTCTGATATATATTTTAATACTTCTGCTGAAATCAAGCTTTTAGGATTGATGGAAGGATGTTAACCATTTCTCTTTTCCTCTTTTGTGATATTTCGGTACCTTTTCTTTCATAATGATCTTTAAACATCGATCACAGTCTTCAACTGGAATTCATAATAATTTGTATTTAATAATAATAAGAAAGTGAAGGAATTTTATGATTTTATAATGTATTACACAAAAAGTTGCTTTCCTCATCCATAATTATTGATTTTCATGTTTGTATTTATTTATTTGTGCTTGTACTTCAACATTTAATTGCCTTTAAATGTGCTTTATAAATACATTGACAGATAATAAAGATGTTTTTGTCACTTGTTACTATTCAGTAGCATCTGAATCTGAACAGCACAATAAAAGTGTTACACACATGTTGACTGTAACGACACTATGAGGTGACATTACATTACAGGTGTGTGTATGTAAGTAAGTGAAAGACAGTGGCTGTGTCTGAAATCACTCCCTTTGTCCTAATTCTAATCCATTGCATTTCATAGATGTGGAAACTTTTTTCTTCATGTTTATGCATCACAAGTGCCTCAAATCTTCCTGTTTGTAAAAGAGCGTCTATTAAATAGTGAGTAGTAAATGATTTGATAAGGAAGAAGCTTCGGACACATTGCATTTGTTCTGAACCCCTAATTTGAAATTTCTTACCAGTAATAGACATTATTTACGTTACATGTACTTTCCAGTAATTATCACTTTTCTCTATTTTAACGTTGCTCAGTAACTATAATGTTTGCTTTACCTCCTTGCTGAATTGAGCATGGCTGACATGCCTGGGGCAGTGACCTTCATACAGCAGCTGATGGCTCCTATGCTTCTGTTGTGGTCACATTTCAGAGGATTGATTTTCACATAGTTTTTTTGTACAATTCAAATTCTTTGGGGAAGTGTTTCAGTCGCTCCCACCTCTTTTGCAAGAAACATCTTTACAACAACAATATTATAGCGTTTCATTTAGGTTGCAAAATGAGTTTTACACAATGTTGCAATAGTAGTCAACTGTTAAATTCAATAAATCTTGATAAGATTAGTTTTGCTTATAAATGGCAGGCATGCAGTGTTCAGCGAGGTGTTTAACTAACTCAACATAATACACTCAATGAATTGCACACACAATGGACAGCATTCCCTTTCTAACTCTCTGTAAATTACAATTATCTGCTGAATAACTGAGGGAATGGTAAATCCCCCCATTAATGATTATTCTGATATACTATGTTTAACTTGAATTAATTCCATGAACATTTTGCATCCTCAGCTCCACTCTCCCTGTTTGTGTCTTCTCACTCATTTCTTCTCCCAGCAGACTAATGAACTACAGTTCACTGACCAGTGAGATGCAGCTGATTAATTCAGAGCCAGATAGGCGCGTCTGTCCCTCTCCATTTCTCTAAGGGCAGCAGGGAGGATGGCTGGACATCTCATCCTGTCTCACTCAATTAAACTAAACCCCCCCGCCCACACGTTACCTCCCCATCTCGCACTAAACACGGCACTAAATCACCAAACTAAAACTGTACAGTCTGCATTTACAGAGGAAAACACATGTATTGTTTTTTCTTTTGACTTACAGGCCTATACACTTGCAATTCGATTTTGTGTCTTATATGTTGTATATGAACTTGCAAGTACTGTGAGTACGTACTATTTACATTTGTGTCCTAACTCTTCTTTTTCGAGCCATACAGTTAGCCAAGACCTGCAAATTGACATGCATATTGAAAATGTCAATGTGCGTGAGAAGACGGTTTATATGTCTTGCTGTGGTTATATAACAAAGGTTGATTCTACTTTCTCTATGGTAAATATGAAGCTACCCCTAAAATTGCATGTGGCCCCAGACTGGACCCCCAATGTGAAATGGTTTAGAACTGCTTAGCTTAAAGCATAAAGACTGGAAATAAGGTCTGCTAGCCTGGCTTTTGTCAAAAGGTACCAAAATCCACCACGAAAAAGGGAACTAATTAACATGCTATAAATTGTTTGTTATTCTTTAATCAGGAGTAACTTCTTGGACTCTTGTTGTTTCCATGAGGTTGCTAGGCCTTTGGAGAGAGCCAGGCTAGCTGTTTCCCCCTGCTTACAGTTACTGCTAAGCTAAGCTACTAGCTGCTGGCAACAGCGGCGGCTCTAGTGGATTGTGCAGATTTTAGGGATACCAAATCTATAAGGCACAACCATTGCATACCACCTCCTGCCCCATAGGTTTGGTTCCCCAAAAGACACATAGGCCTATAACAATAAATGCAAGAATGCTCTTATGCTGTTAACCTATGTCTATTTATCACTGCACATGAATAATTACAATTTCCCCTCCCTGGGGATAAATAAGGGGTACAAATATTTTATGAAAATATTTGCCTGTATGGCTGGCCATAGAAGTAATCCTTTAAAGATGAGCGTGGAGCTTTAAAATGTAACCATAAGAACCATAACAAGGTGGTGGCATGGGGAGGTACACATTCTGGATATTCTGGACATGGTCTGTGAAAATACAAGAGTTCTCATGAATGGAGATGACCCCAGCGCTATTTAATATTAATATAATTCCATAACCAACTGATGCTTTAAGGAGATAAAACCAAGGAGGCGATTCAGTTTCATATTCTTTGTTGGCTAAATGCACCACTAAAGGCAGTGCGTGACGACGGCGATATGAGACTCATCAGACTACAGTACAGTCAGGAGCCTGCGGGAGATACAATTTCCACTCTCCGGGCAGTACAGATCATACGCCACCTTCCCTCACTTCAATCTCACTATTGGCAACCTCACTCATGTATGGAGTGACAATTCTGGTCACAGTTTATGCATTTCGGAGGAATTTTTCGGCCGAGTGCATTATTGAACTGCAGTTAAGATTGAGTTTGTAGGCATGATAAGAATCTGCTGATGCACTAGGATAGCCAGGAGAATAACAGCCTCCCTGCTCCTGTGGTATGTCCTCTCAGCCTTGAGCGGGTTGGGGTGGGGTGGGGGCGGCTGGGGAGGTGTCGGTCCACCAAAGGTCTGGGACCTCTCACTCATCCCCCACTCATCCTCTCTGCTAGTGGGTGTTATCATCATGTGGACATCTTTTTACCTGTGAAATATTATCGCCTGGCTTGTCTCCACACAAGTACTCTTTCAACAAGGCCTAATAGTTTTCTCGTTCCTCTCGTGGATGCCACGGCTTGCCTGTTATTTATACTCTATGTCTGTCTGACAGTCTCTCTCTCTCTCTTTATGTAAATGCATCTGTTACCCACTTGCCTCTTACCTCCACCCAATGCACAGCTATTGTTTCTGGAAGGGTCTAGCCCCCCCCCCCCCCCCCCCATCCCATTAACTGTCAGTACTCTGATACACTGATAGTCTTTTGTAAAGCGGCTGGCAAGCAAGGAGCAGATGAGGAAACCCTAAACCGTTTATTAGAAGCACTTTGCACCCTTCAAGCAGAGTGGAGCCACTGTAAATAATGGCAATCGCAGACTAGCCTGGATCAGGCCAGCCTGATAACTCAACTCGTCGTGGGATTTTGAGAAGGATCACACATTTGCATGCATTGCAGAATAGATGATTTCTAGCCGCAGTACTTAGATACGGAGTTTGGCGAAAGTAATGAAACTCTCACATGACATTTTCTGGCAACACATTTGAAAACATTTGGTTGCTGTAAAAAGAAGATGTAACACATTGGTATTTCGAGGAAAAGTACTTGGGCCTCACTAATGTAACATTAGAAGAAGAAAAAGAAGAAGAAGAAGATCTGCTATTAAACTAAAAGAGGAAGAATAAGTGTTTCTATTCTTTTAATGTTTCCGTCTGGTCAGCAATCACTTTTGTAAACTTTTTGAAAATGCAAGTTTGAGTGAAAACATTTTCTTCTGTAAACTTTGATTTAAAATGATTCCACATAAATCTTGAACATAAACGTTCAGTAATATTTATTATCTTCTGCGATTAATGCTCGCAAACAGAATGTGTCACAGCATGAAGATTAAGTGACTCAATACAGCCCAACTTTAACTTTAAGCACATAATTGTCTCAATCTGAGAAATACAAGTCTGGAGGGAGAGTATTTTATGAAAAGTCAGGATATTATTACAGCCCAACTGGGACCACTAGTGATGCTTAGAGTCACCTGCCTGTGGCCTCAGTGGTACTTTACAGCACTTAGCCTGTAAGGCTGAGGTAACAGCGATGACATCATCGTCTCCAGAAATGCTGGGGAGGTACGGTGCCACACAGTTGCCAGACTTCATAGCCCACATGAGTAGGAAATTACTTCATCCTCTCAGTTTTCGCACAGAGCCTGTTTACCAGTTTTACCCATGGGAGGTGGTCAGCGTGGGACTGGCACATTCAAGACATTTAACATAAGTAAACGACACCTCCAAGGGATTTTGTGAGCTCTCCCAGGTCTCTACACCTGTATTTTCTTAACAACACCTGGTTGCTAGGAACGGTGAATGTGCTGTACATTAGGGAAATGCTTTGTATGAACGGGTTTACACATAATTTACATTGCACTTTTTAAATAACACATATTGTACTGTATGTTGGTTATTCAGACACGTGAAAGTTTATGTGCACTTCACTGGTCACATTGTTTGTTAACACTCTTATTTTGTTTCCAGTACATGCATTTAAATTGGATTTGTGGGAAAGTAAAATGAGATTGAAATCAAAGAAGGTCCTCTACTGAAGGACGTATAAAACATGCACTAGTGTGTCTGGATAAATACTGCTTAGGATATAAAGCAGTGAGGGACCAAGGCCGAGGTTTCTGTATTTGGAGATATAAAACACATGTTTATGCTACATTCACACCAAATACAGTATGTACCTGCTATATAACATGTCATATTTTGAAAATAAACACAATTTGTGTTGATTTGTTTCATCCTTACCTTTTAAAAATATAAATGTAAAATTAAATGTTATAGCTTTTTACAAATCGTATGGTCCTGAGCAGACGCGGAATCCACAGAATTACACTGAAATACAAAAATCTTTTAAATAAGGACTATAAAAGTGTACCAAAAGTTAAGTTTCAAATAATCATTATGTAAATATGCAGAAAGTATAATTGTACTTTAAATATTTGCTACTCAATTATCACAGATGATGATATTGAAGATATTCAGTGAGGGCCGTTTAATGCAAACTACATTTAATTTAGTTTATTACAAGAAGAACAAGACGAGAATGATGTTGTTAACCCAATTGCAACAATTAACAATTAGTACAATAATTTGAACTTTAGACATAATACAAATATAACATTACGCATTTATTTCTCACTCCACAAGCTTAATTCTAGTAAAAAAAAATTACATTTCAAATGAAAGAACTTACTTATTGTCTTTTTTATTTAATTTTTTACAATGATTGACAACTGTCCTATTATTCTTTTCTCTCTACAAAATATGATAAAATAAAATGGAATAACTAAATAAAAGCAGTTACTTCTTAGATCTGGTATCGTTGCACGCATTAACATCCGGCACAGTTACCTCTTCACAGGACGGTCTGTCTTCCTGTGCATTTGTTTTTTGTAGAAAAGTTTGTTTCAGCGGCCTGAGTGTGCAGATCAGGCTGCTTGTTTTTCTGGTTCGTTGGACTTTTTGATTTTTGTTCGTGTAAGAAATAGGGGAGTTCAGCGGTCGGGCGGCGTGGTTATTTTCTGGCCTGTGGGTAGACTTTAGGAGCTTGAGAGCCAGGGTGGTCTTACAGGCCTAAAGCAATATAGCCTCTGATTTACTCACCACCCAGCACCCGCCTCACAAAGCCATTTGTGTTACTTTGTACATTTTCCGTTGATAAACTTAAATTCCATCAGATTTTCTTTGGCCATGAGCCCAACGGCTGATACTGACCTTAAACAAATGTGTTGTGTGGTTGGATGAGGATCATGGAAGTGAGAATACGTAGCTTTCCCTTTTCATAATGAGGCCTCTGGACTTTCTCTCACGATAGATCCTGGGAATAGTTGATGTGTGGCCGTAAGGGCTTTTTAATCTTGTCTATGATTTCATTCCTTCTGAAATACTTTAATTTTCATCTGCTGCAAAAGAGCTTGTTTGGATTCATTAAATGAAGAAAATAATCACAGTATAACAGATTAGTCGTTTGGAAGAGAATCTGAAATCGGCAGGATCTGAAGTCACTACAGTCACAAGTTAAAGACAAATAAAGTCTTACACAGAACAGCTCATAAACATACACACCGACCGAGACACACACGCACACACACACACACACACACACACACACACACACACACACACACACACACACACACACACACACCCATCCTTCACAAGTGCACATACATTGCACGCCCACTTTTAACCACCCAGTGGGAATGTGTTTTTCTAGATCATTTGAAGCCGAAATATTTGAGCTGCATGAGTCCTCTTATGAAGTTCTGCCAAGAGGGAGTGCAGAACTGCTGAGACCCTCAGACAACAACTCCAAAATTCCCAGAATTCAGCAGGGCCAAAAACACCCACTTTTGTTCCAGATAGTAATGCTGCACAGGAAACAAAAACTGGCGAAACAGTCATTAGGTTTACGTCACAGTGTGGCAGGGAATAAAGCCGTTATCTTCAAAAGGGCAAAAGGTTCTTGATTTCATTGTTCTTAGAATTTACTTGTTTTAGTTTTCCTTTTACGATTTTTGTTCGTAACTTATGAGTCTTAAACGATAAGTCTGCTGATATTCCGTATTGTTTTCATCGTGAAAAAACAAGTAAGAATTGATCCTACTAACAAACATTATCTATGTAGCCAAAGCCTGATTCATCTTATCCCTCTGTGCCGTAGACCTCCATTGTTGTCCAGACACTATTTTAAAAAGATCACTGAGCCACAATGTCACACGGTGTGACATGTTCCTTTAATAAGATGAACATGGGAACTGTATTTTATTTTGAGTTGATCCCAAATGGGCTTGGGTCTCAGTGCCACGAAAAGGTTGAGAAAGTCAGAATTGATCGAGAAATGTATTATTACATTGTTGTTTTTTTGTCATTTGATGGGATTTGTTGACAATAACCAACATGTAGAATATCACCAGCCTAACCCTTTAAAGATTATTTAAAGTAAAAACAGCTCTAGACTAAACTCTGAGAGATAAACACGTCAGTAAACGATGTGAAAGAGTGTAAAGCCATCAACTGCTGGCTCAGATTGCTCAGAGATTAGGCTTTTTCAGCCACCAACAGTGGGAACTATAAATGTTGAAATCTGAAAGAAAGATTCAACTGCAAATCCCATCAAAACTCCCCATTTGTTTTTGTTAGTTTTAGCGTCTCTGTCTCATAGGTTTCACGGTAAATAAAATCCTGTGTCTGTTTTTATGGAGGATAGTCATAGTGGTCAGCGTGATGGCTGCTGGTTTGGATCTTCATCTGGCCAAGCATCATTACATTTCATCTTTCCTCAGTCTCTCGTAGCAGACTTGACATCAACCCAATGAGCTCCCCAGATATAACAAAAAGCCGAAGCAATACCTACAAACCAGACCTGTTTCTTAGTGACCGAGTATAAAAACAACGCAGACTTTTATTTCCGCAATGGAAATTCCACAACCAATATTTGATATTTACAATCAATAAAGACACAGTATGCTCCTGTGTCACATATAGAAGAGATGAATGCACCTTTGTTCAGACAGACAGCTTGGGAATTCCTAAACTGTGAGTCCCTTAGTAGTTTAGAGTATCATTTTGCCGCTTGTTCCCTTCTGTGCAATTACAGTGCTTAAAGTGATTGAAAAACACTGGTGTAATGTCTCCTGTTTCAGGGCTGCCTCTATGCTGAACAGTAAATCTGTCTCGGCCATTGGTCCGTTTAACCAGATAAGGAGTTAATCCAGGCCTTCGCATACGTAAGTCTGATGTCAGAGCCACTAATGACTTTGCTGGCTTTCAATGTTTTTACATAGACATATGTAACACAGGAAATAAAGTGTTAAATGAGCCTGCAAAGCACTGATATTTATAGGTTGGTATAGGCTGAAAATATTGTATTTGTATTGTTTGGACACATGTGACCCTCAATTTTGCGCAAGGTGCAAAACCGCTCAAAACATATATCTTTGAATATGAGAATGACTTTTTCCTGGAATTGATCCGTTCATAGTATTTACATTTCACTTAGGATGACCCCTAGAAAGTGCTTTTCACAGTATGATATCATACGGTCGGGTTTTAAAGTAATACAACTTTTAATCAGATTCTTCATGTTGTATATCTCTTGCGGCTGTTTGACTGTTGAAATCTTTAACTGTTTGTTATAATTTTCAGGTCAGACATTAGTTCAACTCTCGGTTATTTTCTGTCTTTACACTAGATTCATATTGGTTCCTTGAGCCAAGATGCCTCTTTTCCCATTTATCCTTTAGTCAGGAGACAGGAGAAGAAAAGTTGAACAGTGAAACAGTCCTACGGGAAACCTGAGCTACGTTTAAGCTGTTGCGCAATAAACCCCGGGCTGTAAAGTGAAAGCCTCCCATGTTGATGGGCAGTTAAAACACGTGGGGTCCCAAATCTTTACTGTCAAACTGGCTTTGCCTCTAACCCAGCACCAGGATTACACTAGAGGAGGACAGATCAAATCCATTTTTTTTGTAGTTTCAATTGTTTTCATGATTGCTTCTGTTCATCATTGTACAATTACACACGACTTGTGGTTATTTTTCGGGCTTTTTTCAACCATTATTGCTCAGATGGTTGCTCACCCTGACCAAAGCATCAGGTGATAGGTTTGTCATCTGGAAGTAAGCCATGGGAGTGTTTTAGGCTGAAATAGACCTTGTCATTGTTTTTTTTCCAAGGAGGCCTCCCTCACTGAAAAGTGCTTCTCTCAGCACCGGCCTGTCTGGCAGCGCTTCCTGTCCCTCAGCTCTCCCATTCACGTTGTTATTAGGCCCACCAAATGGCCCTGGTTCACCGGTGGTCTCCCCTAATAACTGCCACTGATGGACGGGTCTCGCTGCTTGTGGCCTTCGGCTTCACTAGAAATCCAGCAAGCAGGCCAAGCGCACTTCACTGTAACATACACAGGAAAATGCTTAACTGCTGTAACATGAGCAGGGAATGGAATAGATTGTAATGACTAAAAACACATCTAATTAAGAGGAAATATTGTAGGGCCACCAGTTGCTTTGGGATACTGGGGTCGGTTTCCTTAAATGCGCTGTTGAGGGACGTCGGGAAAGAAAGGGTAATCTGATCTGCAGAGTTAATCTGGATAAGTAAAGACATGTTTACACCACAAATGAGGTCTGAATATTCTCCAGTGCACTCTGCTGAATTAGAGTTTCAGTGGTATAATGACTTGTATATGCTTTTTAAATGTGATTTACACTATTCCTCAAGCATGTAAAAATGACCTAAACAGAAATATGATCTTGGTAATTTTGAGGGGAACAGACCGAACTAGTTCTGCAGCCTGTTTCAAATGAACACCAGATACTATGAGTGTGCTATTGACAATAGTGATGACAGTGAGGATAATCGTAATGATGATGATGATGATAATGAAAGGTAGATGATCATGAAGATAGTGGTGACGACAATGATAATACAAATAATGATCTGCGTAAATAAAATGTTACAAATCTGTGCTATCGAGTGAAATATAACGAGTATACCCATTTGACTGTGCACATGCACTTTACAATAACAATAGCACATTTGCGATTTTTGAAACAATATTTGTACAACACATTTAAGGAAAGCGACTGTTGATTTTGTCAGCGGAAATGAAGATTTGTTTAGCTGAGCTAGCTAGAGTAAGCTTATGCTTATCCCACAACCCCACCAGTTGGTTAAAAACTCTCCAAGTGACCTTTTCATGTTATTGTTTAAAAGAAGAACCCTGTAGAATAAAGTACACGATGGCTACACAGGCTACATGATATAATGCTTAAAGACTGTAGCTAAAGTCAGCATCCTCAACAGCTGATTGTCCATTTAAAAGGCATGTAGTCAAGATAAAGGAGCATTTTGATGGTTTGGATGTTTATTATAAAAAGAAAAGCATACTTGGTCAAGCAAGACAGAGGTTTAATTTATGCTTTAATGTTAATTTCTTTAAACTTTTACGTTAAAAGAGAAAAGGATGAGGGCTAACCACTGTAGGCTATTTTGCGAACATAACGCTAACTTGGGAAAAAAGAAACCACCCTTCAAACTCTTCATTATTACTACATTCCCATACACTACACACCACTTTAATATGCAGAGAAAGCCCAAGCTTGACATGCTGCCTAAAAGTTCAGCTATGATTGAACAATCACTGTTTGGGGGGGGGGGAGGGATTTATTAGTCAATGGAGCAAATGTTCAATTTCATGATTAACGGACTAATGAATATACGTTTGTGAGTCCAAGCAGTCTCACAATATTTGCTCCAACACTACTAGGGTGTCATGATACATTTTATTGAGTGTCTTTAAAATTAATCCCTAAAATTCCCCCTAAGGGTCTTTTAAGTCTCAGTTTGCTGCTGGCCCTCAAAGTTGCTCCTGTCTTTAATTCCACTAACCCCCACAATCTAAACAAGGATATTTGAGCAAAAGATTAAACAAAACAAACAAAAACTCCCTTTCGTTTTTGGAATTTTCTATTTATAAAAGCACATGCCTTGCAATATTAGCTATTATATGTCTATGAAAAGAGGTATTGCCTAAAAATATGTTCTTTGGGGGTGGCAGGCTGAATTCCCCATTTCCCATGGGTGCACTGAAAGTGGCCGTCTCTGGCCAATGTGAGGGAAGGGGATAGGGAGGGAGATATGAGTCTGCGGTACTCAAAAGCCCCAGCCTCGACCTCACAAACAGCGCAGACTCATTCCACTCTTGGCAAGAGCTTAAACTCTGTTGCTCTGTTTCCCCCTCTGGCAACTGTGAAGTGCTGGCGGGAAGATTTGGGACAACATGAACTCTGCTGGCTTCTAGACCAAATGTATAATGCAACAATTCAGGTTGTGGCCACTGGGTTGTAGTTTCTTCTTTCATTTGTGACCTCCTCAGATTCTGACACTGATAGCTATATCCTTAACCAGTCAGACGTGATCACTTTATTGTAGCCCTGCTGCAGAAACTGAATGATGTTGGCAGTAACATGTCTGCTCTCTCCAGTAAGGGTATTTCCTGTTTCCCATGAAACCTTAGTTTGCTCTCCGACCAGCTTGCTGATTCAAACCCTTGAGAGGCTTTAACGCATAAAAGACAGCCCGACATCTATTCTTGTTAAAGCAGCAGTTTCTGTTGTTCACTTACTTAACATATTTTTTTTATCTTTAACATGTTACCATTCATGTAAAAGACCACTACTTCCAAAATGCTCTGTCGTCAGGAGTCAGGACTATTAGTATGTCAGAGCATTATATAGTAAAATGTTGTCTTTGGTTTCCTTAAATTCTCTACAATCACTAATCACTGTGGATTGGAATTGTTTTGTTCTGCTCAGTTCAAAGATTTGATAGTTTGTATAGTACATCAGCGATTCTGACTCTTAGTCTGTTGCCGGTTCAAGTGACACGTTCAGCTCACGCTAGGATTGTTTCCGTGGCCTTTAATGAGGAAGTAAAATACTGTGCTAATCACAGCCTAAAGATACTGATTTGTTCAATGAATCTGATGATTCAGTACAGTCTGTAAAAACAGTCTAAACACATGTACAGAACCTTTCAAAGTGCTTTTCAGCACTACGATTACATATAGAATACACAGACCCACGAATGCATAGAAACAGTAATCTATTTCTTACACGTTTAATTCTTTAAATTAGAAATGTGGATAAAATACATTTTACTGTATCAATTCAAGATGTTTTTACTGACCTAGACTGGATATTGAGCAATCCTATGAGGGGTTCCAACCCTGGTTTAGCCACTTATAACAGTTATAGCAATGTTATTTGGTTTGTAAATAACTTAGAAGAAAATGTAGAAATATTGCAATATATTTTTCATACAAGACCTTAAAACAGTAAACTGCTGTTACATTTACTGGATTAGAGGCTGCATGTGTGAAAGACATACTCCTAGTAAGAATAAAATATGAAAGCCAGCTCTTTAAGGTACAGATCTAAAAAGACACAGCTTCTCATATGAAGTTGATTGGCAGGTCAATAACAAATATTGGCCCATTCAGTTCTGACTCATAAAAAGCAAACACAAATGCTGAAATGAGCAAGTAGGAGGGGTGGGGGTGGCAGCCCTATAACAACAATGATGTGTCCTCACGCCCCAAGGTATTTTGGGATTTGACGTCTAGACGATAGTGCTAAAAAGGCCCATTAATCACAGCACCGCTGTATTCAGAGCCAGTAACCATTCAAAGGCAGACGCATAAATGCCAATGAGGAGATTCAGTGATTGAAGAACATTATGCTTTGAGTTTCTAGAAGTCCAATGAACATTTAATATCCCACTCCTGAAATAAATTAAATATATATATGTTTTTCTTTCTTTAAAGTGGTGCCTGCTGTTTTGTCATTTCTTAGCAAACATAAATGTAATCTATTTAATCTATCTACACAGCTGTGTTAATAATAATAATAAAAGTTCAATGAGATGTTGAGTGCAATGGTTTTTACACCCCACTGATTTTTTATTTGAATTTTTACAAAGCTAAAAACTGAAATAGCACAAAAACAACAAAAATATGGACTTGGATCACAGAAGTTTCGAACCTTCCTTTCAAGTGACAGTTGCACATTGAAAGGAGTACAACCACATTATGGGTTGTTTTTTCTGGGGAATTTTTCTCGTATATCCTTTTTTTTTAAAAGCAAGAAGCTGTCTAATAGTGTAAAAGTTGACTGTCGTAAAAGTCCTTATCAGAGGGAAGCATGTTGAGGGCACACGGCGACCGAGGCTCATAAAAACTCAGACGCACTTGGTATTTTTTCCTTAACACATGAGGATGCGACAAGAATTACTGAGTCAGCAATATAACCTCATGCACACAAAACACTGAGACACACACAGCTATCACATTCCAATGCACTGTGGACCAGTTGTTGCGATACTTGATGCATGTGTTAGATAATAAAAAGAACATCCTTCTTTACATACTCCTGCTTTTCTGCGAAGGGAGCTGGGGGCGGTGAGAAGGGGGAAGGGATATGCTTTCCTGTGTTTTGCTGAGTTCAGATGACTGTCATGATTAAGTCAAATAGGCAGAGGAGGATTTACAGTCCCCCTGTGTCGGGAGATAAGGCGAGAGGACTCACTGTGACTGACAGCACATGCCTGGGAGGGAACATAACCCACCTGATGGAGAGAGGTTTTTCAACTTTCATAATCTCTCCCTCTTCCACCATCACATTCATCATCCGTTTTCTCTCTTTCTCGACTGTTTGACTGCTTACCGAAAGTAAAATGAGCCTCTAGCGATGTGCAAAGCCTGCCTTTAGAACAAAACATTACCAAGCCACCACCTCCCCTGTCTTCACTCCTGGCCTATCAGTCTGTTACTCACCTTTCTCAGTCACTCTCAACCTCAGTGTCCACCTTCCCAGTGTAACAGTACTGTTTCTGTGTCCAACCCCCCCCCCCCACCAACCCCTTAAACACAGCCCCTCTACTCTTCCCTTTCCTGAGTCTGAAATAAATCAATGCTGGTTGGAGCTCAGTTGTAATAAATCAGGCCCTGTCCTGGACTGGAGCCTGCCCAGTCAGCCTGTCACTGCCTGGCCTTCACTCAGGATTAATTAAAGGCCTGATATAAAGCCCAGATGTGCTGGAGCAAGGGAGCCCTGAACCCCTTTGAGCAGCTTTAGGCGCTCTCTCTCTCTCTCTCTCTCTCTCTCTCTCTCTCTCTCTCTCTCTCTCTCTCTCTCTCTGTCTCTCTCTCTCCCTCTCTCCCTCTCTCTCACTCTGCACACACACATACACATATGCATGCACTGTGTATCAACATGTGCATACACAAGGTAGCCAAGTTGCGTATGCATGCACCTTCCAAGGCACACTGCCAGTTATACACATAGACACGGGGCAACAAAGGTCTCCACATGCATCCATGTCTTTCTTGTAACTGTCACACGGTCATATTGCGCTCATCATGCCCTCTACTCCTCGCTGTCAGAAAGTCTCCCTCTGTGATGTTCTTTCACAAAGCGAGTGGAGGCCGGGATAGAGGTGGAGCCGCAGCATGAGTATTTGCTGTATGTTTTTGCCTACTTAGTTCTGCATCTGTCCAAAGCATCTTAATGCTGGAGAATGAGGAAATCCTTGATGTAGCAACACATTTTAAAAGGAGCAGTCATATATCTATGTGCGGTTATTTAATAGGAGATATAAATAAGTGAAACGGGAGGTAAGCTTTTGTATATACAGTAATCTGAGGAGGGACGTCAGCCATGACTCCAACAAAGCATTTTGGTAAAAAATATCTAGTCAAGTTTAAGATTCTGTTGTGTGCTTTGCTAATGGTGGGTAGACGTTACACTTAATGTTCTGTAGAAAGATAATAATACATTCAGCAGTTGGATCAGTCCACATTTGGATTTGGGGTCAATTTTGACATAAAGCTAAAGTATCTATATTTACAGGATCATGAATCTATAAAAGGTTTTGTTAATGTTGTTTAACATATAGTTAAGGGAAATGCTCAAATGTGAATTTACAATTGTAAAAAAACATACCTCCTTCCTCTTTATAACTATATTGTATGAAGCCTGTAGCACAATTTCTATCATAGCAAAATGAAGTGTTTGTACTTATGTAAATATACTTGTACTAAAATGTGTTTGAAACTCATTCTAACTTGGCAATGACAATGCTTTTGATGCTGTTAATTGTGGTTCCAACCTTTCTGACTTTTCTCTTCTTTATAGGTC
The DNA here is from genome assembly GCF_900634415.1 of Cottoperca gobio. NCBI lineage: Eukaryota > Metazoa > Chordata > Actinopteri > Perciformes > Bovichtidae > Cottoperca > Cottoperca gobio. Next base: position 9,973,013 of record NC_041371.1, read on the forward strand.
CCTTGGTGGGGGTTGGCAGGGTGGTGTTGCTGCAGGGTGGAGGGGTTCTTCTGACTTTTGAGGTCAAGGGTTGCAAGGCATACTTTATTGCATGATGACTGAGAGGGGGATTAGATGAGTAAGATATCACTCTGTTTTCTGGTCACGGCTGAGCGAGGTTAACTCACAGTGGCCCTGAGGCCTGGGCTGAGAGGAAAGGGGAGGGGGGGGGGGTGAGAGAGGGTATCGCGAGGGCAGGGGTGGCTCGGGGGACTATTGGGCTGATTTCTGATAGCCGCAGAGCAGTCTGGCCTTCCCATTCTACGGCAAATGCTCACACAGGAAATTAGAGGTCTGGGCTTCCCTTTTTCACACGAGCTCCTCTTGCACACAGCCTCTTTCTTCTATTTTTGCAGATCCGTTTGACACTTCACAATGCACAAAAGACTGTTTTGACAGAATTAGCATATGCTGTTTCATGAGAAGAAACATGTCATTTTACAGACACAAATTTCACCTCTGTGGAGCTATTTTCCAGCATGTTTTTGTGGTCATGTGAGCGTCTGCAAAACCTTTGTCCTGCTCCACAGCTCAAACTACACACAGCGGAGCCCATTTATTTGTCTAGTCTGTGGGATGTCTGCACCCATAACACATTTAATGTTTAAAGTTCAGGAACATATAAATGACTATCATCCCTCTTCATATCTCTGCTTACAGAGGCCAGTCTGAAAATGTGGGGCCCATGCAGTCAGAGATCATGGCTAAAACAGATTGAGGCCATTCTCTTGTGTCAGATATGATATAGCCGCTTGGTGCCTAATGGGCCTGGAAAAAGAGGTAAACATGTCCTCGACCCTGTGAATTCCATTACATAAAGAAGTTGATTTGCAACTCTGGGTACACTAAGATGGAACTGAACTTCCCAGATAAGCCCTAAAGCTTGAAAAGTCAAGGGCACAGAATTCACCGAAGAAAAGCTCTGGCAAATAAACAAACTGCAGGGCTTTTAAATCGTTGCTATAACATAACATTAACATGTTTGAGTGTATTATCAGATAATCGACAAATGACTCCGCAAAGTGTTCTCACTTAAACCTTAAGATATAATCAACACCCAGGATGAATGCAACTTGGTATCCAGGCGTTAAAGCAGGAAGAAAAATAAACCCAGAGAGTAATTGCTGATATGTTCCTAATGTGCCCCCTCACCCTTACCTCCCCTTCTCTGTACCCCCTGCTGATAGGCCACCCCTGATGGCTGTCACACCTGGTGTTGAAGACGGTAGGGTGTATTTTATCTGCTCAGGGCCCATTGGGGGGCTATTCGTCTTCCTCCAGACTGGTGTTGGGAGGTCAGGGACAATCCCTCTGTTTATCCCCCTGTCCGTCAACGCTGCACACATCCCTGGAGTTTCTCCTGCATCTCCCCCGAGAAAGTGAGGCACACTTGCACTGCTGGGCTGGAATGCTGAATTAGGGCAATCGAGATGCTTGAAACTAAATCCAACGAGGAAGGAATGATGTTTTAAAACATGTTTAATGACCACACATGTGAAATTTATGTATACTGCATTAATGCAATTTACGACTCAAGTATAACCTTAAAGAAATACATGTCCCGACACAGTGTCTGGGTGAGAGGTAAAAAGGTTTTAACCAAAATGTTTTTTCTTGAAATGAACATGCTTGTAGTTGTGTTTGCTTTTGCTAAATACTCCTGCAAAGTAGTTAACTTGGCATTGTTTAGAAGTGGAGTGTGCCCAGTGGCCAGTAAGAGCACTGTTTATCTACTCTGCATTGCACTACTGCTTCTGCCTGCACACGTGTGTCTGAGATTCTGGGATAGGTCCCCTGGGCCAACAGACCACACATGTGGAGACGTGAACTCAGCGCTCGAACCAGTTCCTTCATGATAAACAAAAAACGAAAAACAAGAAATCGTAGTCAACTGTACACAATGAAACAACTACAGAAATGAATGTTTCGGTTAGATAAAAGTGCTTGAAATAGATATTTGGGTGCACAAAGTTGTCAAATCTTCTGCATTTCAAGTTACATCACACACAGATGAGGTAATGTCTCGCTTTAGCCATTTTCATCGGTACGTCAAGCTATCTCGGGCCACATGTTTTTCTCCCAGTGAACCATTTTCAGTAACATAAAATAAAAGTTAGATTTTCTTTGTTTTCAATCTTTGCATGTTTAAGATGAGAAAGAGCGCAAGAGAGGAGAAAGAGCGAGGCGGATGGAGGGAAAGAGAAAATGAGTGCAATAGAGGTGGGAGGAGTGTGCGAGTGTAGAAGTTGAAATTTGACTCACAAGCTTGCACTCTTGCCTCTCTCTCTGGGACTCCTCTACTTGGCTTCGACTTAATTGCGTCCCCGATATAAACAAGGGGGTTAGTGTGAGAGCAGACCAGCAGCTGAGGGGCTCAAGCAGAGGGCCAGACTGGGGATTGAGTTCAGAGGGGAAGGACTTAACACAGAAACTGATATAAAATATGCAAGAGAGCGAAAAGGAGAGGGACATGGACAGAGGATTAAAGATAGAAGGGGAGAAATTATAACTCTTTGAACAGCAGAGATGACAAAATTAGAAGTCGGGGCAGAAATGTGCCAGCTTCACCATTTCACATCTCGCCATATTTTGCATCAAAGCTAGCTTGACTGGCGTATCAAGTGGTAATGCTGCGCTGTAATGCCAGAACCGGGGCATCAGACAGTAGCCCTTCTGGCTCCAGCGCAGTCAAAGCTGCTTCTCTGAACATCTCTTTCACAGATGCTCCCCTCTGATCGATTAGTTCCAGCCCTCTCAAACAGACAGCTAGGGATTGGATTCCATTATAAGTGATCCCTGCTCAGAGTCTTAAGCCCACCAGTCCCGGGCAGATGCTGCTGAGGTGTACCTCTGGATTAAGCTCCTAAACTAACACAATAACTGAGGTAAGGGCCACATACAGTTTGCTTTACAGTAGCAGCTCCAAAAACCTGTGGCTGATACAGTTTCTGGACCCGTACAGATAGTTGGAACCACAATACTGAAGTAAAATTACTGCTCTTACAAGCTTTAGTTTAAAGGAATATACCAACATTTTGGGAAATGTGTTTAATTCACTTTCTTGCTGAGAGATAGATGACAAGAACAATACCACTCTCATGTGTGTAGGGAAAATATATAATCCCTTCATGTTGCCACCACTCAGCGCTACCCGGTCACTCTAGGGCTGCTTCCGCATTTTTGTCTATGCCCGGCTCCACGGTGAGAGGGGCGACACCTCACCGCTCCAACATCTAAACACTGGGAGACAATGGCAGAATGCAATGTTCCTGTAGATATTGAAGCGGCGAATAGCTGCCAAAGCCAGCGGGGTGAAAACGGACCTCTGAACATAGAGTATGTGCAATAAGTGCAACAGTGTTTTATTTCGAACACGGAAACGTTACAGAGTGGAGTCGGAGTGGCCTTGGAAGGCAACAACCTAGGTGCATTCTGGTTGTAGCAGGATTTCTACCTTTTGAGCTAAAGGAAATGTTATGTTTACTTTGGTCATGTTGCACACATTTCTAAAATATTTGCACCTCTCTACTGTATGGACAGCCCGGTTGTATGAAAAGACAATGTTTCCAGCTGTGAAATACTTCTTTAACATACAGACAAACTTCTCATTTAACTCTCGACATGAAAATAAATGAGCACAATTCCAAAAAAAAAATCTAACTTTTCTTTAAAAGGCTTTTTGGCAGCACTGCCACACAAACTTTAGTTTTTCCAGTATAACGTAGTGTTTCTGCCTCTTTCTGAGAACCATGTCCATTTACTGTCAGTGTAATATTCATATCATACAACACATGACAAATGAGCTGACACATAGACAAGTTCCCTGGCCGCAGAGAGGAAAGCTGCACCTAACTGTCTTGAATTTTTCTTGTACAGTAACTATCCATCCTTGCCAGAACCCTTTACTGTAAGGGAAATTAGGACTGCTATTATTATTATTGCTATTATTATGCCATTATAAAAATGTCTTATACTGAATATTTGAAATATAATAGGTTGTAAAAATGCTAAACCAAACTAAAACTAAACTAAATGTTCTGCATCACAACTGAATGCACTACTGCATATTGTGTTTGTCTGTTTTCAAATCAGTATGCTGAATAGAAATAACTTACACGCAGTATAAAAACCTTTAAAGGACCTTTAAAACAGAAATGTGGGATTAGGCCTGTTCACATGTTTCTGTAATAGAAAGAATACATAATTACTGGATATTCTACACCATCCTTCAATACAAACACTGTACCATCAATGTATTGGCCAGAGTGATTAATCACTCTGATTTGATGTCATTTTCTGATGAACACGGTATTTTTTATTCTACTCACGGCTCTATACAAAGTGGGATATGAGAGTTCCCAAGAAACCGGTGTTTGACATGTCGGCCCATATTGTCCTCTGAATCTGGGACAAATTGTGTCTTGGGCAGATGCCAGGGTGTAAAATGCCCAATTTCAGTCACAGCTATTTAGACGGCAATCATCCACAAGGTCAGGCCAGTCTCAGCACTTCATTTCTCATCTATTTTGCTTCCACCCCTGACATCTAAATGATGGCTGACGTCGACTCCCATGATTTGCACATTGGCTGCAAAGTTGTAGCAGACATGAGTGTGTGTGTCCTGCAGCCATGACCCCTCTGCTGATGTCCTGCAGGGGCTAGCAGAGTAGGACAAACACATGTGACATCATTCTGAAGCAACGGATTACAGCACTGACCAGGCTGTGATTTGTGTGTGAGTCCACATACAAAAAAAAGATGTAAATGATTAGGAGATTTGCCGAAGCGTATCTCCTTTTTTTCATCAAAGTTCCCATGAACTGTTTTCCAAATGTCATCTGGATGCCATCCGATCTGAAATTAGATTATCCTTCTACTCGGAACATTTGCAGTATGTGCCAGTTTGTGTTATGGGTCAAACTCACACACATTTTCCACAAGAATAGAGCAATTTACTGTACAGGCACAATCAAGTGGCCCATTAGCAAATCAGTGTCAAAACCTTGCAGCCCTGCAGCATTGGCTTTTAACTGATGATGAAATTGCAGTGCATTTATAGGCAAAGAGTCCCCATTGCACCCCATCGGCACAAAGCAACAGTTTTTGTAACAGTTACACTGCTGATAGCTGTAATGTATCATCATAATGTGCGAGAACCCCATGAATAGCATTGAGTAGGAAGCTCAGAGGAATAGGATGCTGCGCTGCTGCCTCTCTCTGAAGTTGACTTCAGGGCGAAGGGTGAAGGGGAAAACAAAGGAGGGGTAATGACAGCAGCTTCGCAAACACACACACACACACACACGCACACGCACACGCACACAAACACACACACACCATAGGCAAAGCTTAAGGTATTCCCTGCTGAGGGTAAGATGAAAACAGATGCTTGTTTTTCACTGACTGTGTAACCAGAAGCTTTTTACACCCACTGGCATTCTATCAAATACTATCGGGCCAATTAGACACTAGTAGTCATAAGTAGGAGTTAAGTGTTTTTACATTTGACTCCCATTTGAGTTTAGTGAGTGGTGATTGTAACTGCTTCTCTCTTTCTCTCTCTCCAGTGGAAGTTTTACATAGGATGTCATTTTTACCGCTTAACATTGTGACATAAACAATTACCTTACATTTGAAATGCTAAATTTACTCTTGTAGAACACATTGGTGGGAAAACAGTATTGTTTTCAACATTGTTTAAATTGGGAGGTGACTGTGTTATTAGAGATGACAGACTTTTTTTCTTCTTCCCTTCTTCCTATTTCAGAGACTTTTGGCAGCATCTCCAACTTGAAAGTCTGCTGACACATGTCGTTCATCAACAGCAGCCGGGACATGATTACCATCAACTACCCACCACCCCTCCGGGTACTTAACTGGAATAAACATTTAATGTGTGAAGGCTTTAATGCTTGTCAACTGCCTTTAACAACTACCTGCTACTACATGTAAATGGTGATTAAATGGATTCTTCCATCTGGCTGTTACTATCTTATGCAAATAAATGAAAACATAAAAACACTGGTGTGGAAACATGGAAAGTACCTGAACTTGAATATATACTGTAAATTAAGTTTTATTTCTTTTGTAATATCGCAAACACTAAAATACCCCAAGCAGTAATCTCACAAGCAGGTCTTTCTGTGTATTTTTTCCACTGCGTGGTAGTTTCCCCAGGATTTATTGTTGATGACACTTGCTATCCATTTATTTGCTAGTCATACTACTAGTTGATTCCAAACACGCAGCTGTTGCAGTAAATATCAAACATATCTCCTCCTTTGTTTCAGGGGAGTTTTCTCAAAAGAACGAAACTACTCGACATTTGGCGTCGAGAACAAAAATTCTAAAATGCTTCCCTATACTGCACACCATCTTAAAATCCAATATAACCTAAGATGTTAATTAATCTTAAAGAAATTATACAATTTAAAGATTTATTTATAATGTTCTACAACTGGAAATAAACCACATTTAAATTGGAACTATTTCAAATAATTTGAAATGCTACAAACAGTGTGCATGTTTTCTGTGTTTGGCAGTTGTGTGTGTGGCATGTTCATACACACACACACACACACACACACACACACACACACACACACACACACACACACACACACACACACACACACACACACACACCATATGTGAGTGTCTGGTCTTCATTAGTGGAGGAGGGGATAACAAGAGGTCACTCTCTGAAAACACTCCAGTCCACAACATAAAACCCTGCATGGTTGTACAGCCAGGAGCAAGAAAGTGAACCTGTGTTTCACCTGCCTGTTAGTGCATCGACTTCATCTGCAGTGACAGCGTTTATGTCAAACTTAGAGCCGAGATTTCGATGCCAAGATTTCTTTTTTTTTTACAGAAATACAGACATCTGCTAATCAAATGTAATTAAAAGTGTTCACCTTCACACTGTTGCATAGGGAAGGTGAGTGAATGATCCATGTTCAGTTTATCATCTGTATACTGTGCCACTTATTGTTGCCACTAGGGTGCAGATCTAATCGTGTGTGAGTGAATAAATGAATTAGGGAGTGACATTGGTTTCTGATGGCTCTTGTTCACCTCTGTCACAGAGTTGCAACATTGGAAGTTCCTTGGTCTCACAGAGAGATCTGATTGAAATACTGCTTGAGAATAAAACGTCCTGCATAGCCCAGACGCTTGTTAATAGCACCGTTGTCCATTTTTGAGCGGTCAGAACTAAGGATCTCCTGAGCCGGCTTGCTGGACTGGAACCAGAGCTGATCAAAGCATATTCCAAATGATCAGAATTAACTTTATTAGGCCCGATTAAATGTTGATCCCTTAAAGTAATCGCAGTGTGCTCTCTCAGCTGTCATATCGCTCTATTAAAATATGCCCTTGCTGGAATAAAAACGAGGTCTCCAGGTCACTGAAACAAAGCCTGCACTGAAGAATCATATTTTTTAAATTGAAATTAAATTAAAATTACACATTGAAACAGTAATCTGCTTTTATTCTGTGGGATATTCTATCATTTTGGTCATCTTTTGTATAATCTTAATTATTATATGTGATAAAGTTAAAATTTTAATTACTGTTTAATTGTATCAACAACAAAAAAAAGAAAATAGTCAAATGCGTCTTTCCTAATTTTCAGCAGTTTTACATACTTTACAGTCGTTGTACGCACCGTGCACTTTTTCTTAAGCATTAAGGAAATATAAATACTGGATTGAGACATTGCAGATATTCAAAGAGCTCTGCTCTTCATCAGGATATCCTCTGTTGAAATGTGAGCAGGTGGTTTTCATACAGACAGAAAGTGGCTTTTGAAAGCCAAAAATATCAACACCTGGCAAAGTACTCGATGGCTCACTGTATTGATCTTACAACCCAATAAAACATCTGCAGATACTGTAATTTGTGGTCATTTCATGCAGTGGGACTGTAAAAACATCACTTATTGCATCTTTAAATAACATTTCATTGAACAGTTGAGCCTTAACATTTTATGGACTTTTGAATTATTAAATTACTTACTGAATTATGACATATTTGCAAAGATATTAATTGTTTTTAAATATTTTACTATCATAGTAATCATCTATGGTAACCTATGACATCAAATTAACTCTTTATGTAAACCGTAACGCCTAAAAATCAGGATACATACATGTATAACAATGACAGCTGTTTAGAAACTTTATTTACTACAAATGTTTAAAGGATTTATGGCAGCAAAAAAGTGTAACCATTTGAGTTTATCAGTAACATAAATTGTTTTGCTGATGTGGAAACCAAAAGAGTATTTATTTCTTGTAATATGTAGAAAACATTTGAGTGAGCCTTAAAATCTTATGGCAAAAAAGTCCTGATTCACCGAGTGTAATGGTTTACCCAGAGCTATTCTCAGGTGCACTATGATACTGAGTAAGCAGCTACTCATTGGCCATCATGGTCAGACAGTAGCATAAAATCACCCCATTAAAAGAAAGCTAAATATTGACAGATGGTTTAGGCTTGGCTGACTGGAAGTCAAAATGTAACATGTGTAAGCTGCATTATTTTAAAGTAACACATAAGAAGCTTTTTTTACAATTCTAATATGTTGCTATCAGGCTGAAAACAAATATTCACTGTCATCATACTTTCTATCTGCCTCTTTAATATCACAGATGACTTGAAAACAGTTGACCCCCATCTCGGGTTGATTATTTAGCTATGCCTTCACTCAACACTCCACCTCTCTTCCTTCACTGACCACCTCCTTTCCCCCAAAGACCACTATTCCCTGGTCAGATTTACGGCAAAATGTGTGTGTTCTAACATATTTGTGAAATTCCCCGTGTGTCAAAATCCAGCTCCCCTACGCAGGGCTTTGAACCTCCCTGCTAGCTCGAGAGCGCACATAAATCCAGCACACCGATGCAGAGGAGTAGACTGTCTTTTCATAAGAGCCTAATTGCTGAACTTTGCCACAGCCGAGTTTGCTGAGCTGAATGATTTGTCAAAATTCCTGTCTCTTGGTAATACATTACCCAGGCGCCTTGTCAAGCCAGTTAGCATTTTAAATACAAATGTGTCCCGTTTGGATTCTGTTGGTTGGGAACAACATCTCTCTCTTTTTTTTTTTTTTAAGGTTTAACTAGGGCACGGTTGCTTGACAACTGGGGAATGTTTTGACATTTCGACCCTCCCCATTAATATCGTAATGAACTGGCTGCTCAGAGCTGTCACGAAACATAAAACACAACTCCAAATCTATCACTGTCACTGTGGAAATATAAAACATGCATTACATACATGGCAAGAAAAGTGGACATTTTTGTTGAAAATGAAATTACATGTGGAACATTTTGTTGTGATGAATTTCATAGCCACCTACTTTGTGTGATTAGAAATTAAGCTGTTCTGGAGAATTGTGGGAAAAAGTGAGCGTGCCGTCCCATCAGAAGCAAAGTGAGTGTTTGTTTTGACTTGGAGTTCTCTTTGCACTTGGACTGACCCTTTACTAAACTGACTTAGTAACAATATGTTGGCTCACTCTCACTGCTCTTTTTGCTCATTTCCATTTTGTCTATCCTTACTTAGTCAGCTTCTTAAGCCTGTCTATGAATTTTTATATTCCCCTCCTTTATTGCATTGGCAGTGCACATGCTGCACTTCTGCAGTGAGCAGATGTTAATTAGCTTTTTCTACTATTTCAGATGGGAATATTGTACTTTTATGTGACAGCTGTAGATACTAGTTGCTTAAAGATTGTGCATATAAAACTGATAATGAGCGTATAATGCGCTTAATTGTGACAGAATTAACCACCAAACAGTATATAAAGTATTTAAAATGAGCTCCATCTCCACCAGCTACAACATTAGGGGACCTCCTCTGATTCTGAAGAGCAACATCCAGTCTGTAAAATCTGTTGAATTATGTTTTCTGTTTCTCAAGTCTGACTAAATATCCCTGATGCTGTTGGTTTGAAAACTACACAATTGATGCTAGTTGCATTATGGGAAATACGGGTCTATAACAGGGGCTAATATTCAGGATGTCTCTGCTGCATTGATTTTTGACCATTATCCAATAATATAATATAACACTCTGAAAGCTGCCATTTCAGTTACATTTTGTAACAATAAGAAAACAAGAAAAAAAAGAATTGTCGATAATAATTGTCAAGCTGTATGCATTTCTACATACTGGCCTTCTTTACATTTTGACTGTATGAATATCTGTAATATATATATAAACTATAAAATTAAGTCAACACTTATTATTTCACAATAATGTGAAAGATGCTAATAACGCATCAGTCACAATTGAGCCATTTCAGATGTTTGTCTTTTAAACTCATCTGTTCTTGTGTATACCTGCACTCTACCAGGCTAATCCAGGGGTTTTCAGGTTTTCCAGCCACATCAAACTGGGAGCCAAGATTCTTCAACCCGAGTTCCTCATGAGTGAGGCACTTTGTGCTCTGGGCTCGAAATAGCATGCAGCTCTCAATTATTGGGTAAGGAGCAAACACAGGTGTGGAATCCCAACCACCACCACTGGTGCCCCCGCCACAGAATAAAGCCACTCTTGTCCCAAAGAGCCTGACTAGGAAGGCCAGATCCATGCCAGGCTTTGAACTGCAAAGACCACTTGGCCTGTTTGGTGCCGGAGCTAAAAGGGACCTTTTCAAGGTGTGGAAATGAAACGCCCCACATCAATCATGCATTTCCACTTCTGAATTATTCAGCAGTCACTGCTGCCTGCTGACTCCCGCGTGTGTATGTGTGTGTGTGTGTGTGCGTGTTCGTGTGCGTGTGCGTGTGCGTGTAGGTGTGCGTGTAGGTGTGCGTGTGCGTGTAGGTGTGCGTGTGCGTGTCTCAAGTTGTGTCGTTGTGTCTTTATAGAAAGTGTGTGTATGTGTGTTGATGTTAATTTCTGAGGGAATCAAAGGATGATTAAAGGTCTGTACTTTTGAAACCAGGAGAGACTACTGTTTCAGTTAAGGGTGAGTCTTTGAACTTTTTGAGGGTTTTTTATTCATAACTTCAGTGGACGGATTATATGTCTCTTATTTAGAACTCCTACAAAACTGATCAACTTTTTTCAAGCTATTATAAACTAAAAAATGCTTTTGGTAAATGCTAAAAAGAAGATTTGTAGAAGTTAGAAGGCCCCAGCTCTTACAATAAGCTACAACAGCCATACGCTGTATAATCATACATTGCAGCTAGCAGCATTGAAGAACAGTGTGTGTGGAGGTGGGAGGGGGGCGACAAAGAGCGGAGCTCAGTGGTGTCTGCTACAGACAATGATCGCTCTGTTTGGCTGGCTGTGATTCTTCTGGTGTGGATCAGGTGGCCCCGCTTAATTCCAGGTTCTTGGCCTCTCTCCTGCTGCTCTGCTTTTCTCTTCTCAGCACGTTGTTTGAATTTATTGGGCAACCAGGTCCGTCCTGTGAGATGGGTTTCAGCACGCTGACCGTGACTGTGCACTGATGGATTGCTGACTAATTGGCTCAAATCAGAATATGTGGACCTCGTCACACAACCAGGTGTTTACAAGGAGTAAACTTAGCTGGTCGCTCACTCAATCATACATAGAATATAAATTTAAGAAAATAAGGACGATGAGGGTCAGTGAGATGGTTGTGCAACCATGTCTTTCTACTTTAATGTTGAAAACTTACAGAGGGTTTGTCATCAGTTAATGTTGAATGAGTCAACATTGATGCATTAGTGCAGGGGTGTCAAACATGTGGCCCGGGGGCCAAAACCGGCCCGCCAGAGGGTCCAATCCGGCCCGTGGGACGACTTTGCAAAGTGTAAAAATTAGTTGATTTGATCATAAAGTAAAATACTGTTCCAGATACCTGTGACAAAATGTTTTGTGCCTTTGTAGATACACTGATCTGTAAGTTGTAACACACATGTGTAAATGATAAACTAATAATATTGTTGAAATTGCAATTTTTTTTCTTAAGAAATTTCAGGTTGTTCATAATGTTTTGTAAAAAGATAAAAGTTGAACATTTTCAGAATGTACTTGTACTTTTTTGCACTCAAACGAAGGGAACATGTGGAGTTGTTGTTATTTATAGGTTATTATGCTGTGGATTTACTGGTCCGGCTCACCTGAGATCAGATTGTGCTGCATGTGGCCCCTGAACTAAATGAGTTTGACACCCCTGTGTTAGTGGATCAAATGTCTAAAATTACATTATTTAGTGATTGGATGCTGAAATGATTTTATTTTAATCTCATTTGATATCACATCTGTGTTATATACAGTATATAGGCTTTTGGCTTTCTCCTGCTCTGGGATTGTGGGAAAAAAATATATTTATCAGAAAAATGCTGGGCACAGAAGAACAAGCATTAAATTAATCTATTCATTATTGTGTTAACTTTTCATAAGTGGGAGACAAAGCCCTTCACTGAAATCTATTTTTACAGCAAAATAATGACAGCGGATTCTGCGTCTTAGTTTCAGGGTGCACACTGCAGCCAAAAGATCTGTGTAGTTGTGTGTGGCCCACACAGGAAATTAAGAAACCTCTGCAGCTTTCAGCATATTTGTGTCTGAATTATCTTGGAACAGCGGATACAAAAAAAGAAGTGAAACAAGGTTCAGCTTGTGCTCGTTCGGGGCATGTGTGGTCAGTAACAAACTTTCAGTTTGAAATGCACATCTTATTTTTGAAGGGTTGAAGTTCCATGAATTAAATAATAAGATTTCATATTTCTAAATTAATTTTGTTTTGTATTTAGATATATTTGTCTGTTACCTTAACTTGTTTTAACAGGTCAATGCAATACTATGAGGACTGAGTATTACTTGATATTTAAAGGTTTAATTACTGCAACTTCAAAGGAACAGGATAAGAGAAATGGAAAGAATAAAAAGAAACTTCCTGATTCTGAAAATAACAATATGAACAACACCATGACTCCTGCCTTAGCTTTGTTTTTTCAAGTCAGATTAAAGTACCATTAGCTACCGTGAGTGTGTGTGTGTGTGTGTGACAGATATGTGAGAATAGCCCGGTTACGGCAGTGAGTGTGTGTGGACGGCCAGGGACCCAACAGAAACAAGACGTATTTATTTTAGGGAGAAGTATAAAGGGCAGAATGAAGATGAGACAGATTCCCCTTTGAAAGTCTTTAGCCAATAACTGCAAGTTCCTCACAGTCTTCTCACTGCCGTGCAGAGCAGTTAGAGTACACTGCAGCCAGCGTCCATCCTCTGTGGGCATGCATTTACACAGATGGTTCTTATATGAATGGATTAGAGAGCATATTTCCTCAATAAGTGAAAAAACAAAGGCTTCACTGAATTTATTATGTCTTAATTGAGGAGACCTACATCAATGTATATTTGTGTGTGAACGAAGCAGTTTTTCTTCTCTTTTTTTTATCAGTGGAGTTTATGTGGGTCAGATATTTAAAAAATAAATCCTTCAGGTAGGTTTCCTTCACCTCCAAAGTCTCATTATATTTGTTGTATACTGTAACAAGTAAAATTAAAATTAATTATGGTTTCGGTTAATAATTTAATTCAAAGGGCTTTAGGGGAAACAGTGAAATATAAAATACATTGTAGAATAAAAAATGTTTTGAAAGCATATAGAAGTACTTATAATGCTGCCCGGTTTGTTTTGTAGATGTGTGCTTTATATATGTATGTATGCATGTTTTGTCTTGTAATCTCTCTTGGGATGTTAGCATGAGCCAGAAATAAAAACTAAATAACTAAGTAACTAACTATACTTAAAATACAACTAATAGCATATAACCCTCACGTAAAGTGTTATGTTTTCATGCTAAATGTCAATATAAATAAAAGTTTTATAAACTTAATGCCATGCTGTACAGTATGCTGCATTTACATTGTTTTATTAAATGTTACCTTCTTTTTATCTTATATTTTAATTCTCTTATTAAACCCTTTTTATAAATGTCTTTTTGTATTCATTTGTTTTGTTTTATGTTTTATTTAATGCACTTTGAATTGCATTGTACTATACAAATGAACTTGCCTCGTATTTACACACGTTTACAGTAAATGCTCAAATTAAATATTAAAATAATGACTTTGATTGTAGTTTAACCTTTGCCTAAATACATGGAAACTGCAATCTACAAGACAATATATTTAGTTGTTAAACATTTTTTTTATTAAAACTTTTTTTATTAAAACTCATATGTTTTGGTTGTATCAGCAAATATGATTTAATCTGTGACGATAATCAATGGAAAATACAATTCCTGGTGTTTAAAAAAAATCCTACTTGTCCAGAGAAGCAGTAAGCAAATACAAAAATGTCTGCCACATGTAGGAATGACTTGTATACATTAAACTATACTTGTCTCAGAGTGTTAACAGTGGTGGTGTAGCTGCCTGGACACCCTGTGCCCTCCAAGGTGAGCTCTGTCTCCAACAGGCGAAGGGGACCCTGGGAAAGCTCACATGCCGATTAATCACGGCTAATGAGCTGGAACAGTGTAGCTCGAGCTGCCTTCCATGACCGTCTAACCTCTCATACACACACACACTCACACAGAGACGTAAAATGTCAGACACGGACAAATGTGTGAAGGGCAGAATAACAGACGCATTTTTAGCTTGTAGTATCTGCCATTACATTTAAACATGGTCATTGATAAAGAAGCACACATTTTAACTGTAGGTAAGCATTAACACAATCAAAACATTACTTTGTGATAATTTTTTTCTTAATAGGCAACATTATCCTATTAATAATTCTTGAAAAGGAGACGTTTCTAGTAAAAACAAAGTACTACATTGTGTCAGATTTCTATAGTAAGAGAAAATGCCAAATTTCTTTCTTCAATAATGTTAACAAAGTGGCAAACTTACTGTTTTGTATTCACAGTTCTTGGCATCAAAGTGACCCCCGGTAACCAGTGGGTTGTAATGAACAGAGTTTAAACAAACAAGAAAGCAGAGCGATGAATGAGAGAAGGAGGAAAACAGAAATAAGTGATGTCACGAAGAAAGTGACGACTGACAAAGTTGATGTTGATCCATCAACGTACTCCAAGTATTTTTCAGCGCTGAAAGGCATGCCATGCGAAAATGTATGTGTGACTCCATTATATGTGTGGGCAAGAAGTGAATGTCTCCATATACTTAACTCTTTAAAACTAATCTTTGCTTTATATATTCTGCTTAATACCCAGTTATCGTATAAAAACTAAGTGAACCAAAGTGGCCTACGGACACAAAATCATAAAAACATCATCTCTTTTAAAGTCCTACATGGTGCAGCTGTTATTATTTCATGTTACATATGGCAAACCGTACATAATGTGGTTTCTCAACCTCTTTCTGGCTACTGAGGAAGCTACAGCTGTGGGCCTCTTACTGTAACAGTAATCCTTGTGGCACATATATCTTAACTGACGCTTGTGAGTGCACATTTCAGTTATCATTCCTGGAGGCACATATATCTTTAGGTCCGACTTCTGTTGCAGTGTACCCTGTCCTTGCATGCTGGCAGGTGATGCGACAGAGAAACCGAGGAAGGTGATTGTCATTCAAATTCTTGCCGTTCGGAAAATAGATCCATGTGATTACGGTCTCGTTGGCTGGAGGTCGAGAGGGTGTGGTGGTCTGTGTGTTACAGAGAGCTATTTTATAGGCTGTAAATCAGCAATGGGTAATCTATTTGACGGAAGAAGTGCTGAGGTAACGGGTGGGGCCTTATTCCACAAAATGATTTTATTAGGAATCGTATCTGTCTGGGATTACATGTTTAGATTGTAGCCTGATGCGCACATGTTCAATAGGGAATCCGAACCTGCAGACTGCACTGTGGAATGTATACCTGAGCAGTGTCATAATCAAACACTTACACATACGTACACTCCTACAGATGCTCACTTTTAAAGACACACACCTGTGTGCAGTTTCAAAAGCGACAAATGGAAACTTCAGCGAGTGATCCCTGCCAGAAATGTGTGGTATGGGTGTTCGTGCGTATGTCATCCAAATAAAGGAAGGTTTAGCCAAATCCACCAACTGCTTATGGCACATATCCCACCGTGAGGCATCCAAGCCACAGGAAACCTCCCACCATAACATGCTGTAGTTAAAATGTTATTTTGAGTGTTGCTGCTAGCTTCACTGTCAATCTTTAATTTGAGGGCAGATGTAAGTATTTTGTCCACCAATTAGTCATAAACAGGCCTCATTCAAAAAAGTAATAGTAACAACTCAATATCACCAACAAGCCTGACTAGAAACATCTTTTGCATCCATATAACTTTCTAATTCTCAAATCAACCCATTAGTTCCATCAGTGTGGGAATAGAAGAGGGTGGGGTGACCTCTATGGTGTGTTTCTAATATCTCCCCAAAGCTCCCTGCGGGCAGAATCGTCTTGGGTGTTCCAGGGTGGATTCTGGTGTTGTTATATTTAACAGGTTCCCAGCGCAGAAGGCAGAGAGAAGAAAGACGAGGAAAAGAGAGGGAGAAAGAAAGCTGTGTGATGGCGAGCTGACTGCGGAGTATCGGCCTGACGTGGAGGAAAAAGCACCCTCTGTGCATGGATTGGGGTAAGATCTACTTTGCCCTTTCTCTTCTTCTCTCACCCTCCTTTTTCTCTTTCTTGGTGGGGAGGAGGGATGTAGGTAATGAAGCTTAAGTGAGCCTGGTGTCTGGTAATGTAATATACACAAAGCCCTTGTCAGGTCTGGATCCAATAATGTGTCATTTACCACGTCTGGAACAGATTGGCCCAGATGATCGGAGTGAACCTTTGCCCGGGTGAAGAGTACTCAGCATCCCTCGGCCTGGAGGCCTTACAAGCGGGCCCTTGCCTCGCCCCATCTCCCTTGCACCTTTCACCTCCCCCACCCATCTCTTGTAAAAGCAGAGGCATGCTTTAAATAAGATAGTTTGCTTGACGTTTTGTATGACCATATTGGACAGTTTGTCTCAGATGTGTCATTCGTACCTTTAGCGAAATATGAATATTTCCCGAAAGTTTATATTTGTAAGCAGTTGATGACTTTTAGAAGTGTGAAGAAAGTATAGAACTGAATCTGCAGACACTTAAAATCCGGCCCATTTTTACGCACAATGCACACCTCGTCACAGAATCTGGGTTTTGGGCACACAACTTCTGAATCTGTATCGGCTGACGCATGCAGGGATTTTGCGGTCATTCAAAACAAACTCTAAGAACACATTGTCACTTAACCTCAAATAAAAACCACTTAAGACATTGAGAGAGGAAAGAACAGGTGCACATGGATATCATGAAGATAACAGGAAGGCGTGCATTTAAAATTCAAACCTCCTGGATGTTGGACAATTGTCCGACTTGATGTTACATCCAGAGACAAACAAGCCCGACATCCTTGAATTAGATTCTTATGCAAAGGTTCAGAGGCTGTGGGATGTGGTTGGGCATATACGTTTAGCCATTATGCTCCTACTTCCCCAATGTCAATGTTTATGCAGATGATACATTTCTATATGCCCCTAACTCCTATCACCCCAGCCCCCAATAAGACCGACTACAGTATATGGTTTTCTCTGCATCCACCGCTGTCTCTGGAGATTCAGCAAAACTTCAAATTGTATCGCCAACTCTCTATGCTTAGTCATGCACATACTTACAAAAAGTCATTTAGGATTCATATTTATCTTTTGATCCAAAAAGTATTGTATTTATCCATAAAGCTCTGCTCTTAAATCCTAATCTCTTAGATATCTCATATGTACGCACTAACCTTAGAATAACTACTTTCAGGTATTATGCACCTTTTAAATGGAATGAACTTAACTATCCCTAAACTACAGTATTGTATTCCTCTTGGAGATTTTTGTTCTCAAATCTCTCTTGAAAAATATATCTTGATCTTAATAAGACTATCTGAGAAAGTTACTAATAATTGCAGCCAGCATTGATGATTGGTCTGGGTGTACATTTGTGTGTAAACATTAGTCAACACTATACATTTTCCATTAAAGAGTTGTTACATATTTGCAAGATAATTACGTATACAGTATATCACTTCATCTCCCTTCTTGAGTCCCTGCTTCAGCTTTAGGACGACTGTGCTGAGTTCAGAGGGCATGTTTGTGAAAGTAGTAGGTAACTTTGTCAGTTCTGTTTCTAAGTCACAAATGGCAACATGCCTATTAGTAAAAGTCTTCAGTTTATGATTGACATGGCAGCAGGGACTTTAGGGGATTGTGTAGTTCTGTTTATAATTGATGTGAAACGAGTCAGTCAATGAACTTTTATGAAGAATTTACTGAACATAACTATTTTTCTGGACTGGACAAGAAAAGCTATTTCTTTTTTCAAACATTAAGCCAACCATCCTGAAGTCTCCCTCACTCGGAGCTTGTGTTTTCACAGGGTTTCACTAGGGTGGGCATACAGTATGAGATCATGTTGCTAATGACTGGTAGTAGTGGACTGAAAAACAGCTTATCAGCAATTTGCAGCTGAGGGAGAGTGCATTTGCTCACAGTGGTAATTACAAATGCAGGGGCCAATGGAGTTGCAGGAGAGCAGGAAGCGCAGGGCTAGAAGGGCATGTGTGTGAATTTACCACTTTGTCCCTGGCTGCCACACAGAGAGCAGTGGGGCCCCTGGAGGTCTACAGCTGTGGATGAGAGAGAATAAGCAAAAAGAGATATTTGGAGGTAGAAGGTTTAGTGGAGGAAAAGGCTTTTCCTCTGTGCCTGATCTTTCATAATATAACTTCAAAAATGTGTAACCTGTGGGAAAGTGGAAAAAAGGAGAAAGGCCGTGGCTATTTATATCTTTTCACCCTCTTCACTCTCAGAGGAAAATGCATTTTTGACTTAGCCAGACACAGAGGATGGAAAAAAAGGTGAAAGGAGGGAATAAAGCAAATATTTCAGTTTTTAAAACTCCCACCCCTCCTATAACATACTCCAAATGTGCAATGTTGTGCTCACCCAGGCGGAGTCATTCTTGAGGCTCCTCAGGAGTATTGTAGCTCCCCTCCGCGGCACAAACTCTGATTTAGTACTGTTAATAAACATGATGTAGTGCTTACAGTGATTGCTGTAGACAGGAATGTTTCTTTTTTACTTCTCTTTTTCAAACTTACACACCGTTCACATGTTTGCATGTGTCGGTGAGAGAGCAAGAAAATGTGGGACTGCATGGTTTATTTCAGACCCTCGCTGCTTTAATTATTTAAGCAGAGGACACAGACAAATTCTTCTGGGGCAGGTTTAGCACTGTGAAAGGCCACACCGTTTCCCAGAATTACGACTGGGGCTCCAGTTCTGTCCTGTTGCTTTCTCTAGCAAATCCAGCATCTTGTTCAGAACACCAAGGTGACAGGGTTGAGACTTTAATTATACTTCATCCAGTTTAATTCTGTAGTGTTTTTATCCAGTTATACTTCTAATGCGCATGTATTTTTGTTGTGTAATACTATACTGGTAAGTGTAAGGTTTACTATCAAAGGTTGTTGTCACTGTCAAAAGAAAATGTCAGGTGGACAAAGCTGCTTAATGCCTGTAGGCTTGAGGTAAGCAAAGCTTTAGCTCTCTTATGCATACAGCTTGTGTCCTTAAAGAGAAACCCATGTGTCTGATCATGTGCTGTATGGCTTAGGCTATCTCATTAATTAAAAGACAATTTGCTTGTTTCAAGCCTCCTCAAAAAAAGCAACCATACCAAACAAGCTGGATTTATGATGTGCCTGCCAGCTTCTCCCTGGCGCAAATCTTCCAGCAACATGCTCCCGGCACAGAGCCCACATGGCCAGCCACAGCTGGCTCTTATTACAAAACCATACAGTAGCCATTCTTTTTCACTTACCCCCTCCCTGTTTGGTGACGCTTATTAGAAATGTAACATACTAGTCTGGGAGTTTGTTACAGATTTATGCGTCACAGGTGCTCCCTTTAAAAAAAAAAAAGCCTGAAAGGGTTACCGGGTTATCTGTGCCAAGACAACATATCTACATGAAGAAGGGAGGAGTGTTACTAACACGCTATTTTTTAAAGTGCTGGACTGTAAATAATGTGTACTGAAATTAGAATGCTGATTTTGGATTTGACCCAAGGTTGGTACAAATATGCATTTTGTGATTTCTTTCATGAAACTCAAGCTAAACCTTAATGTAGATAAGCCAAATGTTCCTTAGGTCATGCTTTTAAAAAAGTAACTGGTCATGAGTATTCCATTCTTATTACATTATAAGACCAAATGAATGCATTATTTATTAATTGTACTTATTTGATTTGTCAAATGAGCTGAAGTTCGTCAGCCTAAAGTGTACATTTTGTGAATTATAAAATAAATACACGTAGAGAAATAAAATAAATTCATTGTTTTTCATAACCATCCTCCATTGTTTCACCCACTTGAATTATTCCATTACTAAATGAAGTTAGTGTTATACACAGATAGTAGCACTGCACTGTTGTTAACTTTTGATATTTATGTTTCGAATGACAGATATTTCTTAACAAAATGTTAGATTGTTTATGGGTGATGTGATAGGTTTAACAAAGCTCCATTAATGCATTCATTTCCAAACAAGTTACATAATAGGTGTCAAATATAATTATTTGATATCATTTCTTTGTGAAACCTTTTGAGAATACTACAATAGCGAATGTTCATGCACAGTAATACAAGTGTTCCCTCTCCACGCTGTAAGGATTGTCTGTATTATAATGAATTTCCAGAGTTGCCTCTTGATGGACTTTGACTGGTACCTGGTGTGTCTGCTGCCTGTCTGTCAACACCAGATACCCTGAGCGTGAGCCTGTGTGTCGGCAGACCGTTTCACCCGGAGTCTGTAACGGCTGCCAACACGTATGGGTGGGATCACACTCCTGCCAGAAACACATAACGGGGTCCTGAAATTGCTCCTGACTGGCTCTTGGCTCTGAGCACGCACACTTTTAAGAAATAGAAAGCATTCTTGTCCAAGCTACATAACATGTGACCAAAGGTGACGAGTTCATGGACTGATCTTTGAGTTGTAAGCCGGGCTACTGACATTGTCTGTCCCTTTCCATCTCTGCCTCCGTCTTCAAGTTTCACAGGCCACTCTCCCTCAGAAGTGTCCCTCCCCTGCCCCTGTCTCGACTCCTCACTTTGTCTCCACGCTCAGCTACACCTCTCCAGTTACTTGGCACCACACCTCCTGGTTGTTATCCCCTCAGCCTCTCTCCTTTGACTCCATCCCCACCCTCTCATGCCGAGGGGGGGGGGACACTCAATGCCTTTAATGTGGCCTTGGCCCCATGTTCCTCCTGCCTGTCTGGCTGATCCGAGAGCAGTGAGTCCCAGCTCCACCCTGGGTGATTGATGGCTGGGATGCCCTCTCCTCTCACCCTCCAAGCCCCACCCCCGGCTAGGCGGACAGCATAGCGTTTCATGAGCTCATCTGTGTGGCGCCCAGGAGCTGCACCTCAAACGCAGGCACCACTCTTGTCTCGTCCCCCACGACTCCCTGGGGGACACAAAGCATGTGTGACCTCCCTCCCAGCCTGCAACCCCATCTCCACAGGACCCTACCCTCACTGTATCATCACTGTCTCCATGCTCAATCCCTCTGACAGCCAGACTTACTACCAATTCCTACCAAACACTAGACTATCCCTTTACTTTTAAATGTGCATCCTAATAAGCTCATTATTACACAGATGCCACAAAAATTGTAATTGTAAAGGTACATGTCCTTCCGCTTGTGGCAGAACAGCGATGCAGGATAATGGAGTTTACATCCAGTCACAAACCTGCAATCAACATTTACCTTTTTCATTAACGATAACCATAATCTTCCCTAACCTGTCCTAACAAAGCACTTATTGTAACTCATGCGATAATCTTTCAACTAATCTAACCAAGGCCCGTCTAAAAATGCCTCTGTGTCATTCTAAGGGACTGTAACAAGCGATATATTTAGCAGTTTAGTTTGGAGGACTTGTTGCCTCTGCTTCTTATGTACACTGTGTTTTCAGGAGCTGCAATTGTGATAGAAAAGGGGTTGACATAAACAAGGGCCCCCGTCCACACTCAGATCTTCTATAATAACAATACTATATTTAATGTGTACGCTGCTTTTCTACGTACTCAATGATGCTTCTGTAGGACATCTAGCGTCTCAGTTAGAAAAAAGCAGTCAAACACTGCGATGTGTCAGAGTTTTTAGTGCTTGATTGGTTATGTAACTGTCACATAATCTTGAATACATTCACATGACTTGTGGCTTGTTTTGTCTAATCAATGGTCCAAAACCCCAAAAAACTATTTACTCTCACATAAGCCAAGCAACAGCTTACAACTGAGAAGCTACAACCAGGGAATGTTTGGTATTTTTACTTGGAAAAATGACTGAGAAGATGAATTAATTGTCAGGGATAGTTGCCAATTTATTTTATTTGGCATTCATTTCACTTTCACATATCGTTTCTAGCTCATAGTCTCTCAATACGGCATGACAGTCTGTTTTTTCTTTCCTCCACAAGCCAGGTTCACCCTTTCATCCAGCTGCCCATCTTACCTTAACCTCCCCTCAGGAAGCCAGGAAAGGCCTGTCCTTCTCTGCACGGACGACATTCCAAGTGGGAAGGAATCTGAGGACACTGATCACCTAATCTCTCCGACTGCAGCAGCACCTGTTGGGGCAGCGCTGGAGCAGAGGGGAAAAAAAATCCAGATCGGTGGCAGCTCTGTGTTGACCAGAAACATCTCACTCTGTATCAGATGGTGCCGACTGCTACTCGACAACCGCTTGTCAATTAAACATGTATGGGGTGAATGAGTGAAAATGTATAGGTATGTTTATGTTTAAAGTTATTTTGTCATATTTAACTTGTGATTTGAAAATATGTATTATTTTAGCATTTTGTTACCTTACCTTTTCTACCCTGACTCCCCATGTAGTTGCTCTATCAGCTCTATTTTGAGGACTTTCTCTTACTGAAGAAATATTATAATTTCCGTGGAAACATTAAAGCACTGAGGACATTGCTGAGGGAGCCATCTGACCCAAATGAAACTAGATCATTCATGTAAGAATAGAGCACCAATGAAAAGACATACAATACAGTCAACCGGTCCTGCCTGACAACCAATCAAATGTCTCACCCAGCTGTCCATGAGGTGGCCATGTGCTGAGGGGGACCCTGAGAGACGGAGCAGGCACATAAATCACAGAGGAGGACGCTGCAGTTGGTGCTCATGTCTGCACGAGGAGAAGACTTTGAGATTTTTGCCATAGCTTCTTTTGAGAACTTGTCATTAGAAGTGTTGATGTTATTGCTCTTGGGTTTTGTAAATGTGTCTCTCAGTGATAAATCGTGTGCTGCCTATACACTATACACTTCTGTTTCCCAAAAGTAATCCACGACAATGCCTGTTAAATTAGACTAACAGTCGATTCTATAAAGTTGTTTTCAATGGTTTTTTAGATCGTTTCTAAAACTGGAATCTATGATTAATGTTCACTGCTGGCCTCTGAAAACTGACTGTAGAATATGTGATATGCCACATGTGTTCTTTGTGTAGACTACAGTATGAGTGGACTCATGCTCTGGTTCATCTTGATAAATGTTCTGGATCGCTCTTGGAGTGAGATTGTTAATGTGGCCAGAGGAGGTCTAGTTTTTCTTCTTGTCCAAGGTTATTTAAACTAAACCAACTATTCCTTTAAATGTCTCAAATCCCTTACAGCATGGGCCATGGCCTTAATGCCTGACAGAGCAACGCTGCTTTGCATGTAGCCTGATTATTATCTGCTACACAAATTGCTAGCAGCTGGGTTGTTCACGACTGATGGTCCCATAGTCTATGTATTGAAACTGTTGGAATGTGGACAATTACCACTTTCACTTTCTCACAAAAACCCTAATACAGTTTACATAAACTGTTCTCTTGAAAATCCTACTTTAAAGGGCTTTATGAGCCTCCAGGGCTGGTTCAAGCTGATACATAATTTGCTTCCCAATTTATACAGCTCTCTGGTAGCAAGGACAAACAAAAAAGGAGCCTATTGTTCATGACCGCCCCCCCCCCCCCCCCCATATAACTTCACTTACAACAGAGAAGGCTTTTACATAATTGAGTTTTAACAAGTCTTCATGTAAGTGAAATATGTTGTACCACCCACCACCAAGGTCTGCTGAAGGTTAAAGTTTACCAGACTCTATGCTAGACTACTATATCTCTGTTGTGATTTAGGGGTCACAGAAAGAGGAAACCGCGAAGAGGTTAGCCAGCAAACAGTTGAACTCCCAAAAACATTTTTCTCAGAGTTTTTGGTTGCATATGATGATATGCTGATTTGTCACAGTGCAAACAATGTCAAAGCTAAGCTATGTTTGAGCAAAACATGTCCAAATGTGGGTAGATGAATGTATTATTTTAAGTTTTGCTCACAACATTCTTACAAATTCACAAAAGTTGATCTCGACTTTAAATCGCACTGTAATAAAGTGCCTTTCATATGGAAAATCTCATTTAGTATATTTCTTGGGGGAAAGAAGTCAAGTTGTCATTTTGTCTAAAGCTGGAGAGCACCTTGCGAGTGGTCGAACAGTTTAACCTATAATTACTACAATTAAAATAATACTCATATTAACAAAGAAAAATTGCTTCCAAATGGTCTTTCACATGCGCAAGAAAAGAAAAACAAGAACACATGGGCACAGTTCGGCTAAAGAATTTTGGCAGCAGAGCATGACGTGTCAAATATAAATTAATCTTTCATTCAAATCAGTAACTGTAGCCATTTCATGATACAATACAAGAACAATTTCTACTGTATGACGTGCATTTTACAGTCTGACTTACAATTCTGAGTGAATTCATGCTTGCTTTTGGTGATATTGATACATACACACACACAATGCATGCTGGGAATTCCCCCATGTACTTTGTTGGACATAATTCCAGCACTGGACTGCAGGCAGAACAACCTCAATGTGTCTTAAACCACTCAGAGAATCAAAAAGTTGTTCATGGAGCACATCACTAAAAGGTCAGAGGAGGGAGTGGAAGACAAGACGGGGTGTGAACACAATACAACGCGCGTGTTCATGTGCCTGTGTCTGTGTGGCTTTAGGAGCTTCAGTGATTGATCATTTCCATTGTAATCTCTCACACTTAAGAAGTCTCTCAGGACAGAGAGTAAGATACAGTGAAGGGAAATACAGTAAATAATGCACATACCACTCTAACGTGTAACAACCTTTTTGTTTTTGCGAGGAAAATTGCAGGGGTTGACTTCAAAGTCAAAAGTACACTGCTGAAATCAAAATGTCAGTCGTATGCCCTATAAAAATCACTGGACCTCTCACTCCTGTGATGAAGAGAAACAAGGGAGACTCCAAAGTCAACACAATTTTCTGTCTTTCTCCAGAAAGAAAAAAGCCCACTCGCAGGTTTTGCCCTTTTGCTGCTCATAGACTGAGGTGAGCTGTTAAAGAGACCTCCAGCGGTATTACCGCTTGAAGATATTTTTTTTTTCTTCAGGCAATAACGACCTCATGTCCAGAAAGTGCCCTCCCAGTGAAGTATTGATGTAGAGGCCTGTTTTGCTGAGGAGTGTGTGAGGGAGCGATCAGAGGAGTCCTGTGGACAAAATCGCACTGCTGACCCTGGACATTAGTGATTGATGTCAAATGTGACCATGAAACCCAACAGGGGTTGTTGTACTTTTGATTTTATTGGCCACCATGTCAGGCTGTCTGCTCTCTGTGGTAAAAAAGACCTGCATTGCTACAGTATAACTCTTTATAGAGACACTGCTGAACAACAGTATAATGACACGTTAGGGTTTGGTAATTTAATTCTTGTCCTATTTGTAGAGATAACAATATACAGAGCGATTCCAATATGACTGTCATCTGACCACAATGATATAGAAAAGTATGCCCTGGGTAAAAAGTTATGATGATGATAAAAATGTTGCTGAGTTTTAACAATAAATCTGCTTTTTACTTGTGGGGCACAGACATTTCCTGTTTAGTTTTACTTACAGCACCTGTAGAGATTGTGTACTGTTAAAAAACATATCAGCTAAATGATTTTAAAGCAACCCTTTACCAAATATCACAATCATATACTCGGAGTTTGCTGTTTAAAAAATGTTTTACAGGAAAGTCAATGGTGCCTGGATTACATTTGTATCCATATACAGAGGAAACAGGTATATTCAACCCTGCATCTCTTAGAAAATCAGGTTTAATAATACTAATTTGTTCTCCCACTTACGCTGTGATGAGAAATGTAATTCCTGCTTTGATTAAGTTCCATATTTAACCAAAATATGATCTCTCTCCTATCCTAAACCATGTTAGTAGCCTAAATGCAGGACATAAACCCTGGTCTCTGTAACTAATGTTCGGTGCTTTATGCAGCCAACCATTCACCCTGAACCCCTCCCTACAATTTCTCTACAATATGGAAATATTACACTTCCTTAATTGCCCAACATATTGCCAGTGAACACAATCCATGCAGCAATTACATTTATGAAGGAAAGATATTTATATCCATCGTATTAAGTTAAATGATGAAATGAGACAAGTAGAGCCTGATCACCATTACTGAGAGCCTGGAAAGTCGTCTTTACATACTTCTCCTTCCACAGGAGTTGAATTTTAATACCAAACTATACTCATTTGAAATTCCTTAACAAAAGCAAACCATTGAGAAAAAGCTGGACTTGCGAACAACAGGTACAAAGTGAACACAGACTGGTCGAGGTTTTGTAAACAGCGGCAAGCTGTGGGCAATTTACTGACATTATGAAGCTCAACTTCTGGGATTTTGGGTTCAAATTCAAGTTCACACAACAACCCCTTTGCGGTTCCATGCAATGCTTCAAATGAGCAAAGCTTTTGGCAGCCGGTTATCTTGACCGTGCTTGACCAGCGAGTGAGCCACAGCCAGTGGGTGGCTTGACCAAAGGGACCAACAAACTTAAATTCACCAATGCTGTGTGTGGAAAACAGCCTATCTGCTGTGTGACTAATGTGCTGGTTCCTTGTGGAGACTAAACTGGAATATCCCACACATCACCATCCATCTAAAAGTTCACCTCCACCCTTATTTAGCTTGAGCCTTTATGCATGTACAACAATTTGTGGAGGCATATATATATACACATATGCACATAAATCCTCATTGAATACACTGGTTACACAACATATCATGACTTTCAGACATAAACTTTACAGTATGTGCAAATTATAATTGCAAATGGTTTAGCAAGGCAGCAGAGGAGGTACTGTATTGTTGAGTCTAAAATGATTGTTATGCAGCAAAATATGTCTCAAATGTGTATGTGCGTGGGATTACTGCAGAGGCTGGATGTGTAGAGAAAAGCAGCGATGTAGAACACCCTCCCCTCAGTGTCCACAGAGAGCAGTCAGAGCATTGGGGGAGATGTAAAACACTGGCTGCATTTTTCTCTCCACATTTATGCATACTCAGAGAGGAGAAAAATAGACCCGTGGTTTATAATTCCCTGATTTCTCTGGAACATGCATTGAAATGTAAACGAGTACAATAAATTCACTTTTAACTGCCTTCCTGGGAATCAGCCACACAGTCTGGACTTAAGGAACTCTCAAACTTTCATTAAAAGCCACATCATTCCTTGTTAAAGTAACAATATCCATCTCATATAGAGGCTGCAGCATGTGTGTTGTGAAATTGTGTGATAACATCTGTGCTCAGAGACGTTTGCGGTTAAAACATGGAGGTAATGATTGCGTTGGGTTTTCACCGGTATCTCTTCACACTTTCCAAAATTGACCTTTTTATAGCCACAGTGTTGATTAGTTTTCATATGGTTCACCTTGTTTATGTGGTGTTGTTTCTGCTGAGGGTTAACTCACTGAGACATGAAGACAATGGCTGTACCAAAAGCTTTCAGTAATGACATTTTAGTATGGATCTCAGGGGAGGTTGGCTGGACCAGGTCAGACAGAGGAGAGGATTTAAGTTATGGATGTATAAATTAACTCTGACTTAAATTGCATGTAGTTTGCCACAGGAACAAGCACTCTTTTGGGCCCGTAAGTAAAAAAAAATGGGATCTAGGGTTCAAATTCAAGTTCACACAATTACGCCTTGTTGCCATTCAAAGCTTCAAATGTGCAAAGCTGATGTTTTTGGCAAATGGTCATCTTCCGTGCCTGACCAATGAGTGAGCCAACGCCAGTGGGCATTATGCATACTATTCATAGACCTTCACATGGATCAAGTTACAATTACTTTTTTCATTCATATTATAGAAACAGTAAGGCTTAAAGGAATAGTTTAAAATATGCTCATTCGCTTTCTTGCCATGTGTTCGATGAGACGATGGATGCTGGAGATATCAAGTGGTTAGCTTAGCTTAGCATAAAGACTGGAACCAGGGGGAAACAGCTAGCCTGGCTCTGGCTCTATCACTTTATATATCTCCGTACACAAAACAAAGCAATTCGCTGTTTACGAAAGGCCAAGAAATAGCCTGATACATAACCCTTCATAAAACCACAACTTGTTGCCTTTTTCTTTTACAGATTAAACAAACAAGATATAAGGTGTTAATAAGAGACCTTTAAAACGATCTGCTACATGGATTTTCGTAACCCGCTGCTGGCTGTAGCTTTCTATTTACTTTACATGCGGGAGAGTTGCGTCGATCTTCTTAGCTAACTCGGCAGAACAGATTGAAAGTAAATACGCAAACTATACTCCCGGCGTTTTCAAAGAAAAATCAATGTATTTGTTTTGTATCAGCTGTTCTCTGGAGCTTGCAGGGCATCAACGAGTAATACCCTGTTAGCGTCTTGTGGTCTTTCCAGAAAAACATGGCTTGGGAGGCAGCTGGAGCCAATAGGGATGGATGGAGAGAGAGAGAGAGAGAGAGAGAGAGAGAGAGAGAGAGAGAGAGAGAGAGAGAGAGAGAGAGAGAGAGAGAGTGTAGCTATGTGAAGGGGAACTCGGGAACCACTGGGGCGTAATTTAAACAGGCGACGGCTGTTGTGCAGACAGGAAATGAGAGGAAGGCTAGTTCCTGGGATGGGACTGAATTGGATGTTTCAGACCCAGACCGGTATCAGAAAGAGGAGACTTATGTGGCGTTGTTGAGGGTAACAGTAAGGTCATTGAGAGCAGCATTTCCTTTTCTGATCATTGGGCGAGCTTGTCAGCACCGCTATCTCAGTTCCCACTTCCCACTCAAATCATTTCAATGGGTTGGATTCAAAGTCTGAAATTCAGGCCGGAGCTGAATAAGACCTCCTGTTGCGGCGCCTGTTTATAAGCTCCACTCCACTCTTATATGCTGACTGCTTTGATTTGAAGTTTTGGGCAGTTTCATCCGATGGAAGGAAGTTGAGTTGAAAAGGCACGAATTATTACAATATTACATCAAAAAACAGGATAAAAATATGCCTAGGACTGGTCTGAGAATGCCCAAAGCAGCTGGGTCTTTTTAGTCTGCGGTTTTGATTTAAAACAGATACACAATACCATAGTCTGAACCCGAGTCTACCTAACCGTTCACATGTCAGTGCACTGGAGGAGCATGCAGGCCCAAGCTGCTCTGGACTGTGTAACATCTAGCCATCTTGTGAGTTCTCACTGCTCAGCCTCATGAAGTGCAGAGTCCAGTGCTAGCCCGCCAGATTACTGCCCCTAATCAATCTGATTAGCCCAAGAGGGTGGACACCTTGCCCTCACATCTGGACTGCATGCTCCAACTCCCCACAGTTTAGTCAGACAGCAACAGAGCCAAAGCTACACAGGAATATGATGCTGATCATTCAGTGGCGTTGGTGGCAGCAGCCTTTGTGTGTCGCGTTTGTATGCAGTTAGAAATAAGTCCGAAAGTGTACTGTACTGTTGTGTTACAGTCAACCAAGCCAAGTCCTGGTAAATGAAGTATGATGTATACAATCACTGGACTCATTTCTCACATATTAGATTTTAGGTTTTCTTATGACAGATGGCATTAAAAGGATATTATGCAAGTGATGCACATTTAATGCGATGCCAATCTAGCTGTTCAAATGAATTAATTTATATTGTAAAGTTTTATAGCACTCCCCTGTGAGCACATTTCAACCATGCTTTAATGATGGTGAAATACAAGGCCACACGTATCTCAGCTCAGTTCCCCTCACTTTCTCTGCTCACAGGCAAGAATAACAGGCACATAAGTCATTCCAGGCCTCCTATTATAAACAGGTGTCACTTTGGCGAGAAAAAATGACATCTTAATTCAGAGGCAAGACGCTTTGTCAGAGCGGATTAACACATCATCAGAAGCGATTTATTTTTATTGTGCCAACATCATTTGGGTGGAGGTCGAGCATGTCAGTAGTTCTGGGCCTATGCTTCTCCCGGGGGAAGCATTGGAGTGAAACCTTCAGCCTTGATGTCTTTCTACGGAAGAGGAATCTCCTGACGAGAGATCTGTGATGTATGGTCACTTCTGGGAACAGATGAGAGTGTTTTTTTAAAAGAAGTTGCATAACAGTAAAAGTTAAACATCCATGTGGGTACTTATGTTGTAGTTTGGGTTGTGTCATTTGGACAAAGCTGCCTATTATCATTATGACTCCATTACAATCAAATAGAAATCATGGAAAAGTTAAAGACAATATCAGAGCAACGTTTCAGACATGTACGAGGCCTGTTTGCTCAACGAGTATACATCACCCATTATTATCAATTAGGTTGTGATGATGTCACAGACCAAACAGTACCTAATATGAGGTTTGTCTACACTGTCACACACTATTCATTAGAAGTCATTGAAATGCACAGCCTGCCACATCCTAAAGATGGTTTGGTGTCAGCATGGCCTGCAACATTTTTAAATCCATTTTGCCTTAGCAAAGAGAACAACAAGGACAATTTACTGAGGCCATGCCGTGGGTAAGACAAAAGTGCATTTTAAAGAATACCCCCTGCCTGACAAGGATGCTCCTTAACATTTTCGCATGTGATTATTTATAAAAAATTTATTATATCACCAAATTTGACCCATAGTTAGAATTTTGAATATGGGGATCTTAAAAAATCCAACTTTTTTTTTAATCCTTTGTTTTTTTTTATTCTAATGGATGACATATGATTTTAATATTATGCATTAGCTGATATATATTAAAATCAGTCCATGCAGCTGTAGATCACACCAAACTCCATATGCGTATTGCTTAAGACTCTATCATAACATATGTGTTGAAATACCCTATCCTTTCCCATCTAATAGCACAAGGGAACTGACACAGTGGTCTCCGCAGGCTTGTGCTTGCTGTGTTTATGGACACGCCCGGCACTTACCGTCTGTTTCTTATAAAGGATATCAAACAGGGAGAGCTGCCTGAGCCACAAAGCACCTGTTTCCGACACTTCCACTACACGTGTTTGCCGCTGTGTTCAAAGAGCCTTCAGAAGTTAGAGACACCAGTCGTGCTGCCTTTGGAACTACGTGTAAGCTCTTTAATCAAGAGACTTTGTCAACGTTGGTTTGGAGTTAGTGTTACTTTCTTAGTTTTTAGCTGTTGATTCAAGTCATTATTTCTCATTTTAATTACCGCTTTAAAATGTTATCATCAAGGCTATAAACGCAGTGTGGTCTGGATATACAATCATTCGTGTGATAAAAGCACACAGTAGCAAACATCCACCAGATTATTGAAGAGACCTGTTATTGAAAAACAGACTTTTGAACATTGCATACAGTGCAGTATTATGATGGCATCGGTGGTGGAGATGAACTATCAATATTGTTGTTGTGACAGGGGATGAGCCATGTGTGATAAGGATGGAGTGAAAACATTTTCAGGAAGAAGGCAGGATTTTTGTCTCTCACAGTTCCTGCTGTATGAATAGATAGGATCATTTATAAACACACATGTGAGGTGATAAAGCCAAGCCCATAAGAAGGAGAGGAAACAGCGTTATCTCCCATGTTGTTGGGTGTTTCAGGTAGGATGTGATTGTGTGCGTGTGTGTGTGTGTGTGTGTGTGTGTGTGTGTGTGTGTGTGTGTGTGTGTGTGTGTGTGTGTGTGTGTGTGTGTGAATGGTTACACTACTGAAGAGCTGATGTGCACCTTGTATGGTGCACCTCTGACTCTGTATGAATGTGAGTGAATGGGTGAATGTGTTGTAAAGTGCTTTGAGTGATTGTAGAAGATTGAGGAAAGTGCTATATAAAAAAAGTTTATTTAAAGCCGTCCATTCTTCTCTCAAATGAAAAAAATGTAATATTGGAAAAAAATATTTGATTATTTATAAACTTCTAATTTACTCAAATGTTTGGCGAAGGTTTAAAACAGGATTACGGATCACTCTTCAGTACACGGACACTTTCCGTACATTTGTTATTTGTTGTATAATTAATTTTTTTCTTTTTCATACTATGAAATATATTTCCTGCAACTTTTATAATAAACAATTGGAAGATGTAACGTTATACAGTTTCTGGTAGCTGAAATCATTTACTGGCCAGACAGGCTTCTTACCAGCCAAGAATAATGCATGTAATTTTCTATTATTACTATTTAGCATGTCATCTTGGTCTCAATCAACATCATAGTGAGTGCAGTAATAACAGTAACCAACTATGTAAAGATATTATTTTAACCGTTTCAACACTAAAGTGTAACACATTTGAATTGAAGCCTTAAATGCAAGTTTTTTTTTTTTATTAAGATGTACAAGAAGACAAGTAACTTGTACAATACAATTCAAAAAACATGGTATCAGGAGTCAATAGAGGGTAGAGCACCTCTCCTCCACTGTGACATGGTGATGTTGTGGTGATGTTGTGGCAGTTGGGTGTGGTAACGGAGCAGTCTGTTTGGGAGTCAGGGATTAGCTCAGCTGGATATCAGCGACAGAACATTAGCATGCTGGTCTCCTGGTTTGGGACCGTTTGTAGTAGGTTGGTCCGGGTGACACAGAACAACATTGTGCTAATCCAATGCGAGTTGAGTGAAGACTGAAAAGGCGATAAACTGTTTGTGGCACGAGAACTCTCCCGTCTGTCGGTCCTTGTTCAGTTGCCGATTATGGAAGTCCCCTGTCCACAGTCCGGCTGCGGACAGGAGAGTGGCTCCTGAACATGGACTGACGGAAGAGAGAATCACTCGGTGTCTTCAGGCTAACTGAACCAGTTAACTTGCTTCACCTGTTGCTCTGTCACTCGACTGCTCTGGATCATCCCAACGTCGCTCCTCGTAACCCAGACCGAGCATACTGTTCAGGGGTCTCATCCACAGCTAAGCCGCTCCAATACTCTCCAGCAGACGGCTACTACCACAGACATCATATTTGTTTGTCAAGCGGGGTGAGGGTCTACACACACTACACTCTAGTCGACACAGCTGCAGCTACAGCAGCAGAGTGTCCTTTTGGTCCATGAGAGGAAGCGCTTGAAGATGTTTTTCTTTTTGTTGCTCTTCTCCCTCTCTGGCACACCTTCTACCTCACTGGCGGTATCCTCTGGCCTGAAAACACACACACAGTTATTATACGATTCCCTTATCTGCTCTAATCATGGACTCACTTCTCCTTATCTTCTCATTATCTCTTCTATCTGACATTGTTAAAGGAAATCATCTCACCAAGCTTCACGTGGCTGCTCCTTCTCCTCAGTGTACGGCGTACAGCACTCAGCTGGTGCTGGCTGCACCATGGTTTCACCGGGAGGGAGAGTTGGGAAGGTTGTTTCACAAGTTGTACTTGTGTCATCTATGCTGTGGAATTAAGATGCATGCAGTTAATCAAAGGTTGTTTCATTCCAGCTGAGTAGGAACTCATCCATCTCTTACTTTTCTTTGAAAAGAGATAAATGTAGCCAACTAAATGAAATAACATGCTAATGATCATTAGGGTTTGGGTCGAAACTCGGCTCCAAGTAAGAACCAAATCCAAAATTTGAGGTGGAGGGGGCTCACTTTAACCTCAATGGGGTGATCCACTGGACTATTTTTTAGAAAGGACAGCAAATGGGCTGAAAACATACATAGTTTTTAAATGATTCCCTTATCTGCTCTAATCATGCCTCAATTCTCTCCTCAATCTGACATTGTTAAAATAAATCATTTTACCAAGCTTCACGTGGCTGCTCCTCCTCTTCAGTGTACGGCGTACAGCACTCAGGTGGTGCTGGCTGCACCATGATTACACCGGGAGGCAGAGTTGGTACACAAGTTGTACTTGTGTCATCCATGCTGTGGAATTAAGATGCATGCAGTTAATCAAAGGTTGTTTCATCCCAGCTGAGTAGGAACTCATCCATCTGTTACTTTTCTTTGAAAAGAGATAAATGTAGCCAACTAAATTAAATAACATGCTAATGATCATTAGGCCTCACTTCTCCATTCTCTCCTCTATCTGACATTGTTAAAGGAAATCATCTCACCAAGCTTCACGTGGCTGCTCCTTCTCCTCAGTGTACGGCGTACAGCACTCAGGTGGTGCTGGCTGCACCATGATTACACCGGGAGGTAAGGTTGGTGAGGTTGTTTCACCAATTCCACTTGTGTCACTCATGCTGTGGAATTAAGATACATGCAGTTAATCAAAGGTTGTTTCATCCCAGATGAGTAGGAACTCATCCATCTCTTACTTTTCTTTGAAAAGAGATAAATGTAGCCAAGTAAACTAATGTATTTCGATTTAATTATGCTAACATTAGATACTTACAAAGCCAACAGACATATTTAGCATTACGAAAACAAGTTAGCTAGGGCGTTCGCAAACATTAGTAGATGTTAGCTGTTCATGTAAACACATCTCCATATTGTACATTGTAAATCTGACTCATCAAGTTCTCACACACTTTCTACATGAAGGAGAAATAAACAGGGACTTACCTGAATCACAGATATGTTGAATCAGTTGAGGTGATTTCTTTTTTGACAAGAGTTTCTTTGAGTTGAGAAATAATGTTGTTCTCTGTCCACTTGTCCAAGGTAAAGTGACTAACTGGCACACGCAGCCTGTACTTGGGACATGAGTTCTAGAGTTCTGCTCATATGATGCAGTGTTCCAAAGTTCTGATGCTTCGTCATGGAATACAAATAGTTCCAAATTATGCTAATGAGGTATTCTTCACCAAAGTAACCAAATTCAAAACATAACTCTGAATTAATTCAATGTACTTAAGTTTATTTTCTAAACTTTTAGAACAGGGGTGTTCAACTCATTTTAGTTCAAGGGCCACATGCAGCCCAGTTTGAGCTCAAGTAGGCCGGACCAGTAAAATCACAGCACAATAACCTATAAATAAAGAAAAATAAGTGCAATTTCAACAATATTATGCCTCAGTTTATCATTTGTGTGCATTACAACTTTCAGATCACAGTGTATCTAAAAAACATTCAGTCACAGGTGTCTGGAACTGAACAAACTGAACAATATAGTATAGTATACTTGTCAAGATCTAGAAATTATTTTAAACTTACATTAATTTCCACATCTGTGTAGTAATCTTGACACACCACACCATACAAACTAAAGTGGGAACTATTAACGAAGAAGGTTAAGTTATCCTTGTAAATATAAAAAATACATAAAGGTTGTGGCTCTTTTGTCCTGAAGCTGCTGACTGACATTATATTGCACAATGTTAAATGTCTTTAAATATTTCCACTGTAAATATTCATTTTCACAGAACTATATTCTTCAGGGTGCAAAAGTGTCTGAAGCAGCATTTTACATTAAGTCGGCTTTTAACTAAAATAATCCTCCTGGACTTTTTGTGGGCGATCTCCAGCTGTGGGCACCAAGAATCATGACCACCTTCCTCGCCACTGCCACCAGCGTGTGTGTGTGTGTGTGTGTGTGTGTGTGTGTGTGTGTGTGTGTGTGTGTGTGTGTGTTTGTTGTTTTTACAGGATCTCTGACACTTTACAAGTCCTTTTGTACTTATAAATACATTTGCTGCATCAATTGATCAAGCGGGCTGAATAAAAAGGGTAACACTATGTTTAAATTGAGTAACACAAATTGTACTAAAAACAGCAGAAACTACATCTACATTGTGGGTTCATTCACACAACGTTTTGTGTTTCCCCACTTTCTCCTCAATTTGAATACCACACTTTTCCTGTTTATACCAGATTGGGTTTCGCTTCTTGGTCTTGTATGTGACATTTAAGATATCAGGTTGCTGCAGAGAGGCGGCTGTAGCCTAGTTACTTACGTGTATGTAAAGGCACTGAATGTGTTTGCGCTGATACACATGGAGTTGCCTGCTGCTTCTTTTTACGCGACAGCAAGGAGTTTCACCATGGGAACAAAACATAACGCATGCAGATTAATTTAGTAGTTCTCGTCTGTTCAGCTGTAAAAGTCCCTCGAACCCACCAGGAGGAGTCACTAGATATCCCACCGAGCCAAGCCAGTAGAAAAGCAGAATTTTGGGGACAAAATCCAAGTCTAAGTAAGAGGAGTATGACCATCACAAATTCATAAAATAACTTGTTGTAGGTCAATGATTGTCCTGCTTCAAATGTGTCCCTTGTGTGTCTTGTGTGCATGGATTTGTCTGAGAAAGACAGCTCTGCGGAAACAGTGAGAAGGGTCAGCAGTTCATGAATGACAGCAGGAAGGTAAACAGGTCAGGCATCGCAGCATTATGTGCATACAGAAGTCTTCTCCTTGGGCTTTGTGTTTGTGCATTCTGTTGTGGTTCAGAGGCAAGTTACAAAAGTTACAACTTGTTGACCACATTACCACATTTGCAGAGCAACATGCTGCTAACATTTGTCTTTGTTGAGCGCGGGTAGAATGTACAATTATATACACCACACATTTATTGTACACACGTGTACACAGAAACATTCCGACAAACACACACACACATTAAACTGCTACCTTCACCCCTCCTCCCTCTTCCTCTGCCGCCCCCCCCACCCTTGACCCCCCCAGTAATGAAAACAAGATGTTTTTATTCTCCCAGGACAGAGGGTAGCAGCACTGCTGCTCAAGTTAGGGCTCCCTCTCCCCTCCTCACTACAGGCGCTCTATAAATACTCTCACGACTTTCTTAAATATGTGACAAAAATACATTAACGGAGAGTTTATGGGCACACGTTTGGCTGGTGAAAGTAAAAGGAGTTATTTAACGCAAACTTCCACCAGCCTGGCAGAGGCAGGGAAGTGATAACCGAGCTTTGTGGAGCTGCAGAGCATCCTGAAAACTCTGATGGACTGAGATGGGGCTTGTTGAAGGGGACATAAATAAAGCGGGGAGTTTCTGTGCCTGTGGGTATGTGTGTGTGTGTATGTACTGTAAGCATTTGAGTATGCAGTTTCCACTAAGGGGAGGTGAGTATTACTCCCATACGCTGCACCTGATCCTCATTTTTCAATTTGTAACCAATCTTTTTACAAGTGGGCACCAAATTTAAGCATAAACATGCCAGATATTCATCTTGTTTACATCAAAGCCCCAAAGCATCACTATACCCTCCCTGCTTCACCTCCTTCACTGAAGCCCGCAGCAGCATCCCACCCAGGCTAAACTCTGCCTCATTTTGTCACCGCTTCTTTTCCTGGCATGCATTAGTCCTAATCAAGGTTAATTCCTTTTTGTAAGTACTTTGTTTGAAGCCAGCTATCTGTTGTGTCTCCATTGACCGTGTGATGAGGATAGATGGATCCTGCTGTTCCACTTTTGCATACGATTTCTCATAAGCAGAGGGTGAGGCTAGCCTCCTAAACCATCTGTGTAAGCTTAAACTGCAGTTGAAGATTTTCTATATGGCTGGATCTTCTACTTTTGTTCTTTTTCTCAAACATAAAAGTGATTAAAATATTCAAAGTCTGTGCAATTGCGAACTGTGCAATTAAAATGTCACTGAGCCAATACAATAACATGACATTTCATCATAGCTCGCTAACTTCTCTCAAGTTTCACAAAAACCTCCAGCAGCTATTAGTCAATTTAGAGAAAAAATAAATAAAGATGGATTTCTAAAATCCTATCAAATATCTTCATAAACATCCAAACAAGACTCTTGGTGTTACATGTTACAACATTTAACGTTATACTTTACAAGGGAGCCCTGCTTCTTTCACATGATTTTACTTTCGCAGAAGTTCCCTCAAGAGAACCACTACCACCATCTGAGAACACACTGTGCCTTATGGAGGAAACCTGGCTTAATAATTAAAGTTGAAATCCCAGAATGTGTACCTTCTCAACCACAGCCACACTTTACACTGGTGTACAGATAGACATACAGTAGAATAGACCGGCAGTATGTGTCTGTCATACATGATCACCCAGCAATTTGCTTTGTGGTGGCATAGAGGAAGTACGACCCTTGCCATTGCAAGCTTTGTGGGTTTTACACATATAGATTGTAGGCTATATAAGAAGTGGACGTAGTTACTTTGACTTCTCCCATTGGTTGGTGGACAACCATTTTGAAGACTCATTTTGTCCGTTGCCATCTTTGGTATTTTGGAACCAGCAGCTTCACGTCTCGGGTCGCTGCTGGTTCTAACCCTAACCCTACATGTCAATCACAATATAGCCACACCCCTAAAGCATACCCTGTTTTACCGTCTATTTCACTAATTGGGAGAATAATTTCCTAAATGAACATCATGCTGTATTGAAAAAGTCTTGAAACTATTGTGACTGAGACCATAAACTTATCAAGAAATTGTTTACTGAGGTAATAAATCAAGAGAGAAGTATGGTCATGCAGGCGTAAGGCACATCAGCATTGGATTCACTTCTCAGACCTTGAGGTTTACCCCTTGGTTTTACACTTTACAACTGCACTTACAGTACAAATAATGTGTCACCGTCTTATCACAGTGTATAACATCAGTCCATCATGGATGAAGCACATTTGTGTCTCCAGAAATAGAGTTTTTCCCACAGGCTGTATAAAATATAGCAAAGTCTCCATGACGTCATCCATAGGTTTCTGAAGAGCCGCTGTGAAGATCGATTTAGATGGTTCTGACCGTAGCCATCTTGGCAGTACCGTCACCGCCTAACTCACGGCTAATCCAAAAAGTCTGTGGAGCTGAAGCAGGCCCGGGTCACAAAGCAGAGCAGACAGCTAGCGGCTAGCAACCTGTTACAGCACCCACCTGTCACTCAAAGTTGCCATTTTCTATGCAAATGAGCCGCAATGCAAAAACAGTCCAATTCACAAAGATCAGCGCTAACAGCCACACACAGTTACAGTGAAATTATTAGTGTCTTCAGAGAGTTGGTGGTAACTGAAGCGCATTTATAAATGATGTCACATCCATACTTTCCAGTGATAGCAGCATTAAATTATATTTTTTATTTTGTCCTCTGCTTCAAATCATGTAATCTTCTTTTACAGTCTGAAGGTGTGCTGACAGACATGAATATTAAATTCCAAATATGGGATTCTCTCGGTCACGTTTAAATTCCTCGCCTGAAATTTTGAGGAATATCACTGTACCTCGTCGGTCAGGAGCTGCAGCTCGCAGTCTGTAAATGTCGTTTTGTTCTCTCTCTGCCATTGTTCTGCCTACTGTGTTCTTGGCGCAAAGGCAACATTTATACTTTGCCACATGGATCATTTTGCAATCAGATGCAAAACTTTATGTGATGGTGCTATCAGCGGCCGCAATCCATTCTTTGTGAATTTGCCAGTCAGTCTTTTAGCAAAAATAATCCATGTATGTTTTCCAAATTTAAGTATACATTTCTGGGTGCATTCCCCAGTGTGTGCAAAAGCTCTTTTGTTGTGATTGAACAACAGAGAGCCATTTTTTAAGCTTTCTCCTGGGACACTTCTGGCTTTTTTTATCTAATACACTGTTTTTTTTTATTTTTATAAAAACTTAAATTGCATATACAGCAAGACATAGGTATACAGTATTCCTGCATGTACCACTTTTCTGTAGTATTTGTAAATCTGAATGTGTGTGCATACCTTTCTCCTTGTTTGTGAGCTCAAGCGTGAGAGTGTGAATGTGTGTTTGCAGAGATTGACATTTGTGTTTAGAAAGCTGTCCCTCTACACATTTCAGGTCAACTGAGCATCTCCATTACTTCAGGGCACCTATTGTTCAGTGCATCCACACATTTTAGCCTTCAGTTCATTCAGCACTACTTCTGTGTTTGGTAAAGTCACTGATCTCAATCAGCACTCCATTATCTTTAGCAGGCAATTATCCACATTGTCACTTTTGCATTTAGCCCTGTGACTCCGAGTTCACAGGGGCCTGGTGTAACTCAAGCCGCATGGACGACTCCCCGGCCTCTCATATAAAGAGTCTTCCAGGGTAAAGCAGCCCCAAGGGGCCTTTCTGCACAAGCACACGGAAAAGCTAGTTTTAGTCCGTCCTTTATTGAACTTCCACTGCAATGTGTCACAGCTTGGTAAGTCAAATCGGCAAAAAGGAGTTCAAATGCTGAGAGAAGCTAAGACTGCAAACTCATCATTTTCAAGATAGTGTGTCTGTTTCAGAGAGAGTGACGGCGATTGAGCTGAAGAAGATTCCTAGCAGCATATGCAATAGTGTGACCTCGCTTCCCAAGTGTGTGCAGGTTTTCTTACACTGACAACAGCTGATTTCACTGATTGCGCTTAATCAGAGAGGTGGGATAGTTGAGTGAAATCACCTGGTTTAGGGATTAGAGTGAAAACTTGCAACCTGTTGGATTTAAGATGCACAAAGAAATTAACATGTATACTATTGCTTTATGCATGAGATTTGGGTATATGCATGATGTTTACTTTATGAATTCCACCTTTACAACCACTGCTACACCAACTGCTGTGGTAGGAAAACAGGTGTTTTCAGTGGCCACTCACATTAATTATATGGATTTAATGTCAAAAAATAAAATATGAATGTTTATGATGAAGCACAACCATGATTTTAATACTTAATACCAAATAGAATATTCCTATTATATAAATATATATAAAATTCCTTTCACTTTCTTTCTTTCACACACCTTTAGTCTGCTACAAGTACATTTCAAATTGAAATAAAGCGAACAACCAGTAAACAGCCTTGTTCTTACTCTTCCAAACCTAATTGTATTTGTTATAATGTACTGCCCTCCTGGTCCGTATTATGAATTTGTATCTGAATTCTCAGAATTGTTATAGAATTTAGTCCTCACCTGTAATACTGTGTTTATTTCATTATTAGATTCAATTGGGTTCAGTCAGAATGTACATAAACCATATGGTATTGAAATTGAACATTTATTAGTCCGTCCACATAATCCCAAATAATTTTGATAACTTTTAAAGTTATGTTACTGGACTACAAGCCATTAGGCAACATATCCTATGATAGATGTCTATCTGATAGTGCTGTAGCTAAATTTAAGGAAGTGATTCCATCGGCACTTAATTCAATACCATGTCTCAATATCAATGTAATGGAGGACTCCTACGCTAACTTTAGTTCTCTCCTAAATTAAT
Source organism: Cottoperca gobio (assembly GCF_900634415.1). Classification (NCBI taxonomy): domain Eukaryota; kingdom Metazoa; phylum Chordata; class Actinopteri; order Perciformes; family Bovichtidae; genus Cottoperca; species Cottoperca gobio. The sequence goes on from NC_041371.1 coordinate 10,014,474, forward strand.
CATCTTGTTGATAGTCACTCACTGTGAATGACACTCTACTCCGTCACTCCTCTATAAAAGAAGATAATAAAACAGAGAAAGCAAGCTCCATGGCTTAACTCCCAAACCCACAATTGTTAGAGACACATTTATTCCTCCTCAACCGGCCCCAAACACCTCCGAAATGCATTTTCTAATGACATAGTAACTCTGGATGGCATTAACTTGGCCTCCAGCTCCACAGTAAGAAATCTCGACGTTATCTTTGATCAGGATACGTCTTTTAACTCCCACATAAAACACATTTCAAGGACTGCCTTCTTTCATCTACGTAACGTTGCAAAAATAAGGAACATCGTGTTTCAAAAAACGATGCAGAAAAACTAGTTCATGCATTTACTTCAAGGCTGGATTACTGCAACTCCTTATTATCAGTTTGTCCCAAAAAAATCCCTTAAGACTCTTCAGTGGATCTGAAATGCTGTGGCACGTGTATTGACAAAAAGTAGGAAACAAGATCATATTACTCCTGTGTTAGCTGCTAAAATCCAGAATATCATTTTAAATCCTTCTCCTGACCTACAAAGCCATAAATGGTCAGGCTCCAGTTTATCTTAAAGATCTCATAGTACCTTATAACCCAACTAGAGCATTGCGCTCTCAGACTGCAGGGTTACTTGTGGTTCCAAGAGTCTCCAAAAGAGCCAGAGCCTTCAGCTATCAAGATCCTCTACTGTGGAACCAGCTGCCAGTTTGTGTTCGAGAGGCAGACACCCTCTCCACATTCAAGAGCAGGCAAAGGAATTTCGTCTTTGACAAAGCTTATAGTTAGGGCTGGCTCAGGCTTGCCTTCAGCCAAGCCCCCTAGTTATGCTGCTATAGGGTTAGACTGCCGGGTGACCTCTCTCCTCCTCTCCCTCTCTATCTGTATACATTCATGTCCTTTATATGTACTGTATGTTACTAACTCAGCATCCTGGGCATCATCCCTGAAGTTTCTGTGTCTCTCATCTGGCAGGTTGTCACTATTAATGTTTGCGTCTGATTCATGAATAGTGGCTTCGCCTGTTACTCTTGGTCCTACCTGACACCCATGTTATTATTTTTATTTTTTGGAGGCACCGGGAAGCTTTATTTTAACATCCTTCTGGATCTCATATTCGATCACATCATTATTGTTGTCACATTAATTGTCAATATTGTAATTTGACTATGTTGTGTATTCTCAATACATCACATCTATTGCACCTCTGTCGGTCCTGGGGGAGGGATCCCTCCTCAGTTCCTCCCACTGAGGTTTCTTCCATTTTTCCTCCTTTAATTGTGGGGTTTATTTTAGGGAGTTTTCCTTGTGCACTGTGAGGGTCTAAGGTCTGTCGTGCGCTCTACAGTCCGTAAAGCCCCCTGAGGCAAATGTGTAATTTGTGATATTGGGCTATATAATTAAATTTGATTTCATTTTGATAAACAGGTACATGGTGTCCAGCTCTTGTATAGTTGCCTGTTAGCAGCCAACGGACTGGAGTTAGTAGATTTAATGCCACAGGTTGGCCAAAATTCCATGTGTAAATCTATAATTCATCTTGTTCAAAAGTCAAATATAGCAGGGTGTACCTGCAGAAAAAAAACGAATGTGTAATTTGACTGTATAATGTGTAAGGTGATGAATGATGCCTAGTATTGCAGTATGGTAAGGCATGATGCAGTGCACTCTCAGTTAATCATGGCTATATTTCATTAAAACATTTTCAGGGGAATATTTTAAATAGACAAAAGGCGATCCAGCACAAATATGAATGGCTGACTTTAAACACCTTAATGGCCCTCAGAAAAAGGACTTGGCAGTGGCTGGAGGTATGAGTAATATCCGTCTGCAGGCAGCCAGTCCATTTAAGATACAAGCAATAAATGCCTCGTGTGAGGGGGAGGAAAAACTGTGCGGTTCTTTTTAAACACAGTATGGACTTGTCCATTTCCTTTGTTTTTCAGTTCCAGTATGGAAATCGTAAATAATAAATAATAGTCAGTATATTGTGGTTTCATGTGTAGCGTGGCACAACAAGGGTGCACTGAGAAATGACGGCACAAAAGAACTTGAGACGGAATAATAAAATCCAGATTTTAGGTTAGAAGTTCATAGATGCCTCTTTTATTCAAAGCTCTTTGACCTTCTAATCGAGCAACTCTACCCTCAAGCTATTAAAAAGTCACCATACCCATGCACTCATTAGTAAACACATTCTTTAACATCTTCTCTGCAGTGACACACTTTTCAAACAGCATTTGTCCATTTCTTTTTTATCCCTATAATCTCCATGTTTCCTCTTTTAAGCCAATCCTCATGTTTTCTCTAGCATTGCCTGTCCCAACCTTGGGAAAAAGCCCATTTCCTCCTGGTTCCAAGTTCTCCCACTGAGGGACGAAGTGTGTCTCTCAGTTCAAGCAGCACCTCAGGCAATGTGAGGGGTGAGGAGAACAAGAGGTGGACCAGGCAATACTAACCAGTGTGTGGGAGAAAATTGCAGGGTTACTGACCTTACAGGGAAATAAGAAAGGCTTGAGAAAATAGACAACAAACAAGAGGCAGATCAGTCATCTTCAACTCATGGTCTTGATAAATATTGTCTGCGTGACATGGAAAGGTCAAACAATGGGTCAGCTATTCAGCTCTAATGGCCAGTGGCTATATTATCAGTCTGTTTTCTGTTTAAGGTTTCTGTTTTAAAGGTGACGATAAAATGTTTGAAGTTCTGAAGAGGGATAGACAATTACACTGGATTCAGGAACTATTTCGACTCCTTCACTTTTTTCAGCCTGTTGCAGCCTTATGCTGAAAGAGTTTTGTTCACATTGACATAAATATTCAGACTCTTTGCTATGACACTTAACATTAAGCTCAGGTGCCTCCCATTTCTCTTGATCTTGTTTGAGATGTTCCTGCACTTTGATTGGAGTCCACCTGCGGTAAATTTAATTCATTGGACATGATTTTGAAAGGCACACAACTGTATAAGGTCTCACAGCTGACGATTCTTATCAGACTATAAATCAGGTCGAAGGAGCTGCCCAAACTCAGAGACAGGATTGTGAGAAAGCACAGATCTGGGGATGGTTACAAGAAATTACAGCTGCATTGAAGGTTCCCATGGAGGATCACCTCCATAATTATTAAATGTAAGTTTGGAACAACCAGGACTCTTCTTAGAGCGGACCGCACGGCCAAACTGAGGAGTTTGGGGAATAGGGCCTTGGTTAGAGAGGTTACCAAGAACCAGATGGTCACTCTGGCTGAGTTTCAAAGATCCTCTCTAGAGATGGTAGAAACCTTCAAAAAAACAACCATCACTGCAACACTCCTCCAATCTGGGCTTTATGGCAGAGCGGCCAGACGGAAGCCTTTTCTCAGTGACAGACATGAAAGCGTGTTTGGAGTTTGCAAAAAGGCTCCTAATGGAAAGACTCTGAGAAACAAGATTCTCTGGTCTGATAAAAACCAAGATTGCACAGTTTAGCCTCAATTCTACACGGTGCTTCAATTAAGTATTGAGTTGAATGGGCAATGTGTGAGATATAGTCAGAATTTGGGTTTAAAACATAAAGAAAATGATATTACAACATCAACAGATGTTAAGGGGTTATGGTGTTGACATTTTATCAAAGACGTCCATGTATTGTGTTGCAGAGATATCCACTAGCCCCAGCTGTGTGTCCGTGTACATTTTAATAGTGTTTATTGGATTACATTTTTAAAAAGCAGAAACAACAGAACAGCAAATGTGGAAAAAGTAGCTGGAAGTCCAGACTGAAGTGGCTCCGCCTCCCATAATAATTGGTGTGTAATGCAAAATGTGACCTAGGAGCAACCACTTGACTGACTAATTATTGAACGTCCCTATAGGTTCCATAGGCATGTGCCTACACACACATACAGACCACATACACAATGGATGTGACCGACCTGTACAACTGTGATGACATATGCAATGCTCCCCACGGCATAGCTTCCTCCAGGTGATGGAAGCACATGGAGGTCAGCTGTGCCCCGGGCAGCTGGAGAGGACATCATTGAAAAAGATGTCTATGGTATTCCACCATAGTATAATTTCTTACACATTTGAATGTCACATTTTGAATGTCTGATGAGCTTGTTGTCAAATACAGTATAATTACACTTCTCACACAATCATAAATTAAGCTGATTGCTTGAAATGGAAAATGCCTGAGTGTGAAGGAGAAACATCTGCCATCATTGTGGCATATACCAACAGATGTCTGGATGGCACTACAGCCCAGAAATGGTTTATCAAAGGCTATTTCAGTGTCTGGGCACATAATGTGAGTGAGGAGGACAGGGTTTGAAAGATAAATTCTGCCATAGGCCAAGATTAGACAGTAGCGTGATGAATGTTCTCCTACTCCTAATGAAGCTCCTGTCTCATATTAGCCCAGGGTGAGGGAAACAAAAAGGAAGGGAAGGAAAAGAGGCTGTAATCGAGGGGCCAGGAGCAGAGCGTTATCTCATGCTAACTTAGTTAGCCGATAGGCTCCAGGGATACAGGAGGAGAAGGGTCAAGACCCCTACCAACGTCCCCCTGGGGACGGAGGCACAGAGAAGTCAACATTCCTGAGAAACTCTGAGACCTTCCTCCCCTAGAGAGATGGAGAGATGAGGGAAAGAGCGATTGAGCCTAAGAGAGATGAAGAATGACAGAACTTTGCATGTTCTTTCCATTTACCCCCCTTACAGAACAATGAATCCCGAAACACACACTCTCTGTGCATCACATACGTTTTCCAGTCATTTCAATCTCAGGTATTCTTAGTGACTCATACACTCATATTGACCTATGTAAACTCATTCCTGTCATTATTTCTGAAATATATTTGGGCAAACTCTTAAAATAGTCTTTCGCTCCTCTCCTCCCCTTGGCTAAGTCATTTCCAGTGCAGTGGTGGCTGGCGCCTGCACAAGTCTGAGGAGCAGGAGGAATTCTTTAGCTGTTTGGCAGTGAGCCATCGTAATAACGATATAGCATGTCAGGTTTATCGCTTACACGTGCATGCAAAAACAATTTGCATAATCTTTACCTGTATTTGTTTATGAGGCACAGTTTAAAGAAAATATACATGTGTGCACACAGCTGATCTAAGAGTATTTGGCAGCTGATGTTGTGGTGGTTGAGATTCTGACAAATACTGTGGGTGCAGGACACTGATAGTCACATTATCCATCAACCTTGTCTCAGCTGATAATGGGGCTCTGGACTTGTGGCTTCCTCTGTCTGTGTGCTGCTTTCAGTTTTTCTGTTTAATGTGTTAATTAGATGGATGGAGAATAAAACATTATAAGCAGCGAATTACAATGACCATCAGCATTTATTTTAAAGATATTTACTTCAGTATGTAAAGTGCTGAGGCTATGTGAACGGTGCACAATTTGTGCTGCAGCCCTTTTAGAGGGCTGACATTGATGCACTGTAATTGCACTTTATCTGACCTCCTCAACTAAATCCTCATCACTCCCTCTACAGTACAGAAAACACACAAGACTCAAAGGATTTCAAATCTGTGCAGCCAGTGTGTGCAGTTTATGATCAGTGTTGTAAAATCAGAAATATGAGGGTAAAATTGAGCTTGAGCACACATGATTATAGCTGGTTGCAAACACGTATTCCCTGTGCTACATGTGTGCAGCATCATTTGTTTTCATTACGACAAGCAACCGTAAGTAGAAGAGCAGAGAGAGGCAGTGCCGAACTGCACAAAAACATTATTGTTTTGATTTCTAAGTCATTTCCCCGTTCAAAGTGAGTGCAAGCACTAAAAACAATTGTTCCTGGTTGTCCTGTGCACCAGGCCTTATTTTGTCCCATTTGAAGCGTTTGTCTTTCTTCATCAGATCTAATACAGCTTTGACAGCCCTCATTCTGCTCTCGATCCCCGCTTGTCATCCACATCTCTCTCTTGACAGCCCACACTGTAGAAACCCCCTCCAAACATGTAGGAATGTATGGGAAATATAGCTTCTTGGAATGCCACTGGCAATCACTGCCAGCTAACAAAGGAACAAGAAGGCAGTCACAAGCCTTCACAGAGCTCCAGACCGACGCTACAGCGTTCTCAATCACTCATCGATAGCCCTCCTTTAGCATTCAGCTTCGGGTCACGTGCAGTGAGAGAAAGTAAATGTAGCATTGCCAGTAATGACACAGGGCTGTGCCGTGCCCTCCAGACTCCCCTTGTCTGGGCTGAAACCCTGCAATATCTGGCAGCGTTTGTTGGTGCGCTCAAGGGGTGGAAGGATATCAAACTTTCATCGTGGGTTAAAAATAGCCTGCCCCCTCTCTCAGACAGAAAAAGAGTGCCCTGCTAATAATCACAGCTCTGTACTGGCTGTCTGAAGCATCTGGTCTGAGAATGTGTCATTTTTTAGGAGGGGCCTGGGAAACTGTAGACACCATGCTTGCTGCCCAGAATAAGAACCATGGGAATGATTGAAGGGGTCTTTTTTTTTTTTTTTTGGTGTGTGTGGGCCGCTGAACTAGAACTAGCCTGTTTCTAGGATTGGACCGCTTTCCTTGCCGCCTCCCCGCTGCTGAGCCAGGCATAAGTCACTCAGCAGCTTGTTTGCCAGAAACAGATGATTTTATGGTAACACATAAATGGTGGGGGACATGATGAGGTCAGGGAATGATGGACATGGGAGAGATGTCATCTCTCAAGGGTCACACAGAAGTCTCATCACAATGCCAGAAAGTGTTTGAGTGGTTTGTGACATGCAAATAAGAATTACTACACTATTAAATAACTGCATGACTTTTGGCCTTTTTTCCCCAGGCATGTCCTTTAAACTTGAGGTTTGTTTCACTCTTAGAGGAATAGTTTGACACGCCATAATATCTGAATAAGAGCTGTACCATTTCCTCAATAGTCACAGAACATAATGATCCATCTCAGGCGGGATGGGGGGGGCTGTCTACAAACTAATTAGTCTGTGTTATCAGCCATTGATAATAAGCTATTACCCACAACAGCGTTGTTAAATATATTTAAACACACCTCTGCTTGCTTATTTTACTCTTAATGTGTTTTTCTTTTTTCCTCTTAAAATAGGAATTCGAGTATTAAAAAATAAAAGGAGGCACTTTCCTGATAAAATAATTCCTTCATTTCAAAACAAAAGCTAGTATATTCATTTGATATATATATACATATGTGTAGTTGATGTATTGCATGGTGTGGCATAGCGATATAGGTGTCAAAGTACTCAAAACGTGTTACCACCTTTACCTCTTTATTTTGTGGAATGTAACAGGTGCACTGGTGTGAATAGTCTCAAACAAAAATGTGGACCGCTATAAATCGGCCGGCTGAGGAGGGGAAGTTGCTGCTGCCGTTAACTTGGCTAAAAATTACCCTTTATAACAGACAGAGGTGTTCATGAGAGACAAACTGGTTAATGAGTGCTGTCAGACAAGGACATGGGGAGCCTGAAGAACATAACCTCAGAAAGGTGATTTCCATCAAAGTAGCTGTGCTTTTGCACTTTGCTAACTTTAGTTTAATATATTTTAAATGCTGTATTTTTTAAAGAAACAGTTATTATTTTACATTGTTCAGTACCGTAAATTCCAGCACCTGCACTAAAACAATTCCAATACATTTCCGGACGACATACGGGGACCGAACAGCATTAGTCTGCAAACTACCTTGCATCATGCACATGTCTCCTGTTTTGACGTAATCTCTATCGTCACGTGCACATACAGAATTTCAGTATTCTATGCAATATTACCACATGGAGATAAAGGTTTTTTTTTTTTAAAGATAACATTTGTGAGTAAAAGCCAACCAAGTTTCATGCAACTGTAACATGACATGTTACAGCTCTGATCAGTTGTGATGAGTTCTCATAACTTTGGCCCACAAATGAGGGTTTTCTAGTTTGCTCGTATGTCATTCTGTGGTAGCACCACAATGAGCGAGTGACAAACTGTGAATGAGGCGCTTGATTTCTGTTTGGATCACGGCCCGGCTGGGGATGAGGGTATCAAAGTTGTGGCAGAGGAAGCCCCCGAAAAAGAGGAGAAAACCGAAAATGATCCAGTCAGGTGACAAAACTCAATCTATAACTAGATTAAAGAATAGTGTAACCATTTTAAGATTCAATAAAGGATGTTTACAAAATAATTGTGTTTTATTTATAGAACACAATTATAAAATCATATCAGTGAGATTTTGATGCACATATTTTTCATTCAGTGATAACAACTCAATTATTTGGAGGAAATGTTTAAAGTATAAATTCCTATGCAGAACTTCTTATAATTACATTACATGCAATTATATATGTCTCATTATGAGGCTTAATACTTTTGTATATGTCAGTTTTGAAAACAAATGCACATTTTGGAAATGTGTCAAACACAAAGTGAAGATTAGAATATCAAAATCTGAATAATCCTTTTATTAAGGTAAGTGCATATCATTAATGGAATACATAACCATTAACAAAAAAATTAAATAATCCATGTTTAAGTCTGATCTCTGTGTTTTCCCACTTTCCCATCGCTAAACTAAATCACTGCTAAAAGAGACATGCTTCAAATAAAATGGCAGCAGCTTTTCTTTTTATGTTAAACAATACATTGTTTAAAATCATTTCATTCCATCATACAAGGATATAAAATCAACCAGCTCAGATTTGTTAGTTTGTGTGTGTCCTGAGAATGAGCTGCTGCCCTGTGTCATGTGCGGCAGCTCCGTCTGACCTTCATTGCAATTGAAATAAATTACATATAAAGTCTAAATGTGTTACTTCATAGTTAGTCTATAACCACAAACAAAGAATGCACAAGACTGTGAACTTAGAAATCCAATCCTATCACATTGATGTTTACACTGTTTGGTCCCTTCAGGCACCATGGGATTCTTGTGTGAGAAATACATTCTGGATTATATTATACCTTTACAAGGACATAGTTATCCCCAATCATCGTTGCAATTCCAAATATGCTCATCCTATTTTATCATCAAGTTTTTGTTAAAGGGTTCAAATATTAATTCATAAACTGATCTTTATTTCACCTCTAATACATTTGTTCATAGTAGGTCAGAAAGACTACAGTACAGTGAGAGAGCTCCCTATGTGTGTTTGTAATCCTGTATCCACTTACTACCAATCAAAGCTCCATTACTTCTGCATTTTAAGGCATTAGAGATGTCAACATTGTTAAGGCATGTGTATTGTTTTCTCAGTCAAGGAAAATTAGAAAATGAATTCCTCTGGGCTGAAGTGGAGCGTGTTCACGAGGGGCGTAAGTGAGGGAAGCGCGTATGTGTGGGGGTCAGAGGGTGGGTGTCTGTGTGCTGCCGGGAAGGTGGTGGGGAAGGGGGAGGGGGGGAGGGAGAGAGGGGGCCAAATTGTGCTCAGTCACTGGCACATCGTTTTCACTGAGACAGCCAAATTGTGGGAAAGGAGGAAGCCTGGTGGCTCTGCCATTTGTTTGGCTTGCCGCAGACCCTCGCCCAGACATGCTGAGTACACACTGATTAAAGACGCAAACACACACTTTTCTATCAGATGCATCACTGTTGACATTGTGGACAAAATGACTCCTGAAAGCTGTGGCCTCTGTAGCGCAAACTGCAATCCACAACTTTTTAACAGGATGTTGTGGTGCAGGTATGAACGGAAAAGAACAAGCACATGCATTTAGGAATAGACCGGTATTTCTGTCTTAGCAAAACTGGTATATTAGCTAAACCATAGTATGTTCATTGTGTACTCGTATAGTAGTAACTATTGGCCTTATACAAAGAAACTCCTCTCTCTTTACCGCCCCCTACATCCCCTCCTCTCTACATCCCTGGCAAGGAAATGGCAGCTCAAGCGCAGTTGAGAGCCGTTATGGCATCAGGACAACAGAGGCGTGGCTGGTCTTAAATGAGGGGACAAATTGTAGTGCAAGGAGGAGGAGGGCCAGAAGCCAGCAGTGGCACATGGGAGGTGGCCCCTGAGCGAGCCCAGCGGGTCAAGCTGGCCCCCCTGCCATGTGAACAGGAAAGGTGTGTGAACTTTTGCCTTGTCCCGCTCAGTCCATCATCCAGCAAATGGAGCACATCAGCCACACTGGGGGAAGAGAGCCTGGCTGGGGTGGGAGCGGAGAGGTTGGTGGTGGGGGTAGGTGAACACCTCACACAGGCTCCCTTTGTGCTCAGGGCAGGGGTTTGCATTACTATGGGGTTCGGGGGGCAGCTGCAGTAACAGAGATGGGTGGGGTATATAGGAGCAATACAGGGAGAAGACCATACTGTTGGAGCAATTACCACTTGGTCATTATCACGCTCAAACAGATGATCATCTATCTTCTGGTTCAAGGTGTCACCTGGTCTTCATTTTCTACTCATTAACCTTTCGTTATATTGTGAGCTGTCCCAAATAGGACCCAGTCCTTTCTCTCCTACAACCAGTGCAGCTTTTCACAGTTTGACCCGTCAAACACAGGTGTACCTAATAACATTAAAAATGTTCATGTGGTTGTGCCAGTAACTGGGTACTGCACATGCTCGCTCCCTAGCATGGCAAACTGGCGCACCTTTATGGAACACGACCGTGTTATATGTTTTTCATTACACTTGTGCTTTTCTTGCTGTAACAGGTCAATAAGTTGTTTTAAGAGATTGCTAAACTCAAGCTGTATAATTTAAGATAATCAGACACTGTAGTGTATATAGTAAGTCTAATTTTATCTCTTAATTGGTTGCCCCAACTAACTTTAGAATTGCTGTCATTTAACTTCAGGATCACAACACTTCATTAATTGCAGATCAACAATCAAAGATCTGGCTATTGGATGATCTTAAGGATCTTAAGGACAATATTGGAAAATATAAGTATGCACTACTATGCAACGCTTAATGAGTTGTATAAGGTTTTACTATACTGACTGTTTTTAATTATTAAATTATTTGTCAAATGAGATTTTTAGATTGATTGCACAAGGAAACCTTAGCATGTCCGGATATTACCATCACTGTAACTGACTATTCTGAGATTTGAGTAAATATAGCTGCCAGGCTGCTTTACTTCCTCCCAATGGGAACAGTGTGGGAGTTCAACAAGATTTAGAGGAACAGTTAAAAACTGAATATTTTAAGATGTGTTTATTATTCCGGAATAGCTGTCAAGATATGTCAGTGAATTTTCCTACAATGTGGCTGTTTATAGTTTACACTGTTGTCCACGTTCCTCTGCAGCAAAGCTGGCTTCGGAGCAATTATTTGATAATTGATAGGTAATTCATGGATACATATTCCTGATCAGATTAGTTGTTTCTACATTATACTAAGCTTTTAAGGTGTCTAAAGTACTTGAACGGTATGGAAGAAACCTTTCTAAAAAGCCCCACTGAGTTGTAAAAGAACTCTTCTGTTCAGTGAGAATCAAAGAAGCTGTTTTTACCTCAAAACCAATAAGCAAATATGAGCGTGAGTACGAGGGGGCAACTGAGGAAGAGGGGATTAGGGAATGGAGACTGAATGATCAATTAGTCTTGAACCAATATTAAAAGTATAAAACTCAGATTTGTAATTACATTATATGTTGCGTTATTGACAAAAACACTTTTTTATCTAATAAAAAATGGGAGATTAATATTATAAATCTTTTAAACATGGGATTTTTCGGTCAGATTTTAGAAACAAACAAAAAAAAGATCCTGGGCATTCTTACAAAACTTGATTGTGAAATTTAGTCATGTAATCTAATTAAGATGTCACTAAGTGGATAGAATATTGAAGGGGAAAAAGCCCCAGATTTTGTCAATCTCTACGATTGATTTAATTAACTGCAAATCTCTTGCTGTGACCCCTTTAATCCTGTTTTTTTGCCTTTTTTCACCCGGTAAAAATTAAAGTTTAACTATAAATAGAGGTGGATAATGCAGTTGACCCGAGGGGTTAATTCTCAGGCTTTTGGATGCTTTCATCCCCTGGAGGCCCTCAGTCCATGCTCTCCTCAGGTTACATTACCATGAACTCGAGAAGCACCACAAGGAAATGAGTTCATATGGAGAAATGAAGCCAGGATTTGGTCTGCTCGGGCACCTTTGTAGGCACTCCCAACATGAGAGGCCAGGAACAGGCTGGGCCTAAGTCCCGATTAATACCCTGATTCCACACTACGTCATGAGGTCAGTGGGAATTCAAATAAAGAGAGAAGTCGTAGAATAAAAAGGAGTGAATCGCTGAGCGGAGCACAGCAGACATGACAGCTTTGTTAGAACGTGTAGTAGTTTTCCTTTGTCAACACCTGTCAGAAAAATAGACAAACTTACACGTGAGAAAAACTTAAATGAAATGTCACAATTAATACCAGATGAAAGGGCTTGTTGAGTACAGCCACTCAGAGCTGTGTCCGTGCATGCTGCGGAGCCAGCAGCTTTGCTGACTAATTGCTCCTTTACATAATCCTAAAATGTTTTTACATAATCTCATTCTGTTTACACATGAAAACTCCACAGGATTAATGTTATAAAGTACTTCACGGTGCCAGGATAAATATACATCATGTGTGACGGACCAGACTTTTTCAGCATTTATCTTTCTACATTTGTTCACCTAATCAAAATACGGTTGGATAAATAGATATATATGGCCTGAGTACACATACAGAAGTCAAACAGCGGATGACACGTCAGTCAGCCCGCACCTTTATTTCCAGTATTTATTTTCCCGTGTTGGTGACACTTAGGACCTGAGGCCATGGGATTTATGTCACACTAATATGTTATATGCATCACGTTCACACACCGCACACTACACACACTCACAATGTACAAACAAACACACGTGTGCATGTAGCCACACTCACTCCTAAATAAAACAAAGCAGTGATTGCCTGAGCAGCTGAGCTAAACTGAGGTCTGGAAGCTCCATTTTAAAGTGCTACTGAGGTGGACATGAAGGTAAAAACGCCTCCCGGGGTGAACGCTGGGAAAAAGGGCACTGAAGATTTGTTACTAGGGACATCAAGTAACAAAATGTCATCCTAACGTCTTGGTAGGTACAATTTAATTTTCAGCTAAATTCACAAGCACCACATTGAAAGTCATAAACAAGTTTTAAATCCTTATTTGCAAATCATGTATCATTCATGGTACTGCAGACCATTTTTCAATGTATGCATGAGTTATTATCACATTCTTGAAGCTTGCTACAGACAGTTGATCCATCACATTAAACCTGTAAAACATTCCCCTTGAATCATACTGCAGGGTTTCAAGAGTAAGGGTGTCATAAGTAAAATAATAAAAGAAAAAGAAAAACAATGAGAAACATTCGAGCATAGTTTGAAAAGTAAGATTCATGATTTGTGCTAAAATGTGCACAATCACTAGTATGATCCTTAAAAGGGCATTAAAGGACTGCAAATGGATCACTCTTCTACCTCAAGGAAAACACGAGGAAAAAAAGAGAAATGCCTTCGTCTCCAGAGTGTTTGGTGTGTGTGGTCTTACAGGAAGCAGTACATAGGTCATGTGGAGCAGTGTGATGCAAGCGGCATACAATCCAAAATGTACTGTATTTTCTATTTAAACAATTTTTCAATTAAGATAGGCTACCTTATCCCACTCTAGACACCCTACAAAGCCTATGTTATTGTCCTATAGTGCAGGGTGTCCTGCATGAGTCCCTCACAGTGTGCAAACCTGTCCTGAATAACCTTTGCTCCAACTGCACATGCCCCAAAAGCCCCCCACTGCCTCAGCACCCCCAAACCCCAATGCACGCATTAATCTTATACACCCAGGAGGGGAAAATCCAGCAGCTGCCAATGCAGTCCCACCCAGCAAGCTGTGTCCCTGGAGTTCTACTAATTCCAAGGTCATGTGGATGCGTCAGCCCCTTTCCTCTCACCCCGTCTTTTTACTTTGGCTGCAAAGGAAGGAGTGGAAGTGAGGGAGAGAAAACGTTAGAGGAGGACAGAGAAAGTGAGGTTTTCAAAAGTAGCTCTGTCACACGGACATTTGTCTGTGAAGTGAGAAGTTCCCTCACGCCACAGATCTGAGAGCACTGATTACTCAGGTGTGATGGGGCATGTATTTCTGGAGGTGGGAGGACAGGGGAGACCTGGTGCTGTCTTCTGAGCTCTCTCCATCTTCAGTGATTGAATATTTCATTAGTGGCGCCCAGACATTCCTAAATCTCCCCCTCTCTGGTAGCGGAGGCCAGAGATATGGCCTCTATTAATATCATTCCACTGGAGACATGGAGGTTTGACCAAGATCTGGCTTGCTTTTGCAGATGTGTGAGAAAAATCAGAAAACTAAAGATGCCATATCGATTATAGGATAATGCAAGCTGGCAATAAATTGATCTGGCACAAACCTTGTCATTATATGCACTAGTTGTTTGTTTATTCTCAATAAATCACACAAAGCAATATTTGTTTATCATGCTTTGTTTGCATCACTTTACAATTTGTGCGGTCCGTTTTTGTTGTACAAACAGCTACTGTATGTTAACATCACACATTTAGCTGGCTGTAGCTAGCTAGCAGCTTACCTGCTGACCGTAAAAGTAAACCTATGTTTGTGTGACAAGCACAGAACTCAAACTAACCAGGAAATCCATTATGTTATTTACCTACACTATCTCTAATTCCTTTTGTATCACAGCCTCGAGATAAGTGGAAATGTTTCAATGAAGTTCAACTCGTGAGGTTGCATCATCACCTGTTTGTGTCCACTTAAGTCTTTTCATTCACTTTGTTTTTTTCATTTGTGGTCTGCAGCACTTTTGACCTCAAATAAACAGGAGTAATCTTTAGAAGACTCAGCCTACATCTAAACCAATTAAAGCTTATTTTTCTCATTTGTTGTTTTACTTTTTGGGGCCACTCTAACAACGCTCACGTACTTAAGTTCTGCATGAGTGAAGTCTGTAAGCCCCGTTTTCCTAACACTTCTTTTCAGTAATGGCAGTGTGTTGAAAGGATGCCTTCTTTGTATTGGTTATAAGTGAGATACTTGTAATAAATGGTAACTCCTGTCAGCAGCATGAACTTTCTTGCTAACCTTGGATGTGCAGTGAAACATTAAACTTTGGACAGAGGTCTTCAACTCCCAGTGCAGGAAAATATTAGCCTCAAATTCTCACATAGCGTTCGAAAATACAGAGCTTGAATGAAAATAAACTGATCACCTGTTGTACGTCCTGTGTAGATTGTAGAATATATCACTGCGGCTTAGCTTTTGTTTTGTTTTTTAAAGAAAATCAGGTTTTCTTTTTGTCCCTTTGCCAACCCCATGTTTAATTCAATCAGCAAGTCCATACGTTGCATTTATTTTTTCTAATTCAAGCATGGGACCTATCAGGCTGTTGCATTAATCATCCCTTTACACCAGCTCTCCCACTAGTGTCCAACAGACTCATTAGGTGAACCTGAAATGTGGTCATAAATCCTGTCGAGGGTAGGCAATGGTATGTGACAACCATGGGAGAAATTATCAGCGAGGTGATCTACTATGTTTGCCATTGCTAAAAGACATCAGGGAGTTACCTACAAGTAAGGGATGCAGGGACTAGGACAAAGAGGTTAGATGTCAACAGGCCCCAGCATCCAATCCTCAGCGCAGGTTGGTGGATAGTGGGACCCTGACAGTGGGAGATGAATGGGAGGGAATTATCTACTCACTCGGGCAGATAATTGCTCCATTTGGCCCTGAGTTAGAGAATAGCTTCTAATTAGCTCCCTGCAGTCCCCTAGACCTTCACTCCTCCCCCAAAAGAAAAACACTCTCACACATGTTGGAGGTTTAACCAACTGGGTCACTTTGATGACACCTTTAAAAAGTAGCAAACTCCTCGGCCAGTTGGCAGCATGTCGTATTTGAATGATTTTCCACTTTAAAAGAGAGAAAGAGTTCAGTGTCAGTAAACGCTGATTACCAATATGGTGCAAGTTGGCTTTCACACTGTAGCTGTCCCATGCGAGTGCAGACTTATATGCAAGTTTCTCTCAGCTTAGGTGTTTGTTGTATGCAAATGATCATGGAGTGTTGTGATGACTGATGAGTTAGATAACAGACTAAATGCATTTCAAATTTCAGAGTTTAGATGAGAAGATTAATACCACTCTTACATCTGTGGGGTTTAAATATTTTTCTAAAATGTCAACTATTCTGTTCTGTTCACCTGTGATTCAAGCTTAACCCCCATTACATTAGAGCTATTGCTGTTACTGTAACTAATGTGTGTCATTTTCATGTGGCACTTTTCTGATACATTTCAGTGTTAAGAAGGAACGTTTCCACAAAGTTATTCACCTAAAATCAAAAGACCTTTTGGGCTATTATCACCTCACCAGTAATAAAGAGGGGATTCACCCTCCTCACTGATAATTAGTTTTCACCACCAGTGGGGGGCCATTTACAACTGAACTTCTCTAATTAGCATTCTGTTTATTTGTTCTCACAGTTCAAGAGCAACAAACCTCACCCATTTCCTCCTGTTGCTGATAGGATGAACCTAGAGTCTGATCAACAATCTGGCCTGGCAAGGATTACAGTTACTCTGTTAGCTTTTGTCAAGTATTGTTGTGGGCTGTTCTTGTTGAAATGTGCATCGAACTTTGACCTTTTGAATAATAAATGTTTCCGTGTCACAAATCCAGAAACCTTTGCAAATCTCAATTCAAAGACAGGGGGGGATTATCAAAAGTGACAAAGTAGTATTAGAGATCAAACACACAGTGAGCCAATTGGGACTTCTGTGGGAAAGATAGCCTCCAGCCCTAGCAGCAGTAGGAGGCGGTGACAGCTTTAGTGTACATGCCTGTGTCCCTGCGAGTGGACAGCATAGGGACCCCTGACATGCGGAAGCCTGCAGACAGTGGCCCAGCGCTGGGCTGCCATTGGGGTTGAGTGGAGTTAAAGTGGGTGATGATGGTTGGAAGGATAGAAGGGTAGTAAAGGATTTAAAGTATTGCGATAACCAACCCGACAACGTCTCCATTGGTCTCAGATGTGACGAGGACAGCAGGCCACAGGGGACATGGCATGAAATGTTTACAGGTGTTTAACGCTGAAAAGGAAGACTTAATGAAGCACTTTGGATGTAGGACATGTCAAGCACTATTGTCACTGTCATGGAACTGGTTTGATAATGGTGAAAACAAGCATCAAGATTCTACCCCTCACTTAGTATTCATAGAGTTTTCATGGTAGGCTCAATTTCAGGTTCATATTTTCATAAATGTGGAATTCCATCTCATCTGTTTGTTTGAAGGGATTTGAGATATCCCAATGTAACCACAGGAACTAAGGGCTGTGGAGATTTCATTGGCAAAGGGGTGGGGATAATGGGAAAGGCACCCTGGGAAAATAAACTGCAGCCAATGATCCTGTATGCAACATAATCCTCTCTCAAACTCCCCTGTTTATGGATGTTGCGATTTCTATCTGCAAGTGTGACATATTTCTCATCCAGATCACATGACTGCCCATCAGAATAAAGGTTTTATGTATGGAGTCTAATGAGCAATAACATGTTTCATCCATTTGAACGGACATGTTCAAGAACAGGCAAATACACAGATTCAATAACAGTGACAAACTGAGGGAGGGTTAGCACTATATCATTAAGTCATTAGTTGGTCTTGACAAGCAGGGATTTATCACCTTTCCTTAAGAGGAAAGTAAGGGGCAAGAGAACATAAAGGTTTACTATGCAGGTAGATAAGACATGTGTTAGTTAGAGTCATAAATATAACAAGTCAGATAACGTGGGCATGCATGATATTCAAAACAAAATAGAACTTCAACAGCATATAACACAGTGTTGGTGACTTAAATACAGTTTAAATCACCCTGTAAAGCCAGTATTGGTGAGTTGAGAATGTGTCACACATCACTTCTGGGAGAATAAGTGTAGCAGAGCTCAGCGAAGTGGATGGAGCTGATAAAGCTGGATTGTCTGGCTGTAATCAGAGCCAGATGTGGTCAGGCCCTCGCCATGGTGGTCCAACCACATCTGCTGTGTCAGGGGGAGAAGGAGAGGGGGGAGGGGCCACAGCTGGATGACCTCTGACCCAGAGAAGGGAACCACGAGCCAAGGCTGACAGCTGCCATAGACGGGGCAGGCGACCTGCTATCATCTCTTTGGCTCACATGGTTTATGACTAGTTTCAGATGAGCTCTGTTCTACTTAGGTCATTTCAAATGTTTAAGACTTATTCATTAAGGGTTTTTTTGTTTGTCTGGGTTTAGGTTTCACGAGATGTTTTGAGAATGCGCTTTCTCCCAAAAACAAAAAGAGTTAAATGTTCATCAATGGTCAGCCCACAGATGAAATATTCAGCTGGTGTATCATCACCAAGCAGACTTAAGTATCCTAAGAGGAGCTGATTGAACTTCTTGATACGAGACAAAGTTATGAGCACATTTGCCGGCACATTTATGATTTTACCTGTTGAAATAACTTATCTTGACATCATCTTGGCACCTTGAGCACTTGTGTTATCAAACTGCTTCATATTACTTTCACCCTGCATATATATTTAATCCAATTTACGCATGGGCTGACTTTTCTTCAATTTATTGTACACTGGCAAGTTCAAAAGCAATCTGATCTTGAAGAAGAAGAAAAAACTGAAAAACGCAAACATCTGTGCAGACTAGAATGTAAATATTGCAGAGTTTGAATGACAAAATAACACAACCCTTTTTTACCCACATTTCTATTTTGCATCTTCTTAAATTACATAAAAATATGACTTGTTTTACTTTTTAGATCATGCCTCCTAAAAACAAAGACCAGACAATGACACATTGTGTAAATCCCCAAATCTGAGTTAGGAGCAAGATACCCCAGTAAAGCTGTCACTGCGGCAGGTAAACTGACTGACACTATCTACACGTTCCCTATTAACCCAGAGGCAGGAACTGTAGCTTGATGATGGACAGCCCTGTGGTTGAAGCTTGCCCGGGGCTATTAGTAGATCATTGGAGGAGTTACTTTTCCCTTCTCGTCCTCTACTTTCCTTGAGAAGAAAAAAGGATATTGACGTGATTCAGCTGTTAAACAGGGAGAGTAAGATTACCGCTGAGGTTAGCCATTTATTCCACCTTCATGGGATGTGAAATCCCAAATACGACAAGGACATTTATTATGTCGCTGCAGTTTTTATTCTTTCAAGCTTTTGCAAGTCTACAACTGGTCTTGCGTACTTTTTATTACCTCAATACTTGGGTGAACTTGTGCTCTTGATGTGCATTGTATGTTCTTTTATCGACAGTCTTACCCATATATAGAATTTTTTTTTTTTATTGTTTTACATTTTTCACCAATATAGTCCTTTCATATCTTTTTGATGGATGCGGAGGGCAGGCAGTCAAACATACCTCCTATAGTTTAGGCCTGTGTGGTGCAGTGATAGGGGTGAGTCATCATCGCCATGGCAGCGAGCGCTCTATCTCCTGCACTTGATGATGGACTTGCCCTAAAAAAAGAGATTTATCTGTCTTCACAACGCCAGAGACGAACGAGGTGCTGCATGAAGTATCGCCACTACAACCTGTCTCCTTAGTTTCACTGCTTCAGGTGCCTCATATTTCCTTCGCTGCACCCCCTCATTTCACTACAGCGAAGGTATGCATTTATCAAGAGGAAGAGACCTAAATCATTTCTTGCACCTAAGCTAGGGGTTGGAATGCCAGGGCTGATATGGCTGAACACATGTATGCTTGAGTGTGCATGCCTCTGCTTATGTGCAGTTTGTCTTGTTGCTGCTCTCTACAATGTGGTCTTACAGATGTGAGAGATGATTCCAGGTAACCAAGGTAAGAAAGCCATCCGTTTACAGTTCAAATTATGATTTAGAGCCTGACCTGCAACATAATTTAGTAGCAATTCTCTGTGACATTTTCGGCAACATTTAATTATGTGAGGTTATTTCAGGCACCTTTTGTCAAACGGCGGTTAGATGTAAAGTACAAATGGTCCAAACAACATTCCATAAATCTATTCCTTTGGACACTAATTAGTAACTTCAGAAGCAAGGGAAATAGTACTCGTGCAAAGGGTTATTGCTAACTGTTACATGCCACCGTGTATTAACACATCATCACCTTAAATGTATCATATTATGAATTATTATCCGACTTGCCGTTTGAAGTGAAGCATTTAAGTCCACGGACGCAGCCATGGTGACAGCTGGGTCATGTCAACAAATTCAAAACAAAGACGTGCCAAGAGGAAATACTTTTCTTGGTACAAAATTATATCCTTAAGAAAGGTTAACGACAAATGAATAAAAATGTATGCAATTTGATAATGCGCCAATATATGAAGCAACACATTTAAACATACTGCTGTTAGTACTACTTATAATTACACTCTGCACTATATAGGTTATAGTTATACCTTCACTGCTTACAATGTTCATACTGTTCGTACTGTATAGTAGTGTGTGTTCATACCCCTTACTATGTATTCCACATCCTATTTATTCCATATTTTATCCTGTATACTCTTCACTTTTCTGCTTTTTGTACTTCTGGTTAGATGATAAACTGCATTTTGTAGTAGCACTCTGTACTCTGTGCAATGCCAATAAAGTTGAATCTTATCTAATCTAGATAGCTGCACATCAAGCCAGCTGATAAGTTCAATAATAACACAGATACATACACATATATACACACAGACAGACACACAGACAAGGATACTAACTTTTAATCTTTCTAACAGCTCCACTGATACATGTAGCACATGCAGAGCTTCTCCTTTTACAGATGTCAAAAATCTCAACGTACCATAATACATTCCTTACAGTCTGTCTGTCACCAACAGAATTTAAGTAATTGTGTTTTTGCCAAGAAAAAAACCCCATCAGAATGGGAGTAATGTAGTTCAGGAGGGATGTAATTTCTTCTGACATCCTGTTATCAGCACCCAGCACTCCATTACATAAAAGCGATAACACCCAGGACTATGCTTAAAGTAATGGGGGGGAGGGGGGGGGGGAGATAGAGAGTGCAGGCACCTCCTTCAGTGCTCAGGCATTTCCTTCTGGGATATCCCCCTCTTATGACCTCTGAGGGGAAAAGGAGAGATGGTGGAGAGGAAAAAGTGAGTGTAAAAAAAACTGGCAGGGTCCATTAGGGCGTGTTGTCCTGAGGGTTGGAGGGTAGCAAGCTACACTGACCTTTAATGGATTTGAGTGACAGGCAGTCAGTGCTGGATCAGCCAGTGAGGAGTGGCTGGAAAGAGGCCCTTTTCTCTATTGTTCTCTCCACGACGTTCCCTGCCATGCTCCAGTGAGGGCAGGTGCTTTAGGGTGTCAAAATAGGAAGACCCACGGACAGGCTTGGCTGCTATCCATGCTCGCCTGACATACGATAAAAGTTCCACTCTCACTGTGAGCACAAAAGGAAAACCAAAAGTGAGAGCAGGTCGTTTACAAAGAGCTGCTAGAGACTCCGAGCTTTGCATAAACGGGAAAGGTCTGACTAACCTTTGGACCCAAACAAGTTTTCTCTGGAAAGATTTTGTCATCTCCGCTTTCCTTTTTGTTATAATATGGATATCACCCTGATAACGGTCTTTCCATGGTAGATGATATAAGATCAACTAAAGTGCACAATTACTTTTTGTCTTGACCAACTATCTTTCTAATGTCACTTTAAAGCACCAGCAAAGATCAATCACAGACAGAATATGTATTTCGGATGAAGACCGTACTTTCAAAATCATTAACACAGAGATTAACATGATGGCAGATTCAATGCATGATGAATGATTAAAGGTCACAGATAAGGAATGGCAAACGAGAAAAGGACACTGTCCAAAAGCGCAGCAAAAGAAGGAGCCAAGTTGTTATCAAAGCTCAAGTGATTATTTTCCACAAGATTTTCCTGTCAGGATGTTATGAATGTCTCCATGTTCGGTGGTCGGTGATAAATGGTGTCGCTTTTGCTGTGCTGATGTCATACAACAGCCTCAAGGCTTGACTTCCCCTCCAGTAAGTGTCAGCTGAAGGATGCACTCCCTGTGTCCTGTCCTGCACAGATGGTGTGTGTGTGTGTGTGTGTGTGTGTGTGTGTGTGTGTGTGTGTGTGTGTGTGTGTGTGTGTGTGTGTGTGTGTGTGTGTGTGTGTGTGTGTGTCACAGTGGTGGTAGATGTGTGTTCCATACTTTCCATCAATGTAAAGAGACTTTTGGGGGATTTTAGCCACCAGTAACTCACATGTTTCTTCATTTTCTTGAGTTTCAGAAGCCTGAACACATTTCTTTACAGGAGCAATTAGATCTATCATCATTATAGCTACTCTGAGGGCTATTATTTACACTAGTTAATACATTATTGATTATATTGTATCCCTAGTTTGTGCAATGGGAGGGTGGAATGTATTTATGTTGGCAGTGAAAAACGTTTCCTCTGCAATAATGTATGCCATGGCATTACATTAACAAGTCTCCATGGTTTGTTTGTGTTCATAGTGTATCTAGCCTTTTCTTAGCAATTGGGTGATTGGTGTTGGATTTCCTGCTGAGTAAAGAAAGTCATGTCAGGAATGTCACTGTTTAACCAAAATGTGTATTAGACACTTAAAAATATGTCCAATGTGATATCTTTGTGAGGTCTCAATGTGGGAATTGACCTTTCCCACAAACAGTAATTGTCCATGAATTGATCCTAGCTTAGCAACTGTAACTAGGCCTGGTTACTGTCCAAACTTTGGATTCCTTGCCGAAACGGTGAGCATGGATCTCTAATAAGAGCAATGCTGGGTTTGGATGGTGTGTGGACATGATTAAACAGTATGTCTGTCTGCTTTAACACAAGCTGCCCATGTTAGCATGTCTGACCCTCTGGTGCATTGTACAGCAGTAGGTAGTAAGCTTCTTACAAGGCCAAGAAACACATCATTAACTAACTTCCCTGACATTAATATCATTAACTAACTACATTAGTTTGTGGGGTTACAG
This sequence comes from Cottoperca gobio, assembly GCF_900634415.1. NCBI lineage: Eukaryota > Metazoa > Chordata > Actinopteri > Perciformes > Bovichtidae > Cottoperca > Cottoperca gobio. The sequence continues at coordinate 10,037,448 of NC_041371.1, forward strand.
GTTACATGAAAAAAAGCCGTGTTCACAGCTAGCACACCCACTGTAGTATTTCCACACTATGGTGAAGCCGTGATCCTGAAAGCTATCAGAGTTTAGGCTAAAGTTAGCACCTGCAGCGAACAATACATATATAGGCCTATTTAAGCTAAGCTAAAATAACAGTCTAATTTTATAGTTTTTATGTTTCTCTATATACAGTAGCATAACATTGCTCTCTATAACTACATGGATCATCAACTAGTGAGGATGTGGACTTATTCCATGGACATTTTTTACAAGATACTTATTTTAAAACAAGTCCGCCAGTGCAGCAACATTAAAAAGTCAATGTTTTTGGATCTTTCTTTAGTAGTAACGTAATAAACAAACCCATGGAGCTAATGTTAGCTTGACTCAAAAAATAGAAATTTCCAACCCACTTTCATGACTCCTATCTTAAGGTCTTGTAATCTTGAGATATTCTACTTTTAAATATCAGAGGTGGATCTTAATGTGCCTCTGTGTTCACATACATGCAAGTAAATGTAATATTTGGATTACTTTCTCTCATTTTCCTCTTAACTTTATCTCCTCTGTGCTACTGAGATTGCAGGCTGACTAAGTTTTCCCAATGCCTGGCGAGTCTGTGGCCATTGTTCTGGGTCCTGACGGCAGCAGAGCTGTTGTTGATTGACAGCACCACTCAATCCCTTGCGCTTCCTGTACAGACTCAGACAGAGCTCACAGTTTGCTTCGCTGCTCTTATCATGCATGTCACCGTGCCAGGAGAGAAGAAAAAGAAGGGAAAGCCGGGGGAGTATTAAGTGCAAGAAGAAGGTTTTTCCTTTATACTCCATTGCTTGACAAAAAGCCAATATCCAATCTCAGTCGTTGACTGAAGAAGCTATGTATTAGTTTCAGTATGTGCATTATTTGTGGTGGAGGTGGGAGCTTAATTACCACTTTCAATATGATTCAGTTTCTCCCTGTTTGGGCACGACGAGATGCAAGATTGTTGCTACTGATAAGATAAGAATGTAAGTCGCCTGCTCGGTTTGCTGGTGCAGAAGGAGGAAATGCCGATCTGATGGGATTTTCAAATTGAATTTTGAATGGTCCAGACAGGGAAGGAGAAAAATATTTACACAATTGACATCTCCATCTTTTGGACTTGTAGGCATGACCTCTGGGCAGTGTAATAAACAACAGAAACACATCTAATTAAACAGTTGGTGTTTACAAGATTGGGTGAGATTTGGCGTGAGGCAATTTGTTGATGTATTTGACAGATTATTATCTCTTCTCTTCAGTTCTTCTCTTGTTATTTCTCTCTAGATTTTTAACTCATTTGTTCTGTAAAGTGTATTTTATTAGGTATTGGCTTATGCTGGGAAAATGACATATTTGGCATGACCTTAATCTATACAACTAACTTGCACCTACCTACATATGACTAACTATAATCTGAACCTCATCTACAGACATTTCAACCCGAATAAAATGTGGCCCTCTCTTTTAATAAGAACTGTTATGAACATAGAAGGAGTGTTTGTCATGAAAGATTTGACCTCAGGCTCATTGTAAGTCAGCTCCCAGTATGGCAGTATTATTAGTCAGCGGAAGAAACAATGACTAAGAGCATGTGGGCAGAGACTAAATCCATCAATGGGCTGTAGATTTAAGATTCAAATTAACCAACCTTTTTCCTAGAAATTGTGCTCATTTGAGATTAAGGGTCTCTTGGCACACAGAACTAATTTGTCTATCTACTCAACTTACTGTCTGCTAACCATGCCACAAATATTTCTCTCAACTTTCAGAGAAAAGACAATTCAGTAACTATTATATAGTCAAAAACAGATACACAAGGTTTAAGCCTACTGTATGTACAGTATATGCAACATACTCCTTACCAATAAAGAAACCCAATATGTCACACTTGCATTATCATATCATTTAAATCGCTCACACAAAGCTACTATTGTGTTCAGCTACAGTTTTTATTTCCTTTGTAGTAATGTCATTTTCTTCTGTGCAGCATCCAGGACTGTTTGAGTCCCTCTCAATTGCTTTGCTAAAGAGCAGAAAATCACCAACAGAAGCCGAATCCAAACGCTTAAAAGTGGACTGACTTACTGGACTCTTGACCTTACTGTCAAGCAGTTGTCAGACCCCATATGTTTGCCCTCTTGTATGGCAAAGGCAAGTCAATTATTGAGAAAGTGCATGAACAGAGGGGTCAATGTGTTTTTCCACAGGTTAAATCAAGTGTGTAACCTCCACATTACAGATTGATGGCTGCCTCATGACAGCCAATGAAACACACAGCCTGGGATTTTTTATAAACTTCAGAGTGGCCAGCAGCCCCGGCCCTCAATTTGAAGGAGTTGCTGTGCCAGGTGGCTGAAGTAAAGAGCTGTTTATTTCTGCAAACTGCTGGGGACTGCAGCCCTGCAAGCAGTCCCAACGCTTTCATGTTTCTCCATACGGCATGCCCCATGCAATCCGCCCGCCTGTTATGAGCATGAAATAAACAAAACATTAGGTCATCGTAAATCACTGGCCAATGACATGTCTGGAGCTGAGATTAGACAACCATAGTAGAGCAGCGGCGCACAGAGCAGGGAAGCCAGCCTCTCGTCCTGCAGCCCGCAGCTCCTTCGGTCCCAATGTGTAAGATCATTATTAAAATTGCAGCTCAATTAAGATAAGGCTAAATGACTTTCTCTGTCTCCCTCTTTGATGTTTGGGGGATTTTTCTTCTTTCTACATTTGAAAAAACAGGCAACTTAAAAAGGAGTAGGGGGAGACAATCGCTTTGAGCATGCTTTGATGTTGGAGTCATTGCCTCGCATGGGGTTTGATTGGAAATGTGCATGATTGTTTTTTTGTGAGATTAATTTCAGACAAAGCTCCATTTTCAAAAGTGAATGCTACATCTCATTTGCTCCATTGCAAAGACAATTTAACCTTTTGACAGAGTGAGTAAGCAGTTACGTGTGTGTGTGTGTGTGTGTGTGTGTGTGTGTGTGTGTGTGTGCGTGCGTATGTGCGTGTTGCATTCCACTTTTCGTGAACTCTTCATTTCGGTTGCCACAGGCCCTGAGCGCTGAAACGTGACTTGTTTTTTTTTTCTGTGTCGGGTCCGCCCATGTCCATGCTGAATCAGTGTAATTGAACTTGTTTCCTACTGCGTGTGGAGTATGCTGTACAGACCGAGGGTGCAGAGAAAACCTCCACAGGATTAAATGCTGTTTGTTTAATCCCATTATAATTTCTGCGACTACAGGGGAAAGACATACAAAGGGAACATAATGCTAAGAGTAGAAGCAGAGTGACTGTCAATGTCTTTGCATGTTCAGGAACCTACTTAAGTTTTTTAAGTTTTTAATTTTATTAAGAAAATCTTCTTTTGGCATTTCAGAACATTTTTAATTTTACAATTCAAGCGCTTAGCCACTCAGTCTATTGTTCATCCTTGTTCTCTTTGTCTTAAAGTTCACGTATTTGCCCGACTTCTCACTGTAAACACAATGGCCAAAACATCAGAGGCCCACGGACTGGGGATGTTTATATGAGCCGAGAGCCTGGAGATGGAACAGAGATATGAGTGCTGATCTGTGAAAGGAACCACCGCTGTATCGCTGCTGCTCGCCATCACACACAAACACCATCTGGCTGCCTCACACCAGAGGGAGAAGACCTCACACCTGCACACCTCGCAGAAATACATGAGGAACCACTGATTTTATATGAATTTGTTGTGAGTGTGAAGAGATATGTTTTGTTTGGGTTTGTTCAACATGGTAATGTGAAATATATGAAATATTTGCTTATTTATATTCTACTTTTTTTCCCCGTGTGAGCTACCAATTTGAGCTATCAAATTTTCATATCAGAACATTGTTAAAACTTTTGTCACAGAAGATCATAAAATACTTTTAGCTTTGACAAATGGATCAACTAGCATAAATTATTTATTTTAGTGACTATTTTCAGTCATAGTACAACAGAATCTAAAGGGTTGTTTTATTACTTTGAGGCATTTCACTCAATCACGCCCTGGTTTGATGTGGAGTTGAGGATTTGTCTTCATGATCATCACATCATCTCCACAGATAAAGTAGAAATTGTTCACATTTGAAACTATTAACAACACATACTCAGAACTGTGTATTACCACTTGGCTGTGAGAATCAATCCCTAACCCCCACCGCTCTTGCACTAATTCTCTCTCTTGGTGTCTCCAGATCCAATTCTACTTACTCATGTTGTTTTTTTAATATTTCATTATGTTCCCCCTTTCCGTGCTCTCCATAGACTCTCTTCCTTGACTTTCTCCTCCTCTGCGTTTGAATACTCTTTACAATGCAACCAAGCATGAAAACGGAGAAAGGACAACTTAAAAGAAAATGAGTTAACTGGCTGAAGAGTAAACAATGAGTCCCCGAAAAAGACCGTCGGGAGGAACAGTTTTCCTCTCAGGGGTCAAAGGGTAGATTGTCCATTGACACAAACTTAGGCAGCTGACATTTGAGATACATTTTGGATCACTGCAAAGAGTTATGGTGTGCTTTTCATATGTAAGTTGTTACATGTCTTACAATGACGAAAGGTTTCCCTTTTTTATCATAGTGTAGATTATGTTTTGCTTCCATGTTGTACACTTTATTGCTTAGACAACCTGATACTGTATATTGATTCTGTTTTAAATCACAGAGATTATGTCCGTTCAATGTTATTGCTGCAAATATGATCCATGTGAAGATTGTGTGTTGTCCTATCTGCACACAAGTTATATATTTTTAAACTGAAACTTGCATCTCCTCAGAAACTGTGAACATTTGTAAAAGTTGTTGCTGAGGTCAGTGTTGTTCTTTTAACCAGTTTGTTTTTCCTTGCCTGGGTTTTACCTCACACCCCATTCTGCAAAGTAATTCTCCATCGCGGCATGTTTTTTGTGTACGTGTGTGTATGTGTGTGCACGTGTGTTTTTGCAAGTGTGTTGCGGTTGCAGGGGCCGAAACAGCAACCGTGGCCAACTGAATCACTCACACCGTTATTGATCGACACACGGAAATTGGTGGATACTGCGGAGTAAGACATATTGAATGCTTTAATATTTAATCATTATGACAAATGCAGTCATAAAAAAGAAATCTGAGAAATGCATGATTGATAAGTTAACCCGGCAAATAAAATATATCCGATGATTCCAATGAAAATGAGTTTTCCATTTGTTCTTCTAAAAGCAAGTAATGAATATGATGTGGTACATTTTGTATTTAAACCTCCGAACCTCATTTATATAATCATGACTTACCAAATATGTCACCATCATCAGAAAGGGAAGAGAGACCAGAGATTTGGAGAAGGGAAGAATGAAGTGGTCTCTCCCCCGACTGGATGTGTTATTGTTGACTTTCTGATTTGAATTTTCAGCAGTTTTTTTTTAATCAGATCATTTCCTGACCTACTGACCTCTGTGTGTGATTGACCGAGCTAATACGTGGTCATATAATACTTAAAACATGTATCTGTTTCTAATAAATCACAATTGGATTAGTCTCATTCTGGATGTCCCATGGAGCACAGAGCTGTTGTCAACATTGCCTTCTTTTTGATTACACAATCACTGCTGCCATCTGAACTTCAAAATAAAAGCAAATGCAGCAAAGGGAAGACGTGACGAGGCGCTTAGTGGGAAATAATTCAAGAGGAAGTCTGTTGCAGGCATTTCTCTTCTTTTCTTTTTCTTTTCTTTTTAAATCAAACATCAAAATGTCATCATTCACCACACGATCACGCAATCTCTTAATACTGCACGGAGGAGCACACTACACTGACTCTGCCAGGATTTAATTGCCGGAGGGAGATGGCTTCACCTCCACCTCCGCACACACAGGCGCGCGCGCACACGCACACACACAACACAAAAGCTCCTCCTAATCAAATTCCAAGTTCCTCAGTGACCCACCTCCTGTGTGAAGCAACTTTTTATTTTTTCTATTTTAAGGAGAGACATTGCTCTGGTCTCTTTTCTCCTCCTTGAACTAAAGGACTCAGAATTGAGATGGGTCACTTCCAGCAATGTCTCCTCCTCTTTAGTGCATGAGACCTACCTGCCTTGGCTGGAAATATGTGAGGATCCGGGGAAAGTTTGGTGAAAACGGATGTGACGTCGCCATGTGTATGACTATACCCTATTTATGCAGGGATGTACTTGAAGCAGGAAGCATATTACAGTCATTGTATTGCCTTAAGCATGTTTTATTATTATTCTGATTATTGAGTAATACAGTTAGCTTTAAAAAATAAATTCAGTGAAAAAAGAGGGATCTTTAAATTCCTCAAGAAAATTGCATACAATTGAGCATCTGTATTTATTTTTATAGCTTTTATTTTTTCACTTTATACGTAAAACCTAGTTTGTAGCATTACGTTTTTTTAACTAACACCATTTCAGCCAGCAACCATAGAAGAAAAAACTAAATATGTACTGTGTAATCACCTATTCAAGAATTTGTATTTTTTTTATATTAAAACAGATGTTTATACATATGTCTCGTGTTTCTGACTGTTAACATACCTTCTCAATAGAAGAAGACACAGCTTCTTGCCTCAGTCTTACAGCAACCTAAGTCTGCTGTTGATGTTTTCATAGCCCAGTGGCCGCCTTGCACCATAAAATGAGATTAGAGCCGCGAAAGAGACAGACAACTGCTACTGTGGCTCAAATAGCAGCAGTTGGATAGCTTTGAAGTGGCCCTCTCATGTCACAAGTTACAGAGTTCAAGTTTGTTCTGTTTGTGTCCTGCTATCAGGATTTCCTTTCTTTCTATAAACCCTTTTTATGCAATAAATTCACCTGTAAAATGAGGTATATATATATGCATGTATTTGTGTATATGCATATTGTTTAGCCCTGTGTTATGCTTTGTTTCAATGTAAGCACTTATTGCATTAAGCAGGGTGAATATTTTTTTAATTCACCAGGCAAAAAAAAGCACTGCTCTAGCTTATTCTTTTGTTGTATTGAATCATTTTTTTTATTATTATTTTACACTTAATAATAATAATGTTTATTTTACTATGAGCTTAAGACGCCATGTTTGTTGTAAACGTAAAATATAGATATAATGATCAAATCCACAGAAGAGCTGGCAAATCGTTCATTTGTTTAACACCTTTGTATGTTTATCTAATGATTTAACAATAAACTGCATGCATTTACTTACATGCCTGCACTGCTAAGATTTAACATATTCGAAATATAATAAGAGAAATAAAGCAATTAAAAAAATAAGAATGGAGCTTTATTCCTCACTGGCCAGATTTAAAATAAGGTTGTAAAATTCGTCGAATGTGAGATACCTTCAAAAATACGTTCATAAAATTATATTACACTTGCCAATAAATTATTGTATGCGTGCTGTATAATTGGGACATTCAAGTGCTCGGTGCGTAAAACTGTGCTATAATTAGAAACCGCAGGCCCGAGCAGCAGAAAAGCAGGTTTTGTGTAACTTGAAGGCAACTCTGTTCGTTTTTGAGGTATATCGCCAAGGCAGTAGGGTTATTCGCAGGTCGGCCGTTTCCCGTCGGACTGAATTCACAGTACCCCATTATCCCACCATCCCAGCTCCTTACACGAGGTCTGCGCGAGTTCATTTATTCTAACTTGAAGATGCTGGACGATTTCAAGATCATTATTTCATCCAGAAGCCTTGTTTACACCTCATCGCTCTGCCTGTTTTGACAAAAGCCGAGTGAATCATTATTTCAAAATGATAATTTGTCTTTAAAATGAGACATGCGGGAAAAGAGGCTGCACGCAGCGGTTATTTTCCCTTATGAGAGACAAGTGTTGGACCTCCAACCTTACACTCGTTTGGCCGCAGTGCAGACAGAGTTTGCGTCTATATGGACTCCTAATTTGAAACAGATGGCGCTTGGAGCTCAGGTCTTGAACACTAACCGAGAGTTAAAAACACAGCGTTTTCCATACTGAGCTAGTCAGTCAGCCGTACAGGTGCACACAGTCTGCAGGAGCAAAACATCGATATGCATTCCGTCTACTCCTGAGATTAAAACAATTAATTAATGGAAAAAAAAATCGTATCCTAAGGGCTATGATTTTAATAGTGATCTATTAAATTTATATATAATAAAAACAGCATCGTTCAACACAGCACAACACAAATGAAAATTTAATTCCAGTCCACTTACAATTACGAGGTAATAATAGTGTCAAAGCTGAAGGTTGTAAAGTACAGTTTTACATCTGATTGGTAGTTGTGCATCATCAGCTGCTATGATAGTTACCTACAATATTAGTCATAATAGACATCACGGCTTTGCTCTTGATCAGTCCATGTGTATTGTAAATAATTATTCTGCATTGAGTTGATATTTTTTCTTATGCTATCTTGAAAACAAATGGTGCAATAGTTGTTTATTTGTTAATGCATTTCATGAACTTTGACCTGAGTTCTAAAACATATAGACTTGACACACATTACAGCTGGGCAACTGCCACTCAAGTGTGTCGAATTGCATTCATATTACATGATGATAAGATGGTTTAGATCATTATTGTTTTTGCTAGATACGCTACGACAAAAATAAAAACAATTTAAAAAAAGACTACGTTTAAAAATTAAAATAATTTATTATCTGCTTTAAAACGGTGATACATACACCCGCTTTTTAAAATTGATAATATTAAAAGTTTGCCCAACATAGACGCTTTTTTGTCTTTGCTATTTGACCCAAAGCAGTGAGGGAAGTTGTGCATTTTCAGGAATGTAGCGGAACGTTTCAAGAAAAAGTAGAGCGAAGCCTCACACAGGCTGAAACAGGGGTCCACAAATGTCTCCGTGTTAAGGAGCCCCAAACAGACACAGGCCCTGTTTAATTAGATGTAGCCTCGAGGACCAACTGATTAGGTTATTTTTGTGAGAGAGAAAAAACTACTACCGTCTGTATAGGTTGGGACATAACCATAACTGCAACTAGCACACCGAATTATCATCGCTTATTAGAAGGGAAATGAAAGTGAAATTACATTTGTACTTATTTTGCTGTGGGACCCCTTGGGACAGGATGAGGGCCCCCGGGCTTCACGTAGTAAAAGCATAGGTTCATTGTTAAATTACAGTATCAATTCATTTTCAGTGGCAACAGTACTAGTCATCCATTTAACCTGTTTCTGCATAGCTCTTTTGCAGGCAACATTATCTCTGGAGAATTTTTTTTTTGTAATTGCATTATTTACAATTTTAAGAACACACTCACACCAGGCCAAGCTCTGCTCTACTCTCTCTGTGTGTGTGTGTGTGTGTGTGTGTGTGTGTGTGTGTGTGTGTGTGTGTGTGTGTGTGTGTGTGTGTGTGTGTGTGTGTGTGTGTGTGTGTGTGTGTGTGCGCGCTATGTCCTGTTACATTGTTGATGGTGCTCTGGCTGCCGACATCCTCCTCATTGACCCCCGTCTCCCTCTCTGCCTTTTCCGTCTCATGAAAAACGATTCCAGCTCTCTGATTGAATTTTATTCCTTCCTGACCTGGTGTATTCTGTGAGGGCGCCATCAATCTTTTGACTAACACGACGTTTGTTTATTAGGCCTCTACTCGGGAACGTATCTAACGACTTTTATGAGCCTGATTATAGTTGGTGCAATCGGGGAGTTGGGAGAGACATAAGAGCAGCATTTCACTGTCATCCATTATTAACATTTAGATATTTTTTGTTCTTTGTTGTTCGCAAATATACACCATACCCATGAAGCCAGGAGAGTCTGAAATATGCGCATGGCCTGCAGCTACTCACAAGATGTTTTGTTTTGCTGTGTTTTCTCGAGGCCTGAATAATGCCGAAAAGGATATGAGGAATAAGCCACTCTAACCCACCTTCCTTTTTGTATAACATTGTCTCAGAATCACACTTTATATTGTAGTTTGACATGCTACTTGATCTGGAGTGTGCTCTGACTTGGCGTCTGTTACAGTATGTAGGACATGTTGCCCTGAATTGTACTCAACAAGTCAGCATAGTTTCGATAGAAAGTCAAGCTTGTCGCTTTAGAATTTAAATGTGCAAATGATATAAGTGTATAGGACTTATTATTATATTTAGCATTATTATTATTATTATTATTATTATTATTATTATTATTATTATTATTATTATTATTAGTAGTAGTAGTATTATTAGTATTATTAGTATTATTATTACTATTGTTTTTAATCCTATTATTACCAGATTACATTATTATAGTGTTACAGTAATAATAGCCTACTTTTTATTAAAACTATGATTTTCTGTTTATTGTTGTTGTGTGGTAATAACGGCTACAATCCTGAGTTTGTCATACAATAATAATTATTATTAATATAAGTATTAATAATAATCATAATAATAATGTCTGTGTTGTTATTATTGTTATTGTTATTATTATTATTATTATTATTATTATTATTGACTATGTCTTTGTATGGACTATACCCATGTGTAATTATACGCACACGTCTATCAATACAAAAACTATTTTAATGTTTTTTTTACATGCTGTATATATTAATGACATTTTAAATAAATATCTCTCTGTGCTTAATAAATATTGGAAATCCCTAAAATACAAAACAAAAATTATTATTTAAAATAAGATAAGAAAATAGGAAAAAAAACAGTTTTGATTGTCGGCTTGAGTTAAAGGACAACAGACGTGTATTGTATTTAAATTTAACTCTTACCATAAATAAACGTAATAATAGTAAAATAAATGCCTATTTCAAAGTAATTTATGAGTTTCCATTCAAAGTAATTAAAAGAGATTGATTCCCATCCATTAACGTCACTGAGGGAAACCGTTTTGATAAAAAGAAAACTGTCAACTAGGATTACAATAAAACATCAATCCGACATTTCGAGTACATAAGGGCAATTTAATAAATACTCATTCTTGCAGTTAAATATCCACGTACGCTGAACAACTAGGATGAGTCACGTATTTAAAAAAAACAAACGTGACGGTCATAGTTGTCTCCGTTCACGTTAGCGTCATGTCAGGCTGGTGAGAACTCAAACATCAAAACTGAAGTGACAACGGGACTATCTTTGGCATGTGTGGTATGATATTAAGTAAGCACTGGTATGCGCCAGTAAACACACAACGCAATCCAAAACAAAGTTGTGCTGTGTGCCGGCTGGTTCCCAGGTCTAGGCCTCAGGTCAACATCATCTCGTATAAAGCAGTATAAGCTATTCTAATATACGAATACAAATATAAAACAGCAAATTAAATAATAATAATAATAATAATAATGTTAAAAAAAGCATAGAAATAAAACACACCTTGAACAGGCGTTTTCTCTTTGGACGTGCGGGATGCAATTTCTTTCTTTTTGCCTCAATATTTTTCTCATGTTTCCTCAAATATGTTTTTCTCTTGCGGAGATGAGAAGCAAAATATATGCTTCTATGACAATATTACAGGTAAATGTATAATAGTGTTATTGTGAGAGTAAAAATAGGCAATTTAACATCTGAATCTGCAGCAGAATACAGTCCAAATATATTATAATGAAGGCACAGCTTTAAATAAACAAGAGCTATAGCTCAGAGGGTCAGATCAGATTAATAACGAGGCCTACACCTCACTCACAAAAGCCTGTGTTCAAGTCTTTAAGAAACGAGGCGTGACTTTAACTCACATAAAATGACAATTTATTAAACAAACAAACAAATCCTTCAGAATACTTTTTCAACAAATGAAGAATCTTTGAAATAGTACGGCGATATACACGTTCCTTTTCCTTACTTTTATAATGGAACAATATTTTTGGACAATTAAGGCAATTCAATTTAGAAACACTTCTTTGGTGTTTGGTCCATAATACTCGGCTACATTTTTTTTTTTTTTTTAGAAATAAATTAATATATGCAATTTACACATCCATGAAAACTGACATATCCTTAACATATCACATAAAGCCACAAAAGCAAAGAGACTTACGTGTTATTTGCAGTAACACTGTTCTTTAGAAAAACCAAGATCAAGTCTTGTTCAGTTTTTTGTTTTCTGTCTCATATTAGTCCATTTGGTGTGGGGCAGGTGAGGGAGGGGAGGGGGGGGGGGGGACGTTGCATTTTTACTGGAAGAGTTCAAACACCGTGAGGAAAATATTGAGCCTAACTTGTTTGTGGGTCAGAACTTGCTGCAGTCATATACGAAAGCTCCCGAAGTGCGATAGATGGGTTGGCTCGGTGGGAATGACATCTGACAGCTGTTATTCCCATTCACCGGTGAATTATTCAAGCCAATTCTTTGGGATTCAAACATCTCTCGGACTGAATGGAAGTTCTGCTGCTGTGCTGGGTACGCTGCGCCCAGATGGCCCAGGTCTCCGGCCTGGTTCAGGTACCATGAGGTGAGCCTCCCTTGGTGGGGATGGTGACCCTCCTGCCCAGAGTTTAGATTACCGTGGTTCATGGAGGATGAGGTGGTAGTGACTGAGTAATCTGGCAATGTTTCGTCCACGGTGGTGCTCGGTGCCAAGTGGCTAGATCTGTCCCCGGCGTACAAGCTCATGGCTTGCATGTTACAATGATAGGTTGCATTGGAGGTAGTGGAGATGGAGTTTTGGTTACATGGTGAACTATAGACAGATGTCTGATTTGGAGAATAGTTTAAGGACAATGCCGGTGTTATACCTGTCCTGGTTGAGGCGTTGAGGCTGGAGGTGAGCTCTGAGGGCCCTTGTGGAGACCCCCGAAGGGAGGTCATGATGTTGTCTACACTGAAGCCCTGCGTCGAGGCCTGGCCGTGGTGCTGGTGGTGCTCGGAGCTGTCCATGCCGATGGACCTATTGGAGGGGATGCTGTGAGGGCTCCCGCTGGACATGCTGCTGCTGCTGTCCGGACTCTCGATTTTGGGCACGGTGCTCAAAGAGGGCGAGTCAGCCTGCGGCGGCGTGACTGTCCCGTTTTCAGTCTTAATATCCTGGATCCTCACAGGCTTGGAGCCCTGCACTGGCTGCTCTTGCCCTTGCTGCCTCGGCGGCACATCCTTCTGCAGCCGATCTTCTTTCTCCTTCACCACGTCCTTCTTTTTGAACCGCCGTCTCCTTCTCAAGAAGCTCCCGTTTTCAAACATGTTGTAAGAGTCCGGGTCCAGGGTCCAGTAGCTGCCTTTACCGGGTTTTTTATCATCTCGAGGCACCTTGACAAAACACTCATTCAGCGACAGATTGTGTCTGATGCTATTCTGCCAGCCCTGCTTGTTGTCTCGGTAAAATGGAAACCTCTCCATGATAAACTGGTAAATCCCATTCAGGGTCACCTTCTTGTCAGGCGAGTTTTGGATAGCCATAGTGATGAGCGCAATGTAACTATAGGGGGGTTTGACCATATCCTTGGGCTGAGGTTGGGGAGTGTACGGTCCATACGCCCGGGCCATGCTGGCAGGGTACTGGTCATGAGCCGCATGAGAGTACATGTTCATAGGTGCCGGCATCCCCGTGTATCCCCCACCAGCAGCGGCCCGGTAGTAACTTGGGTCGCTGCTGATGTACGGCACGACACCCAGTGAGTTGGGACTGGAGACGGAGTAGCGAGCCTGCATGTCTTCACTTTGATCCGGCGAAAATAAAACTCCAAAATAGGCAGACGGAGAGCTCCACTTCTCCCTCCTCTGAATGCTGAGGCGCTAAAATAAAATAAAAATCACAGTTCCTCACTGCTCACTTAAAAAGAAAAAGAGAGGAATGACTTAACAACAGTGCAACGTGCTGAATCTCAGCAGTGTTTAAGCCGTCCCCATCTCTGTGTCTCTATGAAACGCGCATTGAAAAAGTTCTGAACTTTGGACATCCGTCACCAAACAGGACTTTTTGCGCAGTTAAATTCTTTCCTCCTTTTTGCTGCCAGTGGAGCTCCTCCCCGAAGAGTGCACGAGCCGTCCAATGGGAAGTGAGGTCGTGCAGAAGAGAACAAGAAAGCTCCTGGCCACACTCAGGGCTTCTAGAAAAACGAGAGGAGGTGTCGGTAACTCCCAGCCCACTCCAGCCAAGATGTCAGACGTGACAGAGAAACTCGCATGCACACAATCAGATCATGGCGTGCATAGTCCCGCACACTTTAATACAAAAATATATTCCTCTATTAGACCTGGAGCTGGCTTAAAAAAAAACAGACGAGTTGTCTTTTAAATTTAAAATAGTTAATACGTTAATCTGGATATTACAGCATTACATTAATTCTGGTATTTATCTTTAAAACAAAACAAAAAAATCACAATTTACGCAAGGAATGCAGTGAAATTATTGAAACTCTTGCTCCTAATATGAACTTAATTATGCCTTTTTTAAAATAGGAAAGATACGAACACCAATAAACCAAATGGCCAGTTTCAACGTCTTTAAAAGTGCATTTTATTAGTCAAAAGACTTAACACCAGCAGCAGATCACCGGGAGATCAAAGCAGGGCAGAGCCTCGCATCGTTGGCAGAAGGCGGTTAAGTGAGATCTCATTACAACAATTAAAAGACAGTTTGGGCTGCGAGTGGCCAGAGGTGTGAGAGTTTATTCAAGAAAAGGATTCCAAGATCAGGCAACCAAATGGGATGAGCGTGACACCTCACATGTGAGGCTTTTTTAAACTAAATGTTTGAATATCTGTTGTGCTGTTGTGTTGGAGGCCTATTGAGAATGTATTGTCTCTGTGACCGAATAAACAAAAATATATAAATATGCATTCATTCTTCACACAAGTGTAAGTCTCTCTCTTTCAGCTTAAATTCAAAAGTCCCCGGAGAGTTTTTAAGGGGTTTTAAAGCAGATTTATTTTTTCTCCATGTAATTGATTTAAGGCCGAGGTTTGAAATAAAAGAAGATTTTGACCACAGATAGACTAAAGTTCTATAAGCCGACTCCGAAGGCCTCTGTATAGCCTGCTGTCAAAGGCGACGGTGCATGAAATTGTTAATGGTCAATGTGAGGCAAAGTTACAGTCCTAATATCGATGTAATCCTCTGCAGGTCGTCTTAATTAAATGTCCGTGCAGTGGCCTGGTGCTCCGCCGGTTTCTCCTTACATGGACCCGGGCATGAACTTTTTCCACCGCCCCAGGCTGTTTACACAATTCACGACGGACTTTTTACTTAATACCACGGCCTGCCCACCCAGTTCTCCTTAACTCTTTATTATTTAAGGTATCCACAAACTGAAGTGCAGTGAAAAACACAAATAGATGTCAAAATAATAAACAAAACAGGCGAAACTTTGTTAAGGCTGTTTTACCAACTATATGGGCTAATGAGAACACCATTATTATTAAAATACATGTTATGGTGTTATGGTGAAGGAGACACTTGTTCTAACATTATTTGGTCTATAATTTAATTTGATTAAAAGTAATTTTTGTTTTTTTGTGCATTTGTACCACTTGATCTTCCCGAATTACTACTTTTATTTCACTAAATGAAAAGGCCAAGATCATAACAAATAATCAAACAAAATCATAATACATGATCACATAAAACAATGCAGTATGCTTTTTACTAAATCCCACTTATATTGTGATTGACATAAAAAAAACAAAAAGAGAGAGAAGAGAGAGAGAAGAGAGAGAAAGAGAGAGAGACGAGAGAGAGAAGAGATAGAAAGAAAAAAAAGAGAGAGAGAAGAGAGAGCAGAGAGAAAGAGAGAGAGAGATAGAGAGAGCTGAGCGAGAGAGAGCTGAGCGAGAGCAAGAGAGAGACGATTAAAGGTCCATCATTACTATGATTTAGGCTCCCTCTAGTGTTCAGAGAGAGCCACTTATAAATTGTTCGTTGCTTACCTCAGTGTACATTGATTTGAGTATTTAATTGGAGTAACCATCATAAAGTTCCTTATTTGATAGCCATCAACCATTTAAAAAAGTAATTGTCAAACCTACATTGCTGGAAACAATAAAATAAAATAAAAAACATGACTGACAAGATACTACAATTCAGTTGAAGGTAATTTATTAGACAAATAGGTCACTAAACCGGACCCATCTGTTTTATTGATGTTGACCTTGATCATAAATTTGATTAATTGACCTGGTCAATATCTATTACTGAGTACGAATGTGTGTGTGTGTGTGTGTGTGTGTGTGTGTGTGTGTGTGTGTGTGTGTGTGTGTGTGTGTGTGTGTGTGTGTGTGTGTGTGTGTGTACTATTGCACCATAAAAGCCTCTAACAGGCAAAGAGGTTGCAGAACATCCATAAGACACTACTGCCACCTCCCGGTTTATTTCAGTACTACAGTCTGAAATCAGTAGGCATTATTAATTAAAGGAGGCACCAGTTAGGAGATATGAAATAGAAAACATGACCATGAATACTGAGATGGGTTACTCAGAACACTACAAGGTCAGTAGATACATACAGATAATATTGATGCACAGTACCCTGTAACCTGTCATATATGAGGACAGTGAGTGGAAAGGTGAAAGCATTGTCATAAAAAAGTATTGTTGCCAACTTTTATGTTTAATAAATTGGGTCCTTGTTTTTTTAAGAGGCTATAGGCCCTTTTATAATTCCTATTTTTTACTACATGGGCACATATTTCTACATCTTAATATCTCATATATAAAAAAAACATATTTGGAAATAAATAGTAAACATCTATGCAATAGAGAAAACCAGCTTTGACACAATTTGTGGTAAGATTAACGATCCTGGTTTTGCTCCATTCACCTCAGGATCCATGTATTATTCTTTTCAGTGACATCTTATATGAAAGTGGTCAACTGTACCAAACAGGCCATGTTTTGAACACCCTTGCTCTAATTTATAACTGCAAACGTGTTTTACCATCATCCTCTGCTTCCTCCTTCTGTTGGGCACCATGATGATGAAGACAGCAATGACCGTTGATGCTTTAAATATCATATTAATCTCATTTGGACAGATTTACACATCTTTCCAGATGCTTTGTTTTCTTTCTTTTATAATATGACTTTGCATTAAGTGAATGATGCAATTTCAAATATTAAATTATTTGTATATGTTGCCAGTGTTTGACTTTTTTTGAAACGTAGCATTTCCTTACTTTGGATACATTTTCTAAAGATTCAACCTTATCTTGTTTTCTGCATGGTTGAGCATGTTCTTCATCGTTAAAAAATTAACTGGGTGAAGAATATCCACCAAGAACATGAAAGGGGTTAAATCCCTGAAGGATGGAAAAGTACAAAGAATAAAAATCCATTTGTTCAAAGGGGTTTTAGTTTTGGTCAAACACTATAAAAGAAATAGATTAAAAACACAAAACATCTAAGAGAGAAACAAAAACAAAAAAATAAAACTATAAAATCCATAAGTGATTTGGGCTTGTGAACAAACGTCCAGCCTCTTTTTAAACATAAATAAGATTCAATGTCAAATATCACAGATTTAAGACAAACTCATGAGTAATGGTTGAATATTTATTAATTTGACTTAAAGACATTTTTAGACTTTATGTAAAATACATTTATGTGGGCGCCCTGATACCCATATAACGCTGCATGTCACCCCCTCTCTCTTCCCCTCACACAAAGATGGCGAACGTAATTTAAAGACCGACCCCACAGGTAAAGATTATAATATAGCAGCGTTATTTTAGTATAACTGAAGATAAATTAGATTGTATGGACTCAGCAGTAGAGGTAAAATACTGCCCCCTATTTCTTTGGAGTATGTGACCAGGCATTACACATTGCACCTTTTTTCCCCATGAATTACTAGTACGTTACTGGTAGCTTATAGAATCCATAACTAACTATATGTTGTAACTGTGTCCTATTATAATAAGAAGTATTTAAAAAATAAAGTTGTACCAAATAGGCCTACAACCTACAGAGCAAGCTGTGTTCAAAAGATCTGGGATAATTATCTCGTCATTCTACAATAACATGTTTGGTACTGATGGAAACTAGAAATCCGAGCTTTCTAATGCACATTACGCACCTCGACTTCCTACACACAGCAGCCGCTATTAACGGGGACACCAAAGTAGTTCACATGATACGGTCACACTGAAATAAAGCTATGTTCTTGCCAAAATAGTTCACCAACCTACATTATTATTCGGGCCGATGGGAAGTCGCAGTGAGCGAGAAGACAGCAGCCATCTTTGTCAAGTTCAAATGACTACACTGGTGGGAGCTCTGGCTGTTCGTGGCTACCTGGTGGCATTTACACAAACACATCTTCAACAAGCCACATCCCTATCATTTATTCAGTTTACTTTGACAAATCTGTGGAATATCCTGGCATTATCCATGTGTAAGGCCTATATGCTCTATATATGGATTACAGGTGTACTACAATGTATTCATAATCCTCTTCAGCCCTATGGACTGGAGACACATTAATAAGCTTGTCGTCTTTTAAATGTAACAACTGCCTGCACTCACAGATAAGTCCTTTTTTCCTCCAAAATTGGTGACACTGTGCATGTGTCAGGACATGACTTTGTACCCAAATCTTTATGATATAGTGTTTAGATCTTGTTCGTTTTCACCCCATCTTTTAACTGGATAAAATGATTGCATTTATCTGACGTGGACTTATTTGACTTTTTAACGCTATTTCTGTTACCGATCATTGGATCACTTGTTTTACTTTTTCCATTTTAACAATCACGTTATTTCTGGACTGAAATCAGCTGTGTGAGTGAACTTCAATACTCACAGTTAACTCTCTCTAACTGTCCAACCGCTTGTCCTTCCTGGTGGATGTATGAGGCTCCTACAGCTCCTCCCGTCACCGCTGCGTAAACTCCACCTGCAGTAAGCGTGCCATCCCACCAGGAGGAAGAGCCGCGGAAGGCAGCTGCAGGAGACCGTCACCAGACAACCAGGAAGTTGTCCTCGGACCTCCTCGCCCCTGTCCACCTGCGCAGACCCTCCAGCCTGGACCTCCGTCCTCAATGCAGACAGAGGCGGATGAGTGTCCAGGTAATGTATGCATATTTGTATTTCTCTCTTCAAAAGAGACAGGATGTATTCCAAAAGCTGTCTGCCAATATTCAGCATACAGTCAAGTAGGCTACGTTCCACCTGGATTGACTATTTACTCAGCGCACACACACCTACGTCTTCCTCTACTGTCTCATCTCAGGACACCGTCTAACAGTGCTAGCCCCCCCTACTGTCATACCTTCGTATTTTTTTTTAACAAATATTCCTTAAACTCTGATAGTGGAGCTACTTTTTTTGTGTCAAATGTCATCCCATTTCACATTGTCAACAGGTAACGTGTGAGATCCACTGACCATCAACTTAACTCCAGGCTACCACTTGTGGTATAACACAAATGAATGCCGTTATATGTTCTACTTCCTGGACTAAGATAGAATGGTTGAGAGAAAATGGATATGGCACTTTTAAATGTTTGATTACACTGGTCTAAGGATGAAGTATTGTCTGTAATTGACTTGGCAATCTCAGACCACTACTGTATTTTCTTTCTCTGCCTCGTTGTCGTCATCATCTAGCTCTGTTACCAAGCAGGTGGTAAGGGAACGTTATCTTACCTCTGAAGTTGCTTAAAAGTTCATAAATCATATTAATAACAATCCAGCACAGATCCTTCCTTTATCTTGTCAGGATAGTCCACCCCTTTAATAAAAAGCTGTGAACTACCATTGACGCTATAGCAGCAGCTAAATTCAAAAAGTTAACATCTAAGCAGAAACCACCACAGAGAACTGGGTATATTACTAATTTAAAGAAAAGCTGTGCATCAATGGAGAAAAACTAATTTGCAATTCCATTATGACACTATTAAAGAATACCTCACTATCTTCAACAAAGCAATTAGAAATGCAAAATAACATCATTTCTCAAGGCTGATTTATAGAAATCTAAGTAATCCAGTTCCAAAAAGCCTCCCCTTCATCACCTCAGCGTCTTCATGTAAAGAGCGCATGTTTCACAAACAAGATAGCACACATCAGGTTACTTTACTTTTTCTTTCTTTTACATTACATGTCATTTAGCAGACGCTCTTATCCAGAGCGACCTACAGTGAACTAACTACAGGGACAGTCCCTCTGGAGCAACTTGCGGTTAAGTGCCTTGCTCAGGGGCACAATAGTGGCTGCCCTGATATTGAACTCATAACCATGTGGTGTTGTATTTGACCCTATCCCAATACCTTTTCTAGCGATTGTAAATCTCACCCTGCTGACTGACACTGCTATTGTGAAACCTCTCTTTAAGAAAAGTAACCTGGATCCTTTGGTGCGAAACAATTTCCCGCCAATTTATAACCT
This sequence comes from Cottoperca gobio, assembly GCF_900634415.1. Lineage (NCBI taxonomy): Eukaryota > Metazoa > Chordata > Actinopteri > Perciformes > Bovichtidae > Cottoperca > Cottoperca gobio. The sequence continues at coordinate 10,057,720 of NC_041371.1, forward strand.
TTCCTTTTTTAGTGAAATTCTTGAAGAAATAGTGGAGTTGAAATTTCAAACCAGCTTTCGTCCACACCACAGCACTGAGACATCGCTAGTTGAATTTGTAAATGACCTGAGACTGAATATGGATGACAAGAAACTCAATATTAGTATTTTTAGACTCAAGTGCTGCTTTCGATACAGTCCATCATGACATCGTTGTTAACAGACTACAGAAGTGTGTTGGTATCTTTGGCTCAGTTTTAGATTGGTCTTGTAGAGACTATTTAGTCTCCCTTGGGGACCATTCCTCGGCTGACAATAATATAACATGTGGGGTTGCTCAAGGCTCCATTTTGGGACCTGTGTTGTTCAGTTTCTATATGTTGCCACTGAGAAATACCATCAGTGAACATGGGATTCATTTTCATAGCTATGCCGATGATACACAACTCTATATCTCCTTATCACCAAATGACATAAGCCCTATTGATAAACTGATTCAATGCATTGATCATATCAACATGTCACATAATCACATAATTTCTTGCAGTTGTACAAAGAAAAGAACAAGGTTCAAATTATCGGAGCAAAGGTCCAGAGAGAGACTCTGTGCACTAACTTAAAATCCATGGCACCAAATGCCAAGCCCCTAGCAAAAGTCCTGGCATGGTTGTAGACCTGGATCTGAATCATGAATCTAACACCAGTAATGTCACAATATCTGCTTATTACCACCTAAGAAATATTGCTAAAGTGCAACCGTTTCTCTCCCAGGCAGATACTGAGAGACTCATGCTCACCTTTTATTGTACAGTGCCCTCCAGAATTATTGGCACCCCTTTAGTAAAAATTTGCAAAACAGGCTGTAAAATGTCTTTTATTGTTTATCGTCTTGGCCTTTCACTCAAAATACTCACACAAATCTGACCTTTTCACTGAAGTAAAATTATTGAAAGAAAAAAAAAATGTTGACTTTAAATAAATATTTTTCTCCAAAACATGTGTGCCACAATTATTGGCACCCCTTCATTTAATATTTTGTGCAGCCTCCTTTTGCCAGGATTACAGCTGGTGAACACTCGGTGAACACATGGCACGGCATCTGAGACACTTCTTCCACACACACAATCTCTCCAGATCCTTCAGATTCAGAGGTTGACGCTTGTGGACTCTTCTCTTCAGCTCATGCCACACATTTTCTATAGGATTTAGGTACAGGGACTGTGATGGCCATGGCAAAACCTTTATTCTGTGGTCAGTAAACCATTGTTGTGTAGATTTTGAGGTGTGCTTTGGATCATTGTCCTGCTGGAAGGTCCAACCACGGCCCATTTTAAGCTTCCGGGCCGAGGCTGTTAGGTTTTCATTTAATATCTGCTGGTATTTGATAGAATCCATGATACCATGTATCCTAACAAGATGTCCAGGGCCTTTGGGAGAAAAACAGCCCCACACCATCAAAGATCCACCACCATACTTCACAGTGGGTATGAGTGGTGCTTTTCTGTATGGCTATCTTTCTGTCTACGCCAAACCCACCTTTGACGTTTGTTGCCAAAAAGCTCTATTTTGGTCTCATCTGATCATATAGCCCTGTCCCAATCAAAGCCCCAGTAACGTTTGGAAAACTGTAGGCGCTTTAGTTTGTTGTTAATTGACAGCAATGGCTTTTTTCTGACAACCCTCCCAAACAACTTGTGGTGCCGTCGGCGGCGTCTGATGGTCGTTTTGGAGACTTTCTGACCCCAAGACTCAACTAACCTCAGCAATTCTCCAGCTGTGATCCTTGGAGATTATTTTGCCAGCGGAACCATCCTCCTCACGGTGTGTGGCGTCAATGTACACACACGTCCTCTTCCAGGCTGATTCTTAACATCTGTTGCTTTAAGCTTCTTAATTTTTGCCCTGTACTGGAAATGGGCATGTTCAACTGTTTCAAGATTTTCTTATATCCATTTCCTAATTTGTGCAGCTCAACAACTTTTTCGTCGCAGATTATCAACTGTGTTCTCGGGTCTTTCCCATAGTGAAGAATGACAAAGATAATATTGGCCTGTATCACCTCATATTAATACCCCAGTGAAACAGGAAGTCATGGTTGACCACTTGAGTTCCTAATCAAACAGGTGAACCTAAAGATGTAAGATATGACTGAAAATATACTTCAGTTAGATTTTATCATAGGATTTTCAAGGGGTGCCAATAATTGTGGCACAGATGTTTTTGGAGAAAAATATTTAAAGTCAACATTTTCTTTTCTTTCATTCATTTTTTTGTGTGAATATTTTGAGTGAAAGGCCAAGACGATAAACAATAAAAGACATTTTACAGCCTGTTTTGCAAATTTTTACTAAAGGGGTGCCAATAATTCTGGAGGGCACTGTAGCAGGCTTGATTACTACAATGCAAAGCAATTAATAAGCTACAGATCGTGCTTTTAATTATTACCACGGTGAGGACAAAGACATACGGGGAGGCAGCGTTTAGTGTCTATGGTCCTCTCCTCTGGATTAGCCTCTGGAAGACTCCTCTGGAAGGGCATCACAATCTGTAAATACTTTTAAAAAACATCTTAAAACATATATTTTTACCTTTACATTCTCTTAATCTTAATTGCCTAAATATATTTTAATCTTTTATCCACCCTATTTTACTGTGCTATGTTATTGTATTGTTGTTTTTTCATTGTTTAAGTTTAAATTTAGCATTGTTGAACGGTCTCCCTTGCTCTGACATTATTTGTATGCATACTGTATACATGCCAATGTAATATATACGTACATGCAACCATTTAATACTACGCTCATTTTTACCTGAGCACTCACACCCGGACTCATTATTAGACCTACAAATGATCACATGTGGGGCTTAAAGCACAGCATAGACTCAAAAAGCCAAAATGGAATCAGATTCACCCAATTAAAATATTAATACCTTTTGTAATCAATCATCTGTGACTCTTTATCTCACTTTGAGTTTATTAACATATGTTGTGTTTCAAAATGCTTTGAAATTACATGTCTATATGTTTAGTCAGATCAGCCTGGAATGATTTGGCAATCCCTGCTGTATCTGAGGTTCTCAGTGTTCACAGTAGGGGGGGTAAGTTACATTTCAGTTCAGAGGATGTATTTGTGGATAAACAACATAAAAAAATATAAACTTTTTTTGTATTCTATATTCTAACGTGACTCAATGACCAACTGACTGTTTTGCATTAAATTGTAATTTATTTAGCAGCATGGAGTTATGCACATGCAATTTTCTATAACGTAGATCAGGGGTTCCCAAATGGTGTGCCGCGGCACACTGGTGTGCCGTAGGATTTTGAAACAATTAGGCCTATTGCATTTAACTGTACAGAAGGTTATGAATGATTTGTTTTATTGACTTCAGTGTTTCCCCTAGGTTTACTGCTCTGCGAGGTGCTGCATGGGCTGGATGAGGTCCGTGTGTGGCGCAGATTATTTAAATTCTCTCCTTGCTTTTTCTCCGCTCGGTCTCTGGCTGTAAGTGTGTACGCTCGCGCGTGTGTGTGGGTTCGGAAGCGGAGTTCCGCCCTTCACGAAGCAAAGCAGAGGAGAGCAGAGAATGTAAATACGCAAAGCAACTGAAACGTGCACATAAATAAGATAAATGACATAAGCGTTTAGTTTATTTAATAAAAGAGCACCTGTTCAATGTAAAAAGTGAGTTGTGAATATATAAAAAATAAAATAAAAAACGCAGGGAAACACTGTACTTTATCCGTACTTTGTCCTACACACTTATTTCACAATATATACATAATAGGTATTATATGCTTTGGCCTAAATTAAAAAAAAACAATCATTAAAAAGAAATCTGTCAAAGCGAATCCGTTTTAGCCATTTGCGCATGGTGGGAAGTATTAGAGTGTGACACATCAAAGGCTCTCTGCTTGTGTGAAGGAGAATAGCTTCTTACAAGGACTAGGCTAAATAAATGTTCACAGAGTGATAACAGTGACACTATGTGTTATAGAGGGGATATTGCCCAGATATGAACACAGGTGTGCTTTGAGATTTTGGCTTGGTTTTTGGTGTGCCTTCGCCACATAAAGTTTGGGAACCCCTGACGTAGATGATTTAATTGAAGTACAATTTTAATACCCTTAAATGTACATCACCAGGAGGTGGCGGTAGAGTCACGTGAAAACCAACAGGACTAAACTAAAAGGATGGGTTTTTAAGTCAGAGTTGTGTATAACATGTGCATTTTGCCTTATTTGTTTCTCTTTAATAATATTTTCTTATTACAGCCTTTTAAATAATTTAAAACGGGGTTTTTTCGTAACACAAAATGTGGGATTAGAGTTGATCCAAAGCTAAAACCATATATTCTTGATCGATCATATTTTAAACTGACGATATGGCGGCTTTCCGGTGTGAAAATAAGACATGCTGTTATTTAAAGAAAACATTGATAAAAACATTGAAAATCCGGAATGGTGCTCAGTGCGATGACAGTCTCTAAATGGGACCTAATATTATTTTCAATGGTGAATTTCGTACCTTTTTTTTCTTCGTAATCAATTAATAGATTCAAACTCGACCTTTTTGAAAGGTTGGGAATGAAGGGTCATTTGAAAACACGTACAAACTGCACTGTTTAAAATGTGTGTCCTAATTAATCAGATGTTGTGTCATTTTGGCTATGTATGATAATAATAACAATAATAATAATAATAATACAAAGAAGAACTGCAGTGCTGATAAAAAACAAAAACGCTGTGTTTAAAAAAAACTTTTATTGCTAAAAACACTTCCAATTTTCCTTTAAAAAATAAATCTCTTTAATGGCCTGTTGCAGGAAATCAGCAACAATTTCAGCAACACAAAATTAAGTGCATGAATAAAGATGAATTTAGATACGTGTACGTATTTTTTTTTTGTTGTTAAAATGTTGATATTGCTTATTCATATGTGTAAAGTCAGTCGTGTAGTGAGAGTGGCAAAACAAGTCACCATAGCCATTACTAAACGGTTAAAAAAGAGGTCAAATTGCCATTTTACCAAAGGTCAACGAGGATTAAAATAACTCCACTCGTGTGGTTGAATTTAGCAGAAAAGTTCTTGACAGTTCTGTATTAGGTGTTTTGTCACATGACACATGGCTTTACGTCCTGATAGACGCTTTGGTGATGGTGATGAAGCGGATGGTAGTAAGAGCCGCCGGTGCTGGGGTGAAGGGAAGAGATTCCATTGAGGTTCAACATGAAGTCCTTCCTGTCACACACAGGAGCTGAGTGGCTGGAGTATCGAGACAGTCCCGCTGAAAACAAACACGAGGTCAAATCATTTATTTTAGGAGGATTGTATCTGGATTTGAACAGTTGGATGACAAAGAATCTGTGTTTTTATTCATGTGCACCTGATGAAATTAGTCTCTTTTTAATAAGGTGCCTTTTTATATAGTGTTTATATTTACTAATCTTATTAATTATTAAAACAATTTACTAATGCTTCATAGATCAGTTATAACCCAATAATAAGAGCAACTTCTGGGTTGCCAGGTAGTGAAAAATATTTTGGCTGATGTGTATCCTTTGCAAATGTTGGTAATCCATTAATAGACACTCATAGTGACCATTTATTATGTGTGTATACAATTTAGTACATTTATGAAGCTTTGTTTTTTGCTTACAATAATCCATTCAGGCTGCGGTTGTAAATTCTAATAAATTGTGGTTGAACTGATGGTTGAAAATGTATTTTGCCACAGATGCTGTGCAGCACTTTTTTGAGACTTTCCTCATTAACTAAAAAGATATTAAAAAAAAGCATGTAACTTGGAAGTATAACACCAGCCAAATGGATTTTTCTCAACATGGCAACCCAGAATGTTATCAGTAGCGTATGATGGATCAATAAAACAATAGTAACTCGTGTATTAACCATTAATAGAGCTATCATGCTGTAAAACATTCATACGGGTGCTTTAATAAGTTGTTCTGATTGTCTTTGTTAGGGACAATACAATACAATGAACAACATGCAAAAATAATAGCATTGAAACAAAATAAGCAACAACAGCCTTTACAGTTAATATCGTGAATATTATTCTGCTACGACTGGTGTTGAAGGCCTTAATATAGCTGCACTGAAAACATTCAAAGTCATTTCTTTTTCTTTTTTGAGAATATGATTGTGACAGCGTGTTTAATTCGCTTTCGATACTTCTTCACTCAGGTCTTTACTATACAATCGTCCTTTTTATTGCTTAATTGTGCCTATTTTGTATACATTGTTTATTACAGGGGCCTCTAAAGAAAGCTTGGGGAATAATGCTATTAAATTGGGAATAATTCAAATTAAACACTATAGGCTATATCGGGCACAACAAATAATGCACACTCAACACACAATTTTAAAATGCATAATAAAAACTTAAACTAAAAACAAAGGTCTAAATTGCACGTCAACATCTGATCGTTGAATACACATTATACCTTGACAGTTGGACAATTAGTAAATAGTTCAGTCAAAAAGGTAAAGCGTGGAAATCAAATTTCTATAGATTTGTCCATATTTATAATATTGCATGTATATGTGATAGCTCATCACTGCACTGTTATGTTAACCATGCGCTTTGATTCTTATGACTCATCATGCAGGAATCAAAAAATACAACATATAGCATTATGCAGTAAGGCTGTACCTGCAATCTCCGAGGAATCTCGTGCATTATGGTGCAGATAGCCTTGATCCAGAGAGTAAGACGACATCCCCGTGTGCAGACCAGACGAAGTGGGGCTGCTTGATGCCAGCGACTGCTGTTTCATGTATGAAGATACACCAGGTGAACTCCAGTGTGAAGCTGCATTTGCATACGGAGACTGACTGTCCAAAGTGCCTACCATCGCTGGTGAGGACTGCAGGGGGCTGTTGCTGTCCGGGCAATAGTCCGCATTAGAGGCCACCTGACATGCGGCCATGTACGATGAACCGGAGCCGGATGACATTTGTGGGACGTGATATCCTCTTTCGAGTCCTTCGAAGCCACCTGGCACTGCGTTACCCATCAAGTCTATGTTGTAGCTGTTATGACATGCTAATGAACCTGGAGGTGATTGGAAATCAAAGTTTTGAGGCAGCATGGACGCACCGAACCCGATACCATTCATCATCCTGTACATTGGTTTCAAAGCTTGGCATTTCCTACGGAACCCCCGAGGTCTGCGACGAAAGGAGCCCTCCTCGAACATAAACTCACTACTCGGGTCGATGGTCCAGTAGTGCCCCTTGCCAGGTCTACCGAGACCCTTAGGCAGTTTTATAAAACACTCGTTTAGAGACAGGTTGTGTCTGACGGAGTTTTTCCATCCCTGGTATGATCCCATGAAGAAAGGGAAGCGGGCCTGCAGGAACTGATATATTTCACTCAAAGTTAGCCTTTTGGTTGGTGAACTTTGAATTGCCATCACAATGAGTGCGATATATGAGTAGGGAGGCTTTTCAGGACGCCTCATGCCAGAGTTTCCCTTTTTCCATTTGGGTGATTCATTGTGCGCGCTCTCCATCACCGGCTGTGCGCTCAGCAGAGCTGCATTCATAGCATCAGCCGCTGGACTGGAGCAGCGAAGATCAGATGGATCCAAATGTTGCTTGGAGCTCTCCGTGGTCATGGTTGCGCCTGTTTCACTTGGGCAACTAATTTTTCCTATATTTCAAAAACTATTAAAGGTTCCCTAATGTGATATTTAAACGGTCAGTGTCCTTTTGTGATGCTCTGCGCGTTTATAACCGTGGAAATCAAGAAACCCCAGTCGCTGTTCCCCCTTCCTCTCTCTGTCCATCGCTGGCAATAATCCCACAAGAGAGGGGAAATAAAGCTCCTCGACTTTGCTTGCGCATATCCACCCGGCCAAACACAACTCGACCACCTATCAATTCTTAAATCTCTCTCTGCCCCTCTATCCCCCCCAAATCCCTCCAAGAAATCGGCAGGAACTACTCCCTCCCCATCTGGCCAGGATCCAGACTAGAAGCCGGACACAGCGCAGTGGAGTAAGACAAATCTCCTCCCACGACTTACTTTCCAAAACACCTCCGCATTTTTCAGACTAATATTTGGCACAATCATTTGAAAAACCATGACGAATAAAACGACACAATTTGAACACATGTGAACCTCGTGTGTACCTGCAAACAGTGAACATGGCTGCTAGGGGTTTTATTTTGTTAAGGTATATGAGAGTCCTGCAGGGTTAATTTGTTTGGGATCTGTTCAGGGTTAGCACTCTGACATGAGAGGAAGCATGCTTTTTCCATCAGAGCGTGCCAACCACACACAGCGCACTGGTGTCAGTTTACCTCTTGGAGCCTGGATTACGTCCCTGGAGAAAAGAACTGATTAGAAACTCTAAATACAGTTTTAGAGCGATTCAGATAATTCAATATTCAAATATATTATGTGCAAAATTTACTACTTTAAAAAGCCATTTTTGTGCATTGGTTTACTTTTACTTATATCTGGTGTACAGCTAATTAGCAACGTCCAATATAAACACGTGAAATAATTTCCCACACCAGCAAAGTTAAAACACAATCTACCCAGAATATCAGCAACATCAAACCTGTAACCCCGCTGCGTCCAGGATGCACAGCTGGTTTCAAGGAAATTTACTTTCTAGCCTCAGAAGAATAGGCCTTCTTGGAATACATTTCTTCCTATTGTGGAATCGAGTAGAGTTCGTTCAGGATGCACCATTTGTACAAACCCTTTCCTGAGCATGTGTGAGGACTGAGGCGACAGCTATTTGCAGCGCCAGACAGAAAACATAAATATTGGATGCCCCGAACCGGCTGCAGTGAACTTCATAAACACTGAAAAGTAAATACTTATAAGGCAATTTATTTTTGCATCAATAAATGATATAGAGGAATGGACAATTGATACAGGCTGCATTCACATTATTACCATTACTTTATTTCATTTGGTTGTATTATCCTTATCGTTATTGTTTATTAATTGTTTATATTATTACTAATAATATTATCATGTGCAGTATACCGTTGCTGCAGCATTATATATGTTTTCTAGTAGAAACTGAAGAGGAGCCTGTACTTCCTAATCAAGTAAGCAGAAATCTCTTTCTGCTTAAACCTCACAATATGTACAACACATTGGTCTGCAAAGGCCATTGAGCATGACGCTTGTACATAGAGGAAGAGGCTTTAGATCAGGCCCTTGATACACATGTAACAAATCCCTTGCAGAGCTCTCTAAGAATGTTGCAAGGTGGAGTCACATGAACACACCTCCCAATAACTATTATTGTCTTGGTACCTAATAGGTGTCTGAAACAGGTGTCAGAGCTAATTTGTCTCCTCAAGAACCAACTTTGTAACAATACAAAAAAAAAGCAGACCATCATTAGTTAGATGTTTTATTTCATTGTAAAGAGCATATGTTTTTGAAAGAAAGAGACACAACAAAAGTGCATATTTTAACACTTAAAAAAAACAGGTCAGTTCTGTAACATTTACAACAAACAATTACGTATAACATCAAATCTGATAATGCTTTAAGTGGTACAAAAACAGTGTAACACCTTTCCACCACAATAAAGTCCAATTTAAGTCCTCCTCTGTGTCCATCATCAGTGCACAATGATGATTTTTAATCACCAAATACAAATGTTTATTTATTTCTGATATTGCAAGACTCTGTTTGAAAGCAGCCCACAGTCATAAGCGTTTGGCACATGCGCATAACTGGAGTCCATATAGCAGGCTGACTTGACGTATGGAAATGAGGCAGGTGTATTTAAATGAGGCATCATTAGTCCAGTGTAGCACGGCCAGGTGAAGGCAGGGTGGAGTGGTAAATGTTCCTTGTTTGAGTCTCTCTTGAATGGCTTGCTGAGGATGCTTTCTATCGCAAATGAACTAGTAAACTTGACACATGTATCAGTCTTGGTGGCGGGTGCAGACTGCTGAATGTTCTGCGGCTCCTCTGCGTGCTCGAACACCTCTGGCTCCCTGCTGAACTTTTTATCAATGCGCTTTCTTCTGCGCCGGAACACCCCATCAGCGAAGGTGTACTCGCTGTGAGGATTGAGCATCCAGTAATTGTCCTTTCCCCAAGGTCTGGACGGGTCCCGGAGCACTTTGAGAAAGCAGTCATTCAGAGACAAGTTGTGCCGAACCGAGTTCCTCCAGCCGGTGTAGCTGCCTCTGAAGAACGGAAATCTGTTCATCAGATAGTCGTTTATTTCAGCCAAAGTCAGACGTCCAGTGGATGAGTCCCGGATAGCCATCGCGATGAGAGCGATGTACGAGAACGGGGGTTTTGGTCGTCGTGTGTACGGCTTGGACTTGGTGCTGGTGCATGGAGTAACAGGTGCAGGGCTGTGCGCCACGCAGTCCCCATCCGACCCCAGCTCCTCCTCAGCAGAAAGAGGAGAGCGCACACTCCCCTCTACATCCCTGGACCTCTCGAAATCCTTCATGTCATAGTGGCTTCCACACAACACCTCCAGCTTCATTCTCTTTGATCTATTTTCCTCGTTGTATAAGACTTATCCAACACGCTCTCCGCGTAAAGTCCTTCCCTTGTGTGCGTCAAGACGCGGAGTGCTTTGAATTGAATCCAAAGAAGTTATTATTAGCTATCATACCAGAAGAGAGTGCTGAAGCAAGTCTCACCTACAAATCTGTGTGAGCAGCTGTTTATAGCCGGCTCACCTCAGGACCAACCCAAATAGGGCGGAGTTAAATTATTTCAAAAGATTTGGAGCATCACAAAACATCTTCACATTACGTGCGTGATCATCTGTAATACAATTGTGATCATGATACAAAGTTTTACCATGAGCCTATACGGAAGTATTCAGTAATGATGATGTTCACTGGAAACACCTTTCAGTGCAGCTTTATTATTCTCTCACCTGTGAAATGTGAGCTGGCAGACACCTTGGGACTATTTCACCTGAGACAACCAGGTGGCGCATGTTTCCTTTGTATTTAAAGGTGTGGTGCCTGCAGGTGGTGAAGTATCATTTGTCAATTTCAGGCAGCACTGGAGCCACAACTGTCCTTTCAAATATGAAAATCTTATTTTTTTGTATTCATTTTTTCACCATTTTTCCAGATTGGAGTTTAATATTTAAACAACCGGTGGGACAAGACACTCCCTGTTCCAGCAGAGCAAAGACACTCACATGCTCTCAATATCTCTTACATCACTTCAGATTCACATACAAATCATTGTTATTGTGTTTTTTCTCTCTCTTAAAACAAATAGGGGGTCTGATGCTCAGTGCCAAGATAATGGATTCACCTGAGAAATGACTTATTGTGTTTTCTTTTCTTTCTGAAATGAACCACCGTGAGGTTTTGGATGGAACGTGGGGTGTCGTTTGTGATGTGATACCAATTATGACAATAAGGGCAACAGGTGCAAAGACCCATTGAAGATACTTTTGAACCCTACTGTGTATTATGACTTTTAATAGCTTATGTCAGTGTGTATATTAGTGCCGCTCCACGGCCCCCGATACTTTCTCCTCCCACTCCCTTCCTCAGGTTCATCTGGCAGTCATGTTGAACTCAACAGCTCATCTTTGTATAATTGGTAGTCTTACTTCCTGCAAATTATCAGGCCAAATCACTGGTTTCATTGGTTGTGCTGCAACACTGTCATCAAATAGACGAATGGTAAACACAATAACCTCATACATCACCTGGGACACCAGCCGCTGATATTTTGCGGTTCAACTTTTGTTTATGCAATATGTGCTTTTCAAACTGTTTTTTTGTTGCATGTAGGTTACGCATGTTTGTGCTGGTGTGACTGTTTTGATTCTCAGGTGGTAATGTGTTTGTGTTGTCTGTGACACCCAATCCAGGGTGAAGTCACTATTCTGAAAGGTGGCATGTGAAAGATGGATTCCTGTAAGTTAACCACACAATGACAAGAGCTCAAATACCACATCTTCATTCTGGTCGCTGCATGTAGCAGCTTGTGAGGCTGTCGTGTGTCTGTGTGTGTTCTTGTATACATCGGGATCTACTTAATAATAGATTTATAGGTGGAACCACAGAGGAATAAGTGCGCCTCCTATTCTGACTAAGGTGATGGATGAAAAAAAAGCTCCCCTTTCTCATAAGACACCTTTTACAAAGGGGTTATATATATATATATTGACTCCATTAATGCTTAATAGATCATTTACTACTGGTTTGACAGTGGAGCAAGATCCTTGTATTAACATTGTATTAGCACTTACAACTGGAGACTGGTTAATAACTCATCAACATTTATATCTTAGACTTTACGGCTTATTTGCATGCATGCATTTATAACTGTATTGTTGAGTTTTTACAAAACCAGGCAACCCAAAATTGGTTCATAATAATGGCTTATAACTGATCTATAAAGCCTTAAAGAAAGTCATTATTTAAGCTTATATAAGCCCTTCATAAAACCGTAGTAGCATTGTTTTTCTTTTTGCTATTTAAGGATTTCCTTTTTTGTTATATGTATTTATTTACAGCAAACAACAGTGAAATGTAACTGACTTTACTATAAACATAGTGTAAAGGCTACAAGTACTGTACACAAGCATATATAGAAAAAAACACACATTTCCCCGGAGTTTAGATGTATGTCAACATAGTTACATGTTCGTCAGTCAGTGACTCACTGCCATAAATTATTTTAACTAGACGCTCTTATTGTCTCACCCTTTCTCTGACTCTCTGGCGAGTTCACTATTGTGACATTTACGAGCACATTACAGTATGTTGCCTCTCTGCAGACACCAGATCAGATAAGACCTTTCAGTTTTCATTTACTCCGTTTTAAAGCACACACCTGTAAGCCATGAAAATGGAAAACCATCCGAGTACAGTATGAATAGTGTTGGAACAAATGTCTGAGCCGCATTCTGTCCATTAAAGCTCCATATTTTTGACCCATTAAAATTGATTTAGACATTACAGATGCAAATGTCTCTTTGGCTGCAGCGTGCTATCGCTGACTCTGGCCTTGAGACATCACTTGTTGATGTGTTGGAATGAGGAACACTGCGAAGCCCATCAGACATCAGTGACTAACACCGTGTCTTTTGCTAATACGGTTCAGTGATTCATTGCCACAGTGCTCAGTTCATGAACATTGAAGAATTACAAACGGAAGCCAACATAATTATTGTATAAATGCCTGTGTACACAAGGTGTAGCTGCATCAGAACTCGGTTCAGTGCACGTAACACGTAATGTATTGGACTCCTGCAGTTTGTGACTTCGTCCAACAATTTTGTAAGCTCAAACTAAACAGAACTTTGATGTTTGGGAGGTGACTGTTCCCAGCGGTAACTCATAGAGGAAACAGTCACAAGCCTGTGGTTTCTAATATGTTTCCTCTTTAGTTGTTTGTGAAGGAAAATAGTTTACCAATCATTTGTCGGAGGGAGAAATAAATATTCTTAGTTGACTGCAGGTGTAAAGAACAAAGCTGTAAAAACACCAAGCGCTGTTTGATGTGAATTCATGTTGAGTTGTTCTGTTACTGTAGGTGGGTCAGTTCAAGAGTTTGTTGGAAAGTTATGATGCACCAAGTATGGAAATAAGAGGTGAAGACAAAGCTTTTAAAACATGTGAGATTTAAATAGAGCTATACTTCTGGTTCCATTCCCGGGAAAGCTGGTTCATGTGTTTTCTTTACATTAAGTGTCAAATAAGAACAAATGGATACATATATAACCCTATTGATCATGATTTGTGTAATTATGTATTGGTTCTGTGTTAGGGATCCTCATTTGTACGTTTTTCACTTATTTATTACGTTTTTTTACATGTACATTTCACTTAAGACAATACAATTCTGTTTATTTTATTCTTTTTTGAAGTAATATGCAATAGTAGATAATTGTCTCACAATAATGTCTGAGAAAAAAATATTTAAACCCTGCTCAGTATTTCAGCAATGTAAACTGTTGCAGCAGATTCCACAAAATGTCTAAAAATAACCCTGTGAAGATGTCAACCTGACATGGATTTAGTTTGCATAACTCCCGCTCAAGGCTTGTTTGTCTCCCTCTCTATTCAAACACAGAGTTTTTGCGTGCGAGGCAGCAGATCATTTGAAATGTTCAGATGTTTTGCAAAGGATTATGTTGCTGAGAGCGTAAAGATCTCTGAGTGGCTTCAGAGTTTGGGATGTATTCACAGGTTCAAAATAGAAACAGAATTTGATGTTGATTCCAGGCATTCCTTCATGCTATTTATGGCAGCCGTGTATTTATTATCGTTGTACAATACATCCCACCTCAAAATATTTCATAAGCCACTAATTATAGTATTTTGACAGCTCTGTTTTGAAACCATGTTACCAGTGTCTCAGTATTTAACTATAGCAGTATGGTTTTGCACAAGCATGTGCGCATTCTTAGTCATCCTCCACTTGTTTCTTCATGTATATTTGGCTGCACATGTGTCTTCGTGTAGGCTATATCTGGTCCCACCCTATAAATGCAGTCACTCACCTGAAAGCACCTAATGTCTTAGTTTAGTCTTTTGCTTCTCCCTTTAATATGCTTAAATATAAGTGATGTGGCAGACACACATTTAAAGGTGACAGTTAACAAAGTTCAAGTTCTCTCATGTAGCTATGACAGAAGGAATGAAAGCAGGCCTCTGCCTGTTGCCCGTTTGATAAGTTTCTATTTTGGTCTTGTCACTTTGGAGATAAATAAAAGCTGCCAAAAAAAAAGGGGGGGAAAAAAGTCTTAAAGAAGCTGTGAGAGGGTTTATCTACAGAACAGGTGGAGCATGATATACATGTTAGTGCTTTTACCTCGTTTCTCTTTCTAATTTCTTATTGATCAAATAATATGCTCATGTATTTTTTTTCCTTTTCGACACTTTTCACCTCATCTTAAGTGATCAACTATTGTTTTTTGTATATCCAGCCTATATTTTCATATGTATATTTCATACGTATGGTCTAGTAGTATTACACTCAGGTATAATAACTCAGCTTCTCCATTCTTTAATATACTGCTCTGTCTGTAGCCTCATATATATAATCTGTATGTTTAGTGAATTAACATCATCAATCAAACTTATATGTCGATAGTTAAAGTCAAAGGCAGACCAACAAGACATAGAAAAGTAGTAGAAAAGAGTAGGGGAGAATTGTAAATATGAGTTTGAAAGCTTACTGATGCCATGCAGTTCCTATTTTGCTTATATATTTGCGTCCCAGAAAATTTCAGCTAAAGGGAAAAGGTTTGAGAGGTTACACCTGTTCGGTACTGGAGACTGGTTTGCTGTACCTCATGCAAGCCATCTGTGTGAATACACCACTTAACTCTTCTCATGTTTAGACCAAAAAAAGGGGGAATGGGGGTAAACACGGCCAGAGACGCGGCACCAAGGGTGAAGTTGTGATAGGGATGTGTTTATAGCAAATGGGGAAACAGTTTCCATACTTAATGGCGGTAAATGGGGTTATAAACGTCATAAGAGTGCGAGTGATGACAGTGAATGCATTAAGAAAAGGGGTCGATCTTTTCCCTTTTATATTCTCTCCGGGGTTTCTGGGTACTGGCGTCTATGTTGAGACCTGGTGTGTAAGCAGACAAAGTCTCATACTGTAAGCTGTTACTGACAAGCAGCAGGGCTACAAAACTGTTAACATCATCACACAAGGGTACAGAGAAAGGCCAGATAAATATCTCAATCTGGATATACAAGGCAGGCATTCGAGTCAGTTCTTTTTAGTAGTTTTCAGTTCTTCTTAGAATTTAGGAAAAGAACTTCACTCACTGCACATTTGACAGGAATGTTTTTTCTACTTTTTACTAGAATGAATTCATTTAAGTTGAAAATGCAAAAAACTTATATTTTACAACAAATGATTCAGCGCTATGCATTCTGCAGTTTTAACCTGATGAAATAAAAAAACAAAAGGAATGTTCTCATCAGGTTAATGCAGCAGCTGTTAAACATGTATCATCACAGTTTAGATACATTCAATTAAATAAGTATGTAAGTATATATCCAGTAGCCTACATACAGTGTTTGCACCACGCTTAACAACTGCAAGATTCTCAATATTATGTTGCCATATCAAATGCAATCACATTGCTAAGTGATTTTAATTGTGATATTGACTGTAATTTTCCCATGAACTGACAAACAGTGTACACACATGTGTAAAGTGAGTACTTTTTGATATAATTATATCATTTAATTGTTCGTAAATGATCAGCCATTATGTTTTATTTTAGAGGTATGCTGTCCCGTCTCGTTTTATGTTCTAGGAGGGGCATCAGGTTCCTCATCAACTTAAATAACCTCAATCTCGACACTATATTTTTGTTGCCATCTCTTTCCGTGTACAAAGCTTCAGAACGTGGCACCACACAACTAAAATAGAAGCAATTCAAAGCTGTAAAAAGCAAAAGCATCTTCTCTCTTTTCGTCTTGTTCACATAAATTATGTTGGCAGGGCAAAAGGGTAAATTCCGTTAAATTCTATCACATTAAATAAAGAGGTTCAAAAAGGAAGCTGAAGCCACATGTGACCGCAACGATCAAAGCACAACTGCAAAGTGTGGAATTAAATTACAAAGGTAACAGGGCTGATCTTTGCACTGAGTCAGCACCTTGTGTAAACTAGAAGAGCATATATAAAAAGAATCTACACATATGATTATCCATATTAAACTGCATTCCTTTAACGTCAGTTTGCTCCACACCCTGTGTTATTAAAGACATCAACGGATCTTATTGCTCATCTGTTTGTTCTCACTTGTTTGCATGTTACTGGTCAGATGTTGATGCTGCCATGTCAGCAGTTCCTGGGAACCACCATGAAGTTAAACCGTTGGTTAAACTTCAGAAACGGTTGAACAGTTTAGTTTGCTCTTATTTTCCTCTCTGATCATCCTGACAAGCTGGTTATATTCAAAGTGACACCCCAGCTACCCAGAGGAACAAATGTGAAGCAGACAGTGTACTGTAAACATTATGACTTTCCTCATAATGATTGGAAACTAAACTAAGACCTGCAGAGTTGTATTTCTTTGATCTGGGACCTTGTTACTTCAGTGTATAACATTTTAAATAATACGTACATTTGTCCTCAATTACTTTAGACAAATGTGCAATGTGTGGCCGCACTAGGATCACAAATGTTAAGACATTTTGTTCCTGCATTTCTTGCACGTCACACTAATTTCGTTTCTTTGGGGATTTCCAGGAAAACCAAAGCATAATTTCTAGAGGAGTTCCACATGGTTCTGTGGCAAAGTACAAAGAGGAGAAAAAAAGATGATATCATTTTTTTTTTTTTATCTCTGGCCTTTTTAATATGAACTCTGTGTATCACAGTTGCTTTAACACTGTTTTTGAGTGAATCTTTTCTTGTTACTTACAAGTCTGAATGCGAGCATGACCACTGAGCAGAAAGCCTTTATGGACAGCAGTCGCGTGAGGCGACGCTCGGCTGTGCCTAAACATTTAAGGCTGCTTACGTAAATCAACATGTGGAATCTTAATGGGCGTTCTGATACTATCAACAATTTAATCGTACTGTACACACTGTGACTATCTTGGCCGTCTCAGTGCAGCATCATCTCAAGCTTAATAAAAAAAATATATATATATATTTATATATATATACTTTATTGCAGGTATTTGCATAACAAGTAATCAGTTTCATCCCTTTGTACATTCATCCTGCCACAGTTATAAAAATTTTACTAAGGAAAGAAAAAGGAATACTCTTTAAAAAATAAACAACAGTGAAAGAAAACAGCAACCTGTTAAAAAAAGAAAGAATCCAGAAGCTTTTAGCAGGGCTTAGCCTGCCCCAACTGTGCTCAACTTGTTTTGCCTGCCTTCAGGCCTCCAGGCCGCATTCGTGCAGGCAGGAAAAAAAACATGTATGATGGGATCCCCTTCAGGTGAAGTATGCTTAGATAATATCACTGTTACTACGTCTACAGGACCTGTTTGGGTTATTTTCAAATGGGAGAAAAGAAGACAGCGGAAAAAAATGCTCAGAGCGTAGACAACAAAGGGCCCTGCGTGCAAATGGAAGGAGGAACTCCCTTTAGGTGAGTACCTGTAAAATTGGCTTTGCACGAAACCAACACGGGTTTACCAGCACACACCTTATTTACACCTACTCAGATACAAGTCAATCAGAGTGCAAATGCCACCCTGTCAAGAAGATTTAATGTACTGTGGATCCAGGATAATCATCATTTTTATGTTCTCATTTATTTTTAGTGTTTGGTTGCCACATTTTATATGTGTTGCTTTTGTTACCAGGGTTGTCTTTCCTAATTTGATTGCCTCATCTCTTTAAAACACCACAAGGCAAGGTAGATGTTGAAAATATTTACTGTTATGCATTGAGCTACAGACCAGTGACTCCAGTTTGTGTTTGTTTACAACAGCAGGTCTTTGTCTGTGATCACAGCATGATTTTGTATTCTGTGTTCCACGATGACAAAACTACATTCTGGATGTAAATGAATGAGGTTATTCAGATCTTTTGTGCTTAAAGTGAAATAAAAGCTACGTCTGTTTCTCGTGTGGTCTCTGCCGGGTTCCATAAACAGATCTCCCAGGTGGTCTGTGTGTGTGTGTGTGTGTGTGTGTGTGTGTGTGTGCGTGTGTGTGTTTCTGTGTGAGTGGATTTGTCCCTGCATGTGTTTGTGCCTATTCGTTTGTGAGTGGTGGTTTTAGCATGTGCATGTCTGTGTGTGTGTGTGTGTGTGTGTGTGTTTGTGTTTAAATGGGAAGAAAGAGAAGAAACCAGCACTCGCATGGGGGACAGCCAAGCTCTTATGGATGGCGGCACTCTCAGCAGAGCCTAATGCAATCTGACAGCTAAGTTTAATGATATTTATTTCCAACCCACACGCTTCCAGACCTGTTCTGGATCTGTTCTCTCAGCTGGACCTCAGTGCAGCACACTGACTCAAGCCTGGTGTGAGTTTACTTGTAATGTCTGTGAATGAGGAATGTTTACAGCAAGTTTGATGGGTGCGTGTATGAAGCAGTGTGTGGACGCGCATTGCCTTCGGTATGTGTACTGACTCCTCGGATTGTCTCTATAAGAGTGTGATTGCACACATACTGACAGCATGTTTCTATGATTACCTCCCCTGCTTGCCTGTGCCGCTTCTGACTATGTTACATACGACTGTTATCTCATTGGTTGGGCTCTGAAAGGCAATCTAGGTCAAAGTTGAAATAATTGAACTTTGAGTGTGGCGCTCGATGGCAATTTCGAGTGGTGCGCCCAAGCCCCCAGGAAGTGCGCCAGGCTTCGTAGTGGCCAAACCCTGGAATTACAACTTCAATGTAAGTCATATGGGGCCCAAAAATACTTTTTCCAATTGACTTACATTGGGAAAGAGACCTCTGTAAATCAGCATATCATTGCCGAATCCAGAGTTATTTTCCAGCCTCCATTCTTGGAAAGGAAAACGTTAGTGTGCATGCTCTTTGGGCCTCATGGATGCGGAAGAACGGCAGAAGATCCGGATGATGTTATACTCAAATGTTGAGCCATTTTGTCTTCATGCACCACTGAGCAACTTTCATAGGAATGAACAAGGCCCCGCCTCCAACGCTGTATCCAGTTCTTTTAATACATCCATAGGTGCGCCACCCCAAGCGCAGCGCTTCCACCTAGTCGGGCGCCACCGCTCTCCCAATGGAAAAACAATGGCACAGCTTTAGGATGATTTGTAATAACTGTAGAGATCCCCTGACTTTTCATAAAGCGCCATCATCAGATCCGGGTAAATTTATAGAAGTCAAACCTTTTTGGCTTCATGCAACTTTCATAGCAATGAGCAGGGTTTTCGCCAAAAAGCTGTATTCAGTTCTCTTTAACATCCATGGTTGAACATAATAAAGATCATATCTGCCATTGTCATTGTTTGCTTGGTAACATTAGCATTTAGTTAAAAGCATCTTTGCCTAAGTACAGCCTCATAAAGCAAGGCTGTCTCTTCTTTATGGGTTCATGATTTTATTATATGACTCAATTCAAAGTGAAGCAATTTTTAAGTTATACCTTTTATAGTCATACCCTAAGGGATATTCCCCATAATGTGATCATTCAAACAATTC
The DNA here is from genome assembly GCF_900634415.1 of Cottoperca gobio. Taxonomy (NCBI): domain Eukaryota; kingdom Metazoa; phylum Chordata; class Actinopteri; order Perciformes; family Bovichtidae; genus Cottoperca; species Cottoperca gobio. Next base: position 10,077,825 of record NC_041371.1, read on the forward strand.
CATATTTTATTACTATTGTAGGTTAATTATATGAATTTTGCTGACAACTTGGCATTTCCGTTGAGATTTCCAAAGATGACTTACATCAGTCACAGAAAGCTGGCAGATGGATGCAATAGCACCATTACCTCATGGTCTTACAGCATTTTATGATTTGTAAGCACAAGTTTAAGTATACACACTGAGTTAATTATGAGTGGAACAAAAGCAATCATAGCTTGTGTGCATATAAAACAATAAATATCGCGTGTGTAGGTGTTTTTGAGCAATGTTGTTTGGACGAAAAGTGGATAGGGATTTAAAGGTTGAATTTTATGTTTTTTATAAAGTTGATTGCTTTTAGCAATGCTTATCCTTATATGTTGTAAGTGATATCTACAATGAGTTTTCATGTCGGGAACATAAAGTGAAATGTGGTTCATTCTTTAACATCTGTCACCATGTTACTTTTCAGACATTTAGAAAAATCTCCACTTTCCATTTTTCATTGGGTGCCACCTGAACTACTTAATGGTGCAAGACAGGAATAAGGTGTGATTGTGTTTCTTACAAGGGAATAAGTGGACAATGATAGACAGCTCCCTTATTGTCTGATAAGCAACACTGACTTGACTACTTTTTCATTTTAACAACATTTCAATCCGGAGAGACTTCATTTCTTTAATGATCAAATCATTGTATTGATATGTTGCACTATAGAGTTTAGAAGGTGAAGAGTCTTTGGCGATTAGACTCCATTGAGACGTCATCATTTTAAGGGAGGTAGTGATGCCATGAGTAGTATAATTCAACTTTATTTATTTATAAAGCACATTTCATACATAATAACATGCATCACAAGGGGCTTAACATAGACATTACATATAATAATAAAACTAGTGCTGAATATACTAATGCCAAAATATATTAGACGCTAAGAAGTTATCCATAGACTATTTTGAACAGCAATGTTTGACCAATGGAGTCTGGTACAGAAATATTCCAACCCGAGGAGTCACGGGTGGTGAAGAGATGAAGAGAGTTGGCTGAAGATCTTGATGGATGGGATATGGAGCGGGACTTCTGATGAGCTCAGTGGAACGAACCCTGGGCACTGGGGGGAATATTCCTATACTACTCATGGCATCACTAACACCCGTAAAACGATGACGCCATGATTGAGTCTAATCACTCCTCACATTGTAAACTCAATTGTGCGCCATGTCAATAAAATTTGATCATTCACACAATGTTGTCTCTCCTGATTGAAGTGAAGCTTTGTGGAAGTTCAGTCAGGAAGACTCTTTATACTCTCATTCATTCACACTCCCTCTCTGTCTCTGTCTCTGTCTCTGTCTCTGTCTCTCTCTCTCTCTCTCTCTCTCTCTCTCTCTCTCTCTCTCTCTCTTGCTACAACTCAATAAGCTAATTATGCGTGTTTTCCCTTTTAAATTAAACAAATCAGATTTTGCCAGGAAGTTGTTGTCAAACTGTTCCTTTCTCTGCCTCTGTCAAATGTCATTAAAGGCATTTTACACAGCAGAATATTTGAATTGTGACAGTAGAAAAAGCTCCGCTATCACTAATAACATTAACACTGCCATGACAGTGTGACAGTGAGCCAATATGCACAATGGTCGGTATTTGTAAGTACTGTGCTTTTCCTACTTTGACGTGTCAAAATGTCTTTGGTGAAAAAAGGCCCATAATGCACTTCACATATGTTTTTATTAAAGAAGTGTGCTAACATTTATCTGACAATGAAACAAGATATAAGAGAATGAGAATGTTTTTATCATATTGAACCTTTGTAAGTTTGCATTAACAATAAAGTAGTCTGAACAACCAGCTGTGATCCATGTAAGGACAATAGCAGCCTCCAATAGCAGCCTGAATTGTGTGCATACGCCAAAGTTTGCTCAAAAGGCATTATGAGCCATGTCACACAACAAATATTTGCAAGTGAGTTATCATTCACATACTATGACAAATAAATAAAAAGAGAAAGGGAGAAGTAAAATCATCTTCTAGTTTAGCTTTATTATGTGTCACCTGAGCAGTCTTTTTTGCATTGTTTAGACTTGAGGGTCTATTCCATTATGCATCGGTTTTTAACAAGAAGTGTCAGCTAAAGAACCACCCCACACCTTTTTAATCTTCCACATAATCTTTAGAAATGCATGTTTGGTTGTCAGATGGCAGGTGTCAACGTAAATGTCATTTTAAAGAATGTCACTAGTCCAGATATCTTACAATTTTTAAGTACAACTTTCTGTCATAGGATCTCTCAGACAGAAAGAAGTCACATAACCGAAGTTAAGCAACATTCTCAATGTGTAATGCAGACAATTAAATAAATAATGGCTGTCTCCGCCCTTAAAGAATTACTCTCAGTATGGTAATAAAGGGATTTAATACAAAAAAGTCAGTAGTATTTTCTTCAAAAAAATATAAATGTGAAATTTAAAACAGAGCAGGACATGATTCCTCTGAAAGAACTACATGTCTCTGCTTACCAAGAAATTCATTATTTCACTCTCCAGCAAGCAAGTATGTGTCTTGGTGTGTGGTATGTCTACAACGAGAATGTAAACTGTGCTTGAAATATGATCTCTTCTGTTGTAATCTTCCCAGGTTCAGAGTTCTGAGAGAGATTAAAGCATCATGCACAATGTTTGAAGTCATCAGCAGTAATTGCTGCCTTTTAAAAGTTGGTTTCATCATATACAGTTATGACTGCTAATTAATAATTCCTTCAATTTTATAAGAGTTAATGACTGGACTCCTGAGGCCATGGCAACGGCTCATGTGTTTTTGTTTCCTGCTGTTGACTAGCGGTTGCATCTCAATGCTAAGGTCAAGCCGTTAGGCCTTCTGGGCATTGCTTTCAAAGAATCTTTCAAGGACAATCAGCCCCAGTAAAGGTGCGTGAGAGACTCTGCTCCACCCCATTTCATGAATCATTCCTCATTTATCCGATCAGTAACATCAGATAAAGAAGCATAAATCAAGTTGTCTATATAAACATTCCTGATTATGACTGGTGAACATGAGTGATTGAAAATGAGCCAAGCATATGCATGATTCATGTGGGTAAGGCTAAACCAGATGCGAGAATGATTTGAATTGCACCCACATTCTGGTGAGCTGGAATCCGACCAGTGTAAATAGAAATGTCAAGTCTCTTCTGACCTTGTCAGATCTCTTCGCTGCTGCGGTGGATATGGAGACTCAAGGTTTCTCAACAAAACCCTGTAGCTTCATGTCCCCTCATGCGTGTTTAATTTACATAATAATACTAAAGCATTTGTTCACCCTTAGAGAGAGTTCATTGTTATCTGCCATTAAACACCTGTCTAATCCAGCCTTTTGAAAGGCCTTGCCAAAGACTCCAAAACCGAGAAAGCTATCGTAGTTTATTAAAACAAAAGAGGAATAGTTTACATGCAGTTACGAGACAAGAGTTGATGGTGCAAATAACTGTTAGCTTGCTAACTAACATAACCCTCCTTAACACAGAGATTCCGCAATACTGCCGTAAAGGAGATCCACCATTATGCTAGCTTTGCTTTTTTAGACTGTACTCCGTCATAATGCTGCACTAGTGTGTGATTTTAGATCATGGATGTATCAAGAGAACTGGATACAGTGTTGGAGGCTGGGCCCTGTTAATTCCTATGGAAGTTGCTCAGTAGCGCGTGAGGCCATAATGGCTCGACTTTCGTGTACAAAATTACTCTGATCTTCCGGCGATATTCTGCATCCATGGGGCCCATAGAGCATTCACAATAGGGTTTTCCTTAAACTTCCCAGCAGCTCCGTCTCGGCTGGTCTCAGCTCTATACATGGAATCGGAGTTTCGGGCTTCCGGTGGAATAGCAATGCATGCTGGGGTGACTGGCCTAGAAAAGTGAGCACCAACTCTACAAGGGCCGCCATATTGGATTTCTTCTCTACGTGTTTACATTGTATTTAGCTTATTCTTCAAGCGTGTTGTAAACAAACCTACTACTCTACAATGAGTTCTGAACTTCTTTCTTATCATGAGGTTCAGATGTGGAAGGTCGAAGCTTTGAAAGAATTTAGCCGCAAGCGGAATTTAAAGGTTTCAGGAACAAAACTCGAGCTTATTGCCAGGGTGTTTGCTGCATCACAGATGTGCATTGAGGAGCAACCAACAGCTAACGAAAGAATTTCAATCACAGAAAAAGAAAAGACTAAGCTTTTGGTTATGCCGAGTGGCGTTTCAGTGCCTGATCCCTTGACATTGCAGGATGGCTGGGTCAATGAAAACAACAGCATGACTTCTTGGCCGCCGATATACCTCAGCGATATAACATTATTTTTAATGTCTGACCACCCAGGGAACGATGTCGAATTTCATAAACGAACTTTGAATGAATACAAAGAAGGCAAAGCATTTAGACTGTTTGACTCTGGCTGGTTGAAATAAATATCTTTCAATCCTCTTGCAGATTCTGAGTATTGCTTTTTGAAAGCAAAATGTACTCATTCAATGAAGATTTCCCATTCGCCACATTCAGCATGGATCTGCGCAGTCAAGAAAACTGGCGATATCATAAGTGCTTATTGCAGTTGTGTTGCAGGGTAAGCTATTATAAATATATACCTAACTTGTGTTTGTTAATTATTATAAAACTCAAGATATAGATAGTACATTTGTCAATATATAAATCAAGTAGATAGACTACCCAGATATAATTTATTACTTACATACTTATTTTTATTCATTAAATTTTTATCTCTATTACTTTGCAGAATGAGTCAAGACCTTCAACTTTAGTCCGCCTTCGCTTCGAAGGAAGCTCTGCTCTTGGGGTAGGCGCTTTCCTTTTTGATGATTTGGGGTTTGACACATACCCCAGGTCGAGTTCAGGATCAGGGAATTCATTTGTTGGTTTTCCTTGCATGAAATGCTCACTGCAAATCTGCGAAGATTTCTTGGGCTCCCAAGACTTCCCATTGTAATCCTGTCTCTTTACAGCTTTGGTCCATGCTAGCCTTCTATCATTGTTCTTTAGTGCTGCCGCAATTTTCATCAAACGAGTGCAATCGTGAAGCTCACAATGAGATTCTGCCCATTTATTTAGCTTTCTCCCACTGTTTGAACATCCTTTCACCACACAATGTCGGTGTACAAATCCCATAACTAGAAGAGCGATGATTACACACTAAAAACTAGCCAAATACAATGTAAACACGTAGAGAAGAAATCCAATATGGCGGCCCTTGTAGAGTTGGTGCTCACTTTTCTAGGCCTGCCACACCAGCATGCATTGCGATTCCACCGGAAGCCCGAAACTCCGATGCCATGTATCACATGAATGGAGGAGGGAAAATAACTGAATTTGGCTAATTCAAATAAGGGCTATTCAAGTGTTCATACTGGGAAGTTGATTTACCACCAAGAAAAATTCCATGGTTTGTCCTCTACAAAAAATGTTCTTCAAAGCCTGTCACTCTTCTTGAGGACTTGTTCCTGATAGCATGTGGCATTCCAGAAGCAATAGAAGCGTGACGTGTAACTCAACAGTGTCTGCATGTAGTGTGTGTGTCGGTGTAGTCACACAATGCCGGCAGTCCCTTCTACACAGACGTTGATTCGGCTCTTTGACTACCTCCGCTGCCACCTTAGCGGTAGAGCTAGAATGCCCCTCCATTCCGTGTCCGTACCTTTTATAGAGAACAGCGAGGCAGAATAAGAGTCCTGCCTTGAATAAACTGTGTGAAAGGGGCTACAGAAAGCTAGCTAGCTCGGATAGCTATTATGTTGTCTAGCACCTGCATGTTCCTAGATGGTTAGATGATTAGCGATTTGCACTTCAAGTTTTAACACCTGGATTATCTTGATACGAATACATTGTCAAACACACGCAGTGAACTCATGTCAGACTAAACTCTTCTTCTGCCTAACAATAGAGTCTAGCGAAAGCTTTGTAGACCTTTATATAAAAACCTGTGAAACACTGTTGTTTGTTAAACTGTATTTTAAAAACCAAACCTATTCTCAGTGTGTAATCTTCAGTGAGAGTCTCACAGCCCACTGCATGACTCACCAGCTGTTGTTGCTAAACAGGGAAGTTCAGGTTTCTGAGATACTCTGCAAGAGACTGTGTACACCTTTTTCAGGAAACTGGCAGTGGGACAACTCGTGAAAGGATGTTTTCTTTACTACACCCAGTGTTTGTTAGGTCTGAGGAGGGAAGGTGGGTTATGATGAGGTCGAAGGTAAATTGTCATTTCTATTTCAGTCTCTTTGAAGGACGTGGACATCTATCCTTTGGGGGTCTGCGGTCTGTCTCTTACCTTTGATCCAGACTGGGACATGAGAGAGAAAGAGCAAACAAGTCAGAGGGAGAAGAAAGGAAATCCTACTGTTGTGAAGTATAATTTCATTGCAACATCTTTGTATCTTGAAAATATTCATACAACATATTCATATCACCTGTTATATTAAATCTCTCTATGTTTTCATGTGTCACCACATTAGTCAGTGCACTTTACGTCAATGAACAGCAACAAGTAAAGATGTCTCTCAAAATGATGCGGTGCTTGGTACCTAATGATGATCTGGGAACCTCATCATGAAGCGTGAACTTGGCCCATAAACACAATGGAGCCGGAGTTAAAGAGTCAGGCACGATGAAAGCATTTCCCGTCCATTGACCTCTTGTCATTTCAAGCCCGCCGTGCTATGGAGCGAGATCAAAACAAAGCCTTTGTAATCTGATCCACATTCAGCATCAAACAACCACTACCAACAAAACAACAAACGGCGAGGTAAAAGGGCACAAAAATAGTAGGGGAAAAGGCCACAACACAATGCCATTGTAACTGCAGAAACAGACATGGGAGACTGGCATTTTGTCTGCTTTCTAAGTTGGACACACATCCTTTCTGTTTTTCAATTGATTCATTCATTCCTTAAGATCCCACTACACAGGTTTGATCAATTTGCGGTAAGAATAAGTGGAAATGATAAGTAGCTATAATACAGGACGGCCAGACAAGAAATATCAATAACAGGATCAAATATCCTTGACAGTACAAAAATGTTGATCTCACAAACACTTGAGAGAGCCAACAATTAACACAGTATATCATGTTTCAAGAGAGCCATAATGTAAGACTTTTGGAATAGCTCAAATTCTTCACAGCACAGGTGCAAACCATATAACTGAAGTTATGATGAGTGAAAAACCTCAGGCTCTAAGGAGGGACGTCTTTCTTAAATCATCCTGTAAAAGATTTAAAAGTTAATAAAAGTAGTATTATAAGTATGTCAGGTATGTTTATTGATTTACAGCCCTTTTCGATTAACACTTTGGCACAACGCTGAATTCTGTGCACAGAATAAAGGAGATGAGATTTCCTCCTGTTCTATTTTGCAATGGGAAAAACCAACAAGCATTCCTCTGAGTGAAGAAGGTTGTGATGTCCATTCAGAAAGCCATAAACAGAGTATGACTCATCATGACACATAAGGTCCACTTTAGGAAAAACATTTTTGTAAATCCTCAGTGGCTTTTCTTACTAAGCAAGCCATTCAGATATAATAGGGAAGGATGTTGTTTTGCGATATAAGAAGAACAAAACAATAAGAGCAGAATAATAAGAGACCTGAAAATAAATGTGAGGTAAATAGAGGTTGTTTTTAGCTGCTATCACATAACAACAGGTGATGTGCCATCACATTGTTACTTCTGTTGTGGCATCTTAACCATTACAACATAACACAGTGCCAGTATCCCCAGAAAAATATGTTTATATAATATATAATTGACAATGCAATGCAGTCAGATGATAACACAAAGAAACTTCCAGATTAGCCAGAAAAAAAGGCCAACAGCAAAATTATTCCCCAAAGTGTCTTTCTATGACAGTTCCCGGATTAACTTCCTGGTTCAACTTTGACCTACTGTAAAATGGAATATTTATTGAGCAGTGAGGGATTTACTGTAACTGTAATTTTGGGTGCATTCACTTTCGGTATTACTTCCAAATAAAGGGGTTTAGATGGTCAGACTCGTGTTTATTGCACAAATAAATTTCATTGTAGTAATAACATCGTGTTCAAGCATCTCAACAAATACTTTAACGACTGTTATGATCTTGGTTTTCTGTTTTCTGTTTTATTTTGAAGTTTCACTCCCCCTTGTGTCCCCGTCTCCTGCTCGTGTCTACCCCGTCTCCTTCTTGGATTGGTTTGTCTTATTTTGTTACTTTTTCTTACTGTATTTTTTAATTTTTGTATTTGGTATTCAGCTTTGTCTCATTAAAAGCTCACCTTTTGTTATTATGAATCATTGTCTGCCTGCTGCATTTGGGTCCTCCTACACCACACCTTCACCACCCCATAACAGAACAAACTGACTAAGTATGGACCCAGCACTCCTGCAAGACGATGATTTTTACGTTCTCTATGTTTCCCTAATATGTTGTTTTGGGCAATGGAAGGAGGCCACCTGTAAGAGGGACCAACCGGCCCTCCTTCGTAAGGCCCACGGGAAGGTGGCAGAGAAGCCTTGGTTGAGAAACGTTCTGCCTGAGGAAATCAGGAATTTCCTCAACCTCAGTCTGCCTCCCTGCCGGCTTTCCTACCCATCGTTCCTCCTACTCTGGCTCCCGAACCATTCCTGAGCACTTACCTGGCCCTGGGAGGTCCTTTGAGTGTTCAGAGGGCCTTCAGGCCTCTAAGGAGGCGATTGCAAGCCGCCATCAGGTCGGCTCCCAGTCCCCCGTTCCTGCTGCCGGGCCGTGACAGTCTCCAGTTCCTGCTGTCCGGGCCGTGACAACCTCCAGTTCCTGCTGCTGGGCCGCGACAGCCTCCAGTTCCTGCTGCCGGGCCGCGACAGCCTCCAGTTCCTGCTATCGGACCTCCGCAGACCTCCGTTCCTGCTGCCGGACCTTCGCAGACAGCTGTTTCCCGGCTTACTCTCGAGACCCAGCCCCAGTGCTCCCCTCGACCCTCGAGACCCCAGCCCCAGCTCTCGCTTTGGCCCTCAAGGCCCAAGCTCTCCCTTTGACCCTCGAGACCCCAGCCCCTGTGCTCCTTTCGCCCCTTGAGACCCCAGCCCCTGTGCTCCCTTCACCCCTCGAGACCCCAGCCCCTGTGCTCTCTTCGCCCCTCGAGACCCCAGCCCCTGTGCTCCCTTCACCCCTCGAGACCCCAGCCCCTGTGCTCTCTTCGCCCCTCGAGACCCCAGCCCCTGTGCTCCCTTCGGCCCTCGAGACCCCAGCTCCTGCCCCACCTCCTGCGGGCCTTGGACCCTCCCCCAAATGCCCTCCACCCACCCTGTTGGATTTGTGTCTTTTTGGGACGTCTGGGATCCGTCCCTTGAGGGGGGGGGTTATGTTATGATCTTGGTTTTCTGTTTTCTGTTTTATTTTGAAGTTTCACTCCCCCTTGTGTCATGTCTTGTTTTACTACCTGTCCTTGTGTTTTTCTCTCCCAGCTGTGTCTTGTTCTTGTGATTAGTGTCTGTCTATATATCCCTGTCTTCCCCAGTGTTCTTGTCAGTTCGTACATTGATGTTACCTGGTGTCTTCCCCGTGTCCTGCTCGTGTCTACCCAGTCTCCTTCTCGGATTGGTTTGTCTTATTTTGTTACTTTGTATTTGGTATTCAGCTTTGTCTCAATAAAAGCTCGCCTTTTGTTATTATAAATCATTGTCTGCCTGCTGCATTTGGGTCCTCCTACACCACACCTTCACCACTCCATAACAACGACTATAGTGTTACCATAACAGATAGAAATTATGGATGATAAGACACAAGTTGCATAAAACCGGAATAATCCTTTAAAAAAAACACAGCTACATTGTGCTTCAGTGCAACAGTAAAGCAATGTTTTACAATAATATAGCATAAGAATTTGCATAAGATGATGCATAGACATTGAATAGCAGGCAACATGTTTGCAGTATAAAACAAGCTAGATTTCTTCCCACAACTATGATGCTTTTAATTGTACAGCATCGCTGTCTGTCTAATAACCGCTCTTTGGGAACTTTAATCACTGCTGTGCATGAGCAGTGAATTATGTTTTATTACTGTTTCTTAACCAGGGTTTGAAAATATACAAAGTTAAACACATGCTGCTAAGCAACCACTCTTAGTTGAACTGAAAAGATGTAATGGTAACGGTAGTTATAAACACCTTCTCATTATGATTTTGGCAAAGGTTGATAATAGTGTAAACGCAAATCCTGTAGCATGCAAGGAAGTTAATATCCAATACAATCCTATGTGTGCACACAGTTTGGAGGAATTTTGATATTTTGCATGACGTTTGCGTGTCAGTTAAAAATAAAACCTGTCAAAGCACCTGAGCACAGACATGCATTCACTGGTGACAGCTAAAAAAAAGTAGCATTACTTGAATGGAAGCTTTCAGTTGGGGTGAGGCCCATATCTAAACAATCTGAGGAGAAGCAGCTCGGCATACATTTACAAACAGCCCTGAAATTCCTCAGAGTTATTCTTCTGGGGATTTTAAAGCTTACCTAATAAGCTAAATAATGAGAAAGATACAAAGTATAGTAAACAGTAATGACTAATGTCTCTACGGGAGGGAATTCTATGCTTTGGGATCAGTGTTGACATGGGTGACTCCTGTCTGGCACGCGATGTGGGCTTAAGGACATAAACAAACCTGTGTCTGGCTCCGCCCGATGCTCACATACACAACTTTCCTGATATAGGAACACTCCACCAGGTCTAGATAGAGACTGGCCACATGTCTGATCCATCTGAGACCACAGACCTAATTTCTGAGAGAAGTTTTACCTATTAACAGACAGAGATTTCATGGTCGTATTAACTTTTGCAAAAATATGACAGGAAATATATCTGTGAGAGATTGATTAAAACTGAGAGGAAGACTTACAGTACAACTATGATCCATCCTGTGTGTAAAATGGATTTAATGTAGTCTGCTTCTGCTAAGGACTGATTAAAAGATTCAGAAACATCCAATTATGTAAGGTCTATCATAAGGAGAATGAATATGCTGAATGAGCATCTCAAGAAAAACGCCCGTCTATCGCAGTGGATCATACTTGCTGTATAAGTTTACTCATGAACACCAGAGATAAGATACCAGTTTACGATATGTCACTTATGATTATTATTTCCTCTCCGTCTACCGCTCCCTCTCTCTTTATCATAATGTTGGTTAAAATTTAATCGCATTTATTTTATGATGTCAATGAATGAAACAATATCCCCTCAAAGGTTCAATGTCTAAGATATGCCAGAATTTAAACCTAAAACATTAAAACAATAAACTAATATTATCAACAGGATGTGAAGAGGTAACAGTGTTGACGTTGTGTCAAAGACGTCTATGTTGTGTTTTGTTTATTGAAATAAATTCAAAGTGGCAGGAACAAGAAGAAACCAGCACCCTTGCCTCGTGCTCACAGCTGCCAGGAGGCTGTGTGATCAGCTCTCTGACTGAGTACTGTGGGTAAAACCCATTTTTATCATGTCTTATATTATATTAGTTACTGTGGAACTGTTTTATTGTTGGAATCGTGTCCAATTGATAAAAAATAATCAGCTCCAGATGCATTATACTAATTTAAAATGTATTTTTATCAGCAGTAATTTCTCTTTTACAATACCTTACAAGATATTTAAAGAATACAGTAATCTATAACATGATCAGGACTTCCATCCAACTATCCATTAACAGATAACAAGTCTCAAGGTTTAATATCGCAATAAATCTTTCTGTGTTTGTGTGCATGGGTCTGTGTGTGTGTGTGTGTGTGTGTGTGTGTGTGTGTGTGTGTGTGTGTGTGTGTGTGTGTGTGTGTGTGTGAAGGGCTTCTTGTTAATTGTTTTCACAGCTGAGGGCAGCAGAGAGGCCTTTCCACACCTCTTGACAGCTGTGTTCTGCCCTGTCACGCTACAGAGACACAGCAGTCTCCACCTCCGACTGCAGAGCCCGCTACAGTTTGAGTCACAAATTAAGAGTCTCACTCTCAAATGAGGAATTCAACATGTTGGATAAAAATTCATAATAAGATTTTAGGGGCATATAAATAGTAAACTTTTATTTCATTTAAATGTTTTAATAATATCCGGACCACCAGCAAACCTAAGCAGCACAATTTGATTAATAATGCCCACATTTGAATGGCTTCTTAACCCTATTAATGTGCAAAGGTGACGCTCCTACTTTCTTCACAATGCATTTGATAATGTGATTGATATGCTCCATGTTTCCTGGTTTAACCTTAGGGTGCATTGTACTCACATGGCTGCATTAGTTACATGATAAATTGTCTAACAATCAGCTATTAATCTTCCTGTTGAGCAAGCTATTGTTCATTTTTATCAAGTTAGAAAAAGCAGTCAGTGAGAGAATTAAGAGAGGCAGATTGAGAAGACTGCAAGCCTGCAAATAAAAACCTAATGTAATAGTACATTAAATTAACATACAAACCATGTTACCATGCTTATTAACCTGATTTGTTGTTTTTTACCACACGACACCACGCTCTACAGGAGAATAAAGAATAATATGTCCCCTTTAAGAGAGAAATATTTCTGATTATAACATCTCTGACTGAAAAGAAAACACACAGAGTGAACCTCCATATAATCCTGTTAAAATGGGTGTGTTGATGCACTGAATTTATCCAAAGAGATCTGGCATTCTGATTTAGAAATGCCTGTAATATTGCAAAAACAACCAGAAAGACGAGAGCCAAAACTACCGTTAATACTCACTCAATCAACAGAAGAAGAAAAGGGAGGATGGCAGTACAGTCATGTACACAGGCTTAACTACAAATGACAAAAGCAAACAAATGTTATATTTCTGTTGGGCTGCGATTCAATATGATTACCATAGTTCCTATTTAGAAAGAGGGTGTGTGTTTTTTATACATTTACAGTACTTCTTATATAATGCAGATAATATTCTCTTAGCTGACAAAGATTAGTTTAATTAATGACCAATTAGTGACGGTGCCGCCTTCACATCCATTATAAAGCATTTATATTTAGTTAAATGCAGTATTAACTCTCCGTGAACATAGTGTTAGATAATGACTTAACATTAGGTGAACATATACAGTAGCAATTCATAATAGTAGATTAGTCACTGTGTTCACTTTTACTCTTTGCACTGCAGTCGTTTTGTTATGTTGAGGAAGTGACCTACAGGAATTGCTCAATAGCTTTAAAATATATACTTCTTCAGGAACACTTCCTCATGATGTAATATTCATAACTACCAGTAAACACCTTCGATCCGACTTGCTCTCCCGAACAGTGGAATTTGGCCATTTTTCATGGTATTAATTATCTTTGTGAACTCAAGTTTGTGTAATCTAGATATTGTGTAATCTTCTTCTGAAAGCGTTTAAGGTAGTTTCACCCAAATAAAATATATATTTTTTTCTTTTCTCACTCTCTGCTGCTTTTATGTATCTTGCAGATAGTTTTGGCTTTATATGACCAGGTTTTCCAATAATTATTTAACTTTAATAACTTTTGCACATAGTAGCATCTTTTCCAGAAACTGTGTCCCTGTTACTCTGGATAATCCACATGTCATGCTACTGTATGTTAAGGCATCTGAGGTCCTCGCTCTCTTTCTTCTTTCCCTCTTAATACCTCATACTTAATTTGGTAATTTTTATCTAGTGATTTTATGTTGTTATTTTGCCAAATACTGCACCTTACCTTACCTCATTATGTTGTTATTTTTGCCAAATACTGCACCTTACCTTACTTCATTATGTTGTTATTTTTGCCAAAGACTGCACCTTACCTCATCTTGTTGAATATCGCACCTAACTCCATTCTTTCATTTGTATAAAACATTTTGCACTATTTGTACATTTTTGTTTTGTAAATCTTATACTGTTTCCTATTGTGTATTGCAACTGTTGCACAACAATTTCCCTCGAGACAGTTCTATCCATCTATCTATCTACTGTATAATAAAACCAAAGAGTGTATAGTATCTTAAAGTTATAATAGTGTTTATGTGCACATTTTCTTGATTTTTGTTTGGGATCTTATAAAATTCTTCAGTGCCCGATGTAATTTACTCTTTTATTTTAAGTCTAAGTCTGATTTGTAGTAACATCTGAAAAGAATCCTGTGCACAGCATTTGATGATTAAAGTTTTTGGAAAATATAGAAACGTAGAAAATTAGTTTGCAAAGTCGTGTCTGACTGTGCAGTCTATATAAATGAGCCAAAGGGAGGATTGGTTATGTGGCACTAGTAGTGAGCATACATAAGCTTTGTTTGCAAGGCGTACACACAGTGGGAAGATCAAAGGCCTAATCACACTCTCTCACACACACACACACACACACACACACACACACACACACACACACACACACACACACACACACACACACACACACACACACACACACACACCTCCTCTACTACCATGGGACATTACGTGGACGGGTAAGGTGCATAGAGGGCAGCTCATTCAAATCAACTGCTTGAACGATAACATTCATTTGTATTTGCAGCAACAATATGCCATATTTTGTGAACAATGTTATTTATTGTGTATATTTTATCTAACAATCTGCTTTTCTAACCTACTTCCTTGTAAGGTTGATATTCAAATAATTATGTGAACGCCAGTCGGGGCCACGACATAGTAAAGTCTCTCACCTTCTCGGTGAACTATTGATGTCAGTATACATTGTTGCCAAACATCATTTTAAAATGGTCACAGAGGTGCATCCAACCACGCCCCCTGCTGGGCAGAAGAGATGGATGGTTTTACATTTCTCGGCTGAAAAGAGATTATGACTTTTTGGATTTACGTAATGTATAAACTGACAAAAAATGGAGCAAAGAAACACATTTATTGTCAGTCTTCAAAAGCGTCGTTTCTCAAAAGTTCTGAAATTATCCAGTGACATAGTGTTTATAGTAGTATGTCATGTTTGATGGTCTGGACAGTATAAGGAACATGTTATGTAAATGACAGATGGGTAATGTTTATTTGGCAAATAATGTGGTTTATTCAAATATGTATTATTTTTGAATTAGTCCTGTGGGCTTTTTATTTGTGTTAATAAACCTTAATAGAATCCACTGAAAATCACTATCATTTTGGTAAAAAATAAAATAAACTAAAACAGTGTTTTTGTCTACAGATAACTGACAGCTAATAAGAACAGAAAATTGTATTTAGTGTCTATGTTGATAAATTCTAGAAGATTTACAATGAGTCAACATAGACATCGTGAAACCGATTATGTAACTTTTAAAGTTTCATATAAATTAAAAGTTTAAGTTGTTCAGCTGCTCAGTTGTTTTTAATTTAATTTACATACAACGTATTACAAGAGGTGATCATTGAGCAATGATTTTAAAGTGTCAATATACCAACACTAGTGGAGGTAATGACAGAAAAAACACCAAAGATTTCACAAAAACTAATAAAAACAACATTTATATCCCAAATATTACAGATAGTGTACAGTTATAATTTATATTGCAGTTATCATGCTTGAGCTAATCCATTCAGTCAGAGGGAGAAAAGATACGTTTGAGGTTTGAGAGTATTTAATAGTTAATTCAAAAGTGTTTGCAGAAGCTGGTTTGGATGTGCCTCCAACCTTGTACAAGTTTCATCTATAGAAAAAATTTTCACATTTGGGCGCATATCAAATTTTGTGTTTAATATTTTGAGTTAGTTGGAACATTCTGCAACGTTTAGTGCATTTTCATTAGTGGAAAAGCAAATTGTGTGTCACTAAAAAGTATATTTATGGTATCACAAAAGCAAAAAATAAAATAAGAATAACACTTAGACTATTTTGTTTAATTGTTTTTTTAAATGTTTTGTTCTGTAAATTATTTTTCTTAAGTTTAAAGTTGAATTATCTTTAATGTAATTGCTGTTTGTCCTCTATTTTCCAAAGTAACAGGACAAATAATGTCTTACTATTAGACTATTTATGTATTTTTTGTAATAAAAAAAAAGTAGCATTTACAGCAGCACTGGCCTGTTACAGGCTCAAATTGTGATTATTTTCTTATTTTAAAATCACCTACTTTATTATCATTTGTATTATTATTATTATTATTATTATTATTATTATTATTATTATTATTATTATTATTATTATTATTATTATTATTATTATTATTATTATTTGCTCAGGCCTAAAGACAATGTATAAAACTTTGTAAAAGCAAATGGAATTAGTTTTACATATTCAGAAAACTCTTCACAACAGATGTTACAAATTACACTAAATTATTGCATTCTACAGCCTCTGCACAAATAGCCCTACGCTGCATATTTTCAATATC
Organism: Cottoperca gobio; assembly: GCF_900634415.1. NCBI lineage: Eukaryota > Metazoa > Chordata > Actinopteri > Perciformes > Bovichtidae > Cottoperca > Cottoperca gobio. The sequence goes on from NC_041371.1 coordinate 10,094,145, forward strand.
CCAAAGATTAAGCTTTGAGTTTCCCAGACACCTTATTGCATGTTTTAGCAAATAGCAATGCACTCTGCTAAAAAAAGTCACAACTCAGACTAGATTGACTCAACATTAAAACTATTACCTAGCACACAAGAGCTCCATTCATATTCTATTGACGGACCAGCTTGTTGCTAATCTTTATCATCACACAGCAAATGAATATTCTCTGGGCAAATACATCTTGATGTTGTTCCTACTGGTGTTCAGCAGGTTATTTAATCCAGCACCGGGGTGTTTCCCTGCTCTACCAGCCTGTAGCATGTTGTTCTAACCGAGGTTGTTAAAACCATCACACTGCTGTTAAAAATACATTCCCCCGGGGGCTTGCAGAGGTCTTAACATTTAAGCAGGACAGAAAGCTTTAAGTCTCATTTAATGGAAGGTCAATATTAGTGTAAAGTTCAGTGTGTCCTTTTAATTTTTACACCTCGAAGAATGTAATTGCAGCGGTGCACTTAAGAATTAATGCTGCGTTATTGTGTTTTCCCTTATTCTCCAGTCAGCCGGTCTTAATCTTGAACTGTGGAAAGTCACGTAGCAACAGAAAGGCCTGGTGGACTTTATATCTCTAGGCTTTCACTGTTCCATGACTCATCAAAGCTTTGACCTGTGGTTTACTCAGAGATGATGCAAGGTTATCTTATTCTTAATTATCTCAATGGTTAACTTCTAATGTGAACATCCTCTTACATTTTAGTTTTTATCCAAGCTAGCCAATGTCGGTCACTTCACCACTAAAATATCTATTTGATAGATTATCATGAAATGTTATACAGACGTTCATGGTCCTATTCACAACAATTCATCAAATTACTTTGGTGATCCCCTAACTTTTCCTCTAGCAGCGCCAAGAAGTTGTGTGAAATATCTCGACATCTTTTTGATGTATTACTTTAGTGATCCGATAAAGTTTTCTCCAGCGCCATCATCAAAATCAAAATGTACATTTCTCCAATATTTTTGCTTTATGACCAAATAAATGCAAAACTAATTCCAATCAGCCTCAGCTGCACTTTGTTTCTAGCGCTAATTGGCTAATATTAGCATGCTAACGCACTAAATGGACGGTGAACATTACCTGCTAAACATCTCAACATCAGCATGCATTGTCACTGTGAGTATGCTAGCTTGCTGACCTTAGCATTTAGCTCAAAGTACCACCTACTGTATGTTCAACATCACAAAGCCACTATGGCTGTAGATATATCAGACAAATGTGTCAAAGCCATATGGAAGGATCTTTTAGTGAAATTCATCCTATTTGAGTCTGCCATAAAAGAGGACAACATTAGTCTCCAGCGAATATTTATGAATATTTTACTCTCACAAGAAGTTGGTTGACATTTTTCTAAAGTGACGGCTCATGGTTTCACAAACTTTCTCAAAATGAGTAGCCAGTGTCTCTCTGTGTTTACATTGAGGTTCTGCAGCTCAGAGTGGAGGCAAGAGAGGATCTCCTGAGCCCTGTGTTTATACTGTCTGTTTCCTGTGTGGCTTGTTTGGGAGAATGTGAGGGAAGAGACACCAGAGACCAATCAAACATAAACACTGAACAATGAATGATGGACGGGGGAGGATTTTGCTCCAAAGACACAGTTTTAGGGTACCTGTGTTGGTGCCATTTAAGGACAACTTAACGGGACACGATGTCAAAGTTGTTAAACTGTGCTTTATACATACTGTACATACACAACGAGGACAAATCATTACCTCAGATTCTCCCCAAAGACTTTATCTCAATGAGCTCTGCCCTTTCCGGGTGAATTATAGTCATTAAGAAATGTGGTGATATCCCTTACAGCCATATCTGGAGTGAAAGTGACTTTCATGACACAGCTCTTTGACTCTCTGGGGTAATTTCACTAAGTGTTATGTTTATGTTAACTAATAGGCCCCATGATGTTTGCCAACCGACCGCAGCTGAAGCAGAGATTGACCAACAGGTCCATGAGTTCGACCTACTGAATGCCAGGCGAGTCTATCAGACTTTGATCCGGCAGCTATCAGGCAAACCTCGGCACACTATCAAAGCACCATCCCTCCTTAGAGAAGGCTTGTCTTTCTTATCACAACAAGGACCCTGCCTCTGCCTCGCACAACTGGACCCCAGCTCCTGGGTGGTCTCGGGGCTTAGCCGCGTAATAACGGTGCCTAGCTGTTCCAAGAAGACGTGGAATACAGCGAGAATGCTTCATTTCAGCCAGATAAGAATAGCCTGATAACCTTGATGGGATTGATAAGGCAAGCTGGTGTAAAGCTGGGGCTCTCAAAATGAAGTAAATGAAATGTTTGTGAGGCAGAGACATGTGAACCAAAGAAATCTTATGCATTACCAAGATTTAAGTGATTTCATAGGTATAAGTTTAAAATCCCACGCATTTGTTCCATGCCCATATCTGAATTGCGTGGAAGTCTGTACGAGTCCCATCCTTGAGAGGTAATGAGGTGGAGTACAGCTAGGGAGGGTGGGGGGATGTGCAAAAACTGCCCTAAGTCCGCTGCTGAATGCTGTATTATCCTCTCTACTGCCTCTGTCCCATATTCCATGTCCCATGTCCCATGTCCCATGTCCCTGACCTGGACTCTTTGCAGGAGTGAGAGAAGGGGGTGTGGTCTCTTTTTGTCTACCCCATTTCCTGCCTTCCACACCAGCTCTAATTGGAAATTTGGGTGGCCCTGTTTATTTACATGGTTGAAATGCGGCGAGGTTGTATTTATATTTTCATGGCGCGTTCTCAGCAGTGCTGCATTACATAGCTTTCCCCTGAGATCGCTGTGGGAGAGGGAGAGAAGTGTAGAGTAGCCCAATGGTTGAATGTGTGTGTGTGCAGGAGGGAAGACTGATGGAGGTTGTATGAGGTCTAATTTCCTTCACTGTGAATTTGCACTTAAGGATATTTATGGTAAGACCTTTAAATGATCTGTGTTACCTTTGTTGTTTTTAATTGGACTTGAAGTCTTCATCAAAAGGAATAAGACACTACAAAAAATATAATTTAAAAAAAGATTAGATTTTGTCATAACACACTTTTCAAAATATTCACAAACAAGAAAAAGAAAACAAAATATGAAAACAAAAACACAGAGAATATTTCAGATGCATTGAAAAAATAAACTGAGCTGTACTCTCTTATCGCATCAGAAATCCCATAAAAATGATACATATTTAATTACACTAGTCATAGAATCAACATTTATGCATGTCTTACTTCAGAGCATACATGAAATAAAGAATCTGGTCATCAACTAGGATTCAAGGATTCAAAGGTTTATACTTTGTGTAACATACACTATACAGTTAATATGTGTAGTGAAAAGATAAAAGACTAAGGATTATAAAAAAATGATAGCTGATAAGAAATAATTGTTTTTTTTCTTCTTCTTTTTTTTTTAAAGGCAAATGAACGTCGCAATTGCAAAAATGCTAAATGTCCATGAATACACTTTAGGTAAATGAGATTAAGGAATTGTGTCAATTTCTAATCCAATAATGTTAGTAAAAGCAGTCGAACAATTACTCTATACAAGGCTATAGTTTCAGAAATGACACACAGGCCTAAGCCCCTGGAACCTAAAGGTCTCTCAGGTCCCATATGTATACATGGATAAAAATGATCCTTAGATGAGCCTTGTCAAAGTGGTGGTAGTGTGTGTTTATCTTTCAGACCGGGGCTGCTGAGTGGCGGAAGGCAGAGCTTTCTAGTCAAGCCATGGCTACAGAGAGCCTGGACCTGACTCTGGATAAAGTAAACACGTGAGCGCACACACACAAACGCTCGCGCACACACACACACACACACACACACACACACACACACACACACACACACACACACACACACACACACACACACACACACAGGGCTCTCCCGTCCTCCTCCCTGCCCGTCAGCTGCAGACCACACACCCAGACCACACAGAGTCTGAGAACAGCCCGAGTCACTCTCACGCAACACAGCCCACTGGCTGTCACTCTGACCACCTCCGTCTCTCCGTCAGCACTGGTTCTGCGTGTCACTTGACACTTCCTTTTTAAATAGGAAATTAGGAAAATCAAGAGAGCATGATTTGATAATGTTCATGAATCAATTGAGGGAATTCATTATAAAACCGTATGTGTGCACGTGTGTGTGTGTGCACTTCCTCATATGTGGATGTATGTTTGCATGTTGAGGCAGTGGTGTTACAGGGAGTCATGTCCCTGGGCCATTAGGAGTAATCAAAGAGTTTGCGAATGCACTGATTACTGCAGCACAACCACCTAAATGTGAAAACATCATGTTTTTCTTTCCTTTTTTTCTACATGTAAAGAATTCATATTTCCACTCTCTCCAGCTCAAGTACAGCAATTAATGATACATCACTCCCTGCTGGTCATTTAATTTACTGCACTTAAATACATCCGCAGTCACATTTTCTTACTAAATTAGTAATTTGTATCTCTGTTGCGTGTCTGGAGGAAATCTAGATTATGGTGAAAGTGCAGCGCTTTGTCTAATGACGTTTTAGTGTAACATCCTTTATTCCAAAAACCCTCTAAACTAAACTAAACACGCAGCCCACCCCTTGCATCAGTGCCAGGTAGACCACCATATTGTTCTGCTTATCAACCCTTATCTGTTTACACTTCGTGTCCCGAGTCATCTGACTGCTTTCCATTACTTTGCTGCTCCTTATCCGACAACTGTTATTGCTTTCCTGCCATCATTATGTATTGGGTCAAGTGCATTGTTATCTGAAGAGTCTCAGATAAACAGACATCTGAAAACAATTCAAGCTGATTAATTGTGGCGATAAAGATTGTATTTATTGGTGATGGGGAGCAATTTTCATGCCTTCTAGGTTATATCCAGATAATCAATAAAACTAGGTTATTATAATAATAATAATAATAATAATAATAATAATAATAATAATAATAATAATAATAATAATAATAATAATAATATGGTAATTAGTTATATTATAATGAGAGGATAGAGAGTAATACTATGTGAATTTACTCAGCACACCTAGCCAGGTCAGTTTAACTGTCTCATGTTAAAATTCCTTACATGATCATCTGTCAACAACTAATCAGTATTTGTTACCATCAGCTAGGCCTACTGCTTCATAAGAAGACAGCATCAGCAGTGGGCCTGTAAGTGATGATTGGTGGATTTGCAGGGTCAAAATTCGTAAAAAACAAAAATGGACAATGAGGTCAATGCCCTGATAATAACGGGGTCAACAAGCAGGATAAGCCAGAGGTGACTGGGGTTAAACAGGACTGTCGTCAAATCCTCAGCAGAGGTCTGACCCTAAACAAACCCGGGTCATGGACTCTGAGTCGAGTGTAGTATTACCTCAGGTATGTTCTCAGGGAGGTTTTAAAGAGTAAGGGAGTCTTACCAGCAGGGGGAGCACATTTTGAAATGTTATTCCTTTGTTCTTTTTTGTTTTACTGTTCCCCCTTGGACACTATTTTTTTATGTTTGACACCATATATGACAGCTACAAATGGGTATAGAGTATCCTCATGACCACTATGATACTATGACCACCCATGGTACTGTATGTACAACACCTTCACGTACATCAGTATTTTATTACCTGCAGCTTGGGGGTAGAGTAGACTTTTCATTCACCCCTAAGCCTGACTTCAACCCTAACTGTGGGACAGATTTAGCAGTGACCCCTGCACGGTTCCCAACAGCTTCGGCTTGTGATCCTTTAAAACAATGCAAAGTCAGATCACGACTCCTCATCAGAGGTTCGATCATTTTTAGAGGCCTGAAGAGGTAAAACTATCAAGTATTTCATCAGAAGAAAGCACAGCTACATGTCTTTAGAAATAAACATTATTTTATGGAGCATAAACATGTTTTTGTTAATCTTTCCTAACTTGTTAATCATCTTCCCAACTCTCAGATTCAGAGCTTTGTGTTTATCTGCAGCTACACTAACCAGCAGATGCCAGCAAAAGATTGCTCCTGTTTTATTGTGACACACCCTCATTTCTTACTTACCTTAGAGCCTTGATGTACGACGAAACATGAATCAAATATACTGTATGCACAAATCAACAATGCTTTCTGAATATTTCGCTCCAAATCAGAATAAGAGAATTATTATACAATGAACATCAGAGAATCTCAGAGCAAAAATATAAACAACTTTCACAGTTAATGCGATCCGTGTTAATTCCACTGTAATTGCAGTGAAACCCCCAAAAGATAAGATGATCCATGTGTAAAGGGTATCAAAATAGCAATAGCAAAATATGCAAGATATTTACACAACAAATACATACAGTGACTTTTGTGAACACATTTGGTTGGCTCTTTTTCGAGGTGGAAAAAAATAGGCATAAAGATTGCCACAGTAAATTATTGTATATGTCTCACTATCTGTCTGAGCAAGTAATTGAGTCAAGATGAAACTTTTGGAGAAAGGGCTGCATTCATGGTAGTTTCATTTCTCTGTAAAAACCATTTTTGGGTGATGTTTGGGGCATTAGTTGACTAACGTGTCTGCTGTCCAATGTCACTTGGAGTAACGGCTCATAAGAGCGGAAAAACTGAAGCCTGACTACAAATGATGTGGCTTCCTGCAAAGGGGGAAACACCATGGCAAAACTGTGAATGTGCTTTTCTTTTTTTTCTTTGTCTTTTGTCTTTCAAAATATGACTCATTCTCCACTCATTTGTTTGAAACCCAGAAAAAATGAAGATGAAGCAGTACAGCACACATGAGTAGAAGATTAATACATTTATTTCAAAATAAATCATTTATCCGTATGCTGAATTAATATCAATCAATCTCCTTATAATCTTTATTCCTTGGGATTCAGATATTTTATACAAAATGCTGGAACTATTTTTACTTCAGTATGCACATATTTTGTGATTTCCTTTGTAGCTTGTACTGATTGTTTTACTGTAACTTGTGTGTGACGCTAAATGGGTGTACGTGACCGTTTTTGAGTCAGTGATGTTGTAGGTGGGGAAGTCACATGTTTTATCCTGAGTCCATAAATGTCAATTCCTGATAGCAGTAATAGTGAAACTGTGAGACACAACACACATGAACCCACCTACACGTATGCATACACACACCAGCACATGGAGCTGGTAATGTTTTCACTATTACGATTAGATTACGAGACAAATGTCTGGCTGTAAAGTAACAACATTTCCCCCAGCACAGAATCAGATTCAGATTCAGACTCACTCACTCACACACACACACACACACACACACACACACACACACACACACACACACACACACACACACACACACACACACACACACACACACACACACACACACACACACACACACACACACACACACACACACACACACAGGGCATGGGAACCAGAGCTCTCCTCCCTGGCTGAACTTGCATGCAGACCACAAAGGTAGTTTTTCTTCCCATTTGTGAGGCCTTAACTTTCAGGTCAAGAGGAACAGGTATAGTTCCTTGCAAGTTACAGGGCGAGTGTGATTTTTCCTGTCAACCCCCTTTAGCCCAGTCAGATCAAGGCCACCCGCTCTTTCTGGTGACACAGACCTTGAGGCCCAAGCTGCTCTCTGATAGTGTGTTGTAAACCGGAGGTCCCCAACCTTTGTTTATGTCTATAAGTGTTAGCAGTTCAGTCAGTTTGAAGAAGAAGTAAACACTTTACAGTATTTTATAAGACAAAGCAAGACACAATCAATGAATAGAGAAAATGATTAGCTTAGATTAGATTTTATGCAACAAATTAAAAAAATATATATATACATTTACTATCTCTGTAATCAACTGGTTACTTCTTGTGACCCCTTGTAGTTGTTTTATTCAGTTTTATTTAAAAGGGAATCATATATTTTTTTAAAAGCTGACCAGATTCAGTAGAAGTGGTAGCTTCAGTCTTAGCTTCCTGTACTACACCACCAGACCAGTGATAACATCAATTCCTCTCAAACTCCAGTAGCTGCTTTTTTTTTTTTTTGCAATGAAACCGAGAATTGAGTTTGACCATGGACCAAGCACTGATATTGTTGACTTGCTCACCAAAGCACATGTTATTTTGCACATCACGTACTGTATGTTATAAAAGTTTTAAACCACAGAAGGAGCTGTGTCAATTGAGTTTGAAAGGCAAACTTTGTGATTGTGCCACTTCAGTGTGAGTGCAACAATCCCATTGCCAACTTTTACCTGTGAAAATGCAATAAATAATCATTCATACTCTGTTTTGTCCCTTTGAAGTATCAGTGTTTGTCAGAGGGGCCATTCTTCCTGTGCACCTGTGCTAGTACTTCCTGTCTCAGTCGCCCTCCGCTCCCCTCATCCCCCCCACCCTCAAACCGCATCCTTCACACTGTCACAATAATACTTGTAGAACGAAAAAAAAAAAAAAGCATTACTACACAGTCACATACACAAAGACTACGCATAGGTGTGCAAGTGAAGACAACAGGGTCTTCCCCATCTCTACACCTCAGTACAATGACAGCTTCTACTATCATTTACAGTACACAGCACTGCAGTCCCAAGGCGTGAGAACCGGTCAACAGTTTGCATTCACACGCATTCCCCTTCTCCAAGCGTGTGTGTGTGTGTGTGTGTGTGTGTGTGTGTGTGTGTGTGTGTGTGTTACTCCTGAATATGCTGTAGAGGTCTCTGGGAAGGATAGTCGATTGATGGAGGTGTGTTCTGTTCCTGGATGTGATCATAAGCCCGCAGGTAGGAGCTATTGTTCTGCTGGTAATAGTACACCAGTTTTCTGGCAAACACTGGCTCCACCTAAAATGAAATTAGGTCTATGTATGAAATATGTCCGTGACTGTATTTAGTAACTTACTCTTTTAGTTATTTGGAAAACAACTAAGTGAATAACTAACATGTCAGTTCATCCAAAATGTGATTTTTTAATTACAGATAACCGCCAGGGAAAGCTTTCATTTAAGCTAAAGCTAGCCGGGGCTATCTCACAGCTAGCGTGATATCATTTAGCTGCAGTTACTTGATTTGGCTTTATTGTAGCTCTGTTGTGTAGTAAGAGCAAATAAAAAATGCACATTATGACACATTAATATGATATAATATGTTAATAAATAAAAAGTCAGATTCAGGTTTTAACTCCATTTTGACATTCATTTTGTGTTTTATACTGAGGTCTTTAATTTCTTAAAATAGCCTAAGTAATGCTAAAAACCTAACAACCATATATTCATTATCTAATATGCACATATGGTTGATAGTAATTAATAATAATAATAATAATAATAATAATAATAATAATAATAATAATAATAAGTAGCTTTCAATCACTAGGTGAAGCTTTGTAGTGTACCTGTGCCGTGATCATCTTCCTTTGGCGTTGTGGGTCAGGGTACTCGTCTCCAAAACATAACACCACCTGGTGTCTCGGTATATGTCGGCCATTATGGGCAAAGTCTTGAAGCTCTGAGAGAAGAAGAGCAATAAAAGAGATGGCGATGAGGTGCATTACCCACAACAGCATGTCACATTTAAAATATAGAGAAAGAGTGAAAAATTAAAAAACCCAAATTGCTCACTTTCCCTTATCAACGTGACTTTTCTGGAAACTACTGATGTGGATGATGTAAATCTCAGTGTGAAATGGCACAGAAAACACTACCTTGTCATACTGTGTTGTGGACCACAAGAGGTGGGTGGGGACTCCACAAACTTTGGCCCCATGCAGAGAATGTGACTAGCTTCTTTAATCCTAATTCAACACTGTGAGGGATTTACCCAGCTAAAGAACCTGCGGCTTCTCCATCATTATCATTAACATCACAGCGATCATCAACATGACCACAACCTTTATCATACTGTATATGTTGACGGCTTAAAGAGTTTAACGAACAGTAAAAGTCAAATCCATCAACACAGTTTCCAAAGAGCATGTATACCATAGGAAAATAAAAACATATATTCACATATATGGACTAAACTAATTATGGCGGAGATTGTCAGCTACAGTCATGCCATTTAAATTACAACTTGACTGAAAATATGTGAAAATTATTTCTTAAATAATAATAATAAATTAATGTAATTTTTTGTCATGGTGTTGGACTTCAATCCCCTGTGCAAACATCAGTGGACACAATACTGTGAAAACTTGCGAAATAATCAAATATAATACAATGACACCGTAAACTATGGGCTAAAACTATTTGTAACAAGGAAGGAAAATACATTTGACCTACTAACTGTACTTAAGTGCAGTTTTAAAGCACTTATACTTTAATTGATTCCATTTATGCAATACTTTACTACATTTTAGGGGGGAAATGTTTGCTTTTCAGTGCATTTATCAGACAGCTTAAGTTACTATTAAATGTGCAGATTTAAATTGTACATACAAAACATATGATCATCTTAAAAAACATGACTCCTCGCTATAGATGAAACTACCAAACTGTATATAAAGTATTTCAAATTGCTGCTTACAAGGTAACACTTTACTTAAAATATGTCCTCAGAGGAGAAGTTATAATTGTTGACAGATACTGTACATTATTAAAGTAAGCTTAGATGAATACACTTTAGGTAACATTTTAAATACAGGACTTTTACTTTTTTTAAATTATTATCTTTATGATATTGCTACTTTTCTAGAGGGTGCCATATGATGTTCCCGTCGAGGAGAATGTGATTTTGGGCTACATAAATAAAAACACTCCAAACAAAAAAGCTAACATTATAACCTTCACAGAAGCTTTTTTTTTACCACAAGAATATCGTATTGAACTGCATCCTATTGCACATGTGTTTCTGTCATTGTTTCCAAACCTGCAGGTGTGAACTGAACACTACAGAAACATACGAGTGCTTACCAATAAGGAATTGCTGGGTGTCGAACAGTTTGCATGGCTGCTCCTTCTCCAGCTTGTTGGGTTTATCCATATATGGAGCCAGCGGTCCTTCCCAGTACACACGTCCTTGGCAGAGGCGCTTAGCGTATAACCCATCATGCGCCATCCACAGAAGCACCCCCTTCTCCAGTACATTAGGAAGCATGTCAGCACCCTGTCTCTGAGACTCAGGGTATGGGAATGGAAAAAGGATGATTTCTGCCCCGCTGTGATGCTTGTCCTCTGGGCATGGGGAAGAAGAGGAGGAAGAGGATGGAGAGGCTGGGGAAGGAGAGGTGATGCGACAACCTTCTTGGCTGGTGGTGGTAACCTCCTTCACTAGGGACTCTCTGTAGTATAGGGACACATGCAGGCTGAAATCTGGAAGAAAGAGACGAGCATTTACCAGACATACCGACAATTTGAGCCTCACAACCTGATCAGATGGAGGCCCTAAAATGTCAAGCTTATATAAAAAGCTTATTCTCACGATTCTTGACATGCAGAGAGTTAACTCACTTCTCTATTATCATTCCAAGCATCTTTTTTAATCCTCTTTTTAAAAACAAAACAAAAAAACAATTCACTATCATGGCCTGCTCCTCTGAGTTCAGAATGGGGAAGTAACTAGTTATTGTACAAAGTGTTTTGTTTCTTTTCTGTAAATGCAAATATTTTCAAAATAGTAAACAAGCATGTGAGTGAACGTCTATGAGCATCTGTCTTTAAATGAGCGTGAGATGATTTCTTTACCCGTTATGGCATTGTTTTGATCGGTTGAATACACGGGCGGTTGGGACTCTGGAAAGTAGGTGTGGAAGGAGAGCTGAAAACCTGCGCAGAGTAAATAAAATAAATGATTCATGATTTGAATATTGGGACATTAGGCCACATCTTTGCAGGGATGAGGACGTTATGAAAATATTATCTGGAATAAAAGCAAATCTGAAGAATGTGTGAAAATACCTAAAGCACATTTATTGGGCACAGAAATAACATGTTTCACACTTCTTCCAGTCATACCCTCAAACAACCAGGACGTCCACATGAACGCATTTGGCTTGTTTAATTAATCACCGATTTCTTGTCTAATAATCCATATGCATGGTGCTAAATATAATGACTTTACAGCTAGCAACGTAGCTGTTTTCTTTATACACGAGTAGATCGAAAGCATATGTAAAGGAGTAATAATGGCATGAAAATCTACATTACAATTCTGTCTATTTTTTACAGTCATTTCTACCTTAATATTGCTTTAATGATTAACACTATTACTATTACCTCACCTGAATACAACCCAAGGCTTTAATAGGGTTTATCTATTGCCAGGTCAAGTCACTGATACTACCTTATGATTATGGTATTATGATAAATTGATGCCATTATTTGGATAATATCTTTGAAAAGTGAAAAATGAATACATATTTTCATACATTAAAGCAAGCTAAAAATCTATGCAATACACCAAATGCAAATGAATAGACATTGCATCATATCTGCTGAGCATTACAGTCACACTCAATGATTCAATCTGTCTATTCTCTCCATCTCTAGTTTTATAATTCTGGCCATATCTTACCATTTTCTGCGTGTGACCCCGGCCAAGCCCGGCTGAACGCTGATGGGTAGTGGCACTGGCCATACTGCAGCTCTGCATGTGGGCCGTGATGATGTGAAGGAGGAAGAGGTTGCTGTTCTGGGGATGAGTAATCCCTCCAGTCCCTTCTCTCCTGAGAAACCATGTAGCCAGATACCTGAGAAAGAACCACAGGGACGGTCACTCGGAGAAGATGTCATTGAACCAAGACATTTGCAATCAGAATATTGCAGATTAAATCAAAGACCTAAATCTATAGCGTGCAGCAGCCACAAAATCAATCTGCTGACCTGGTTGTGCAGAGACGTATAAGGAGGAAGATAACCAAGTGCATTTACATGTGACGGCGTCTCCTCCATACTCGTCTTCAATCCTGTAAATGTACATAACCAGAAATATATTTGGTCAGATAGTTGGTGCACAATATTGACCATGCTTTGCTATGACATTGCACCTCCCATCCTTCAAAAGAAACATTGACAATAGTCCAGGATCACACTGTAACATACTGTAGTTTTATTGTGCATATTGTAAATAAACTGAGAATATATGTGGCGTAATATTCTTTGAAGTCAAATTATCTCATTTATTTTTGCCAGGTTCAAACTGCGGTCCTGCTAGTTTCACTTGAGTGACGGTGTTTTGCAAAGGGAGTGCAACCGACGACTGAGCCTGAATCCTAGCAAGAACTGCTCTGGTGTGACAAAAACTGTTGTATGATGGCAGAGACTTAGTTATGCAAGGCAGGAGGTCGCCTGGTTGGGTTATGTGCACCCTGCGCTTAGTAACCGAAGCCCTCTAAAAAAAGCACTACGGCCTTTTCGGTACATGCTTTGGCTTCCTTTGTGCTTCCTGCCTTACACACAAACTGCAGTGCGGCATATGTGAAAAAAATAGTCTGTAAACAATGTGAGATGCTGTGTGAAATGCAGCAGTATGGTGTATTATCAAATGAACCATTGCTATGGCATAGCTTTAGATTGTACTGTTTGTTATCAAATGTTCAACCATAAACTATTTCACTCACCTTGTTACACCTGTCAACACATACATGGGTGGCTGAATGTAATACTCACAGACTACACTCCATGTTTGATGGATGATATTTGCAAACACGTACCTCTTTTGGCTGCCTCTGGAATGATTCTGTAGACTTTATAGGGGTCTGAGATGTCCAGTTGGCTTCTTTCCACTAACTCATCAAAGTCATTGCTTTTATTAAGAGCACAGCGTAGTCTTGTTTTCCATGTGGGAGGATCTGGCTTGTCGACTCCTTCCTTATGTTTGCCCTTAAACAATGCCCATGCCTGAAACAATCATTGAATATATTTAATTTACACTTTCTCTTTAGTCATGTCTATGTAGCGAGAATTTAAAAAGGTTAGAGCTCTGAAGAATGAAATAATACATGAACTCTTCTATAAGTAAAACAGCTTTTTACAAACTCTAAATCTGCTTTTTAGAGTAACTATTTGTTGGTGATTAATATGAGAGAGTGTGTTTTAAATGCAACTGTTGGAGGCTTCATGTGCGAGGTGTGAGAAGATAGGTGGGATGGTCTGACCTTGAAGAGCGCAGCATCCTCATCTCTGTTATAGTCTTGTTTCCCTGCATGTTTCCACGGAATCCTAAAGATGCTTTTGTCATCGTTTTCCCAAACCAGGCCGGGATATATTCCGCTGTCGATCTGATCAATCAGCCACTGTCTCAGTTTGCCATTGCCGCAGCTGACTGACAGGACACTGTCCTCATCCAGGTTCATCTGTGCAAAATAAAATAAAATAAAGCACGTAGCAGGACAGTAGGCACAGTAAGGTGATACATTTTCTTATTTAAATCAAGATTAAGATTGAGATTTTAGATTCATTTTAAAACAGTTGAAGTATCATTAGTATAACTACATTCCAGTGGCACTCCTTTTAGTTATAAACGAGATGCCAGTGTTAGTTAGTGCTTCTCCTCTGCAGCCTTATAGCTGCAATATTAGCAAACACCTTAGTGTATTATCTAGTTATCTAGCCATGCTTTTGACACTTTTGGTCATAGGGATTTAGAAAGGAAGGATATGAGGGTAGAGGTTCATGTGGGTAGGCTACTTCACGTTTAGCACTGTATTCATCACTATGAGAGAAACTAAAATGTGACTCATCTGAGCACGTGCATGAAAAGGAAACAAAAGTAATGTAACTATAATTAAATTACAAGAAAGAGTTTCAACACAACTTCAATGGTGCATGTTGAAACGTATGTGTGTATGATGGAATATATGCCAACAACACTTCGTATCACATGTTTCTTAGATGTAATGTCATCAGTTAAGCAGGACATCAATTCAACTTTAAAAAGAATCAAGATTCATTTAATTACCAGAAATTCTAAGCTGTTATCTTTAGATGTTACCTACCAAACGTGATACTACAGAGGTGAGTAATTGAGATCAGGCATTTTCTACTGACTGAAACTGCTGGAGTTTATTGATACCTTAAACATTTTCATTAATTATAATGTTAAAAATGAGCTGCCGCATCTTACCGTTAATCATGCGAGCTCTCCCCGCTGAAATCTGTTTTTGAAGTTCTCGTGGTACTGTTCTTAAATGTTATCACATCTTGATTTGTTACAGGGAGGAGCCTCTTGTGCTCTGAGAAGTTCAAGAGGAGATGCGCAGCAATCAGGCGCTCATTTCTGTGAAACTCAGCGCCAACGCAGAACTGCGGTGGGGAATCCCTTCAGAGACACCGTGAGCAGACACCGGGACGGAATGGAACAGTTACCTGTGCATATTACCAATGCAAAAATATTTTCCACACGTGTTTTTGTTTTGCCTATAAGTGTAACCTTATTTCCAGTGACAACTGTTGACTAGAAATGTCTACAAAGTCTTACTTTTGTTATTGTGGAAATATTGAATTGAGGCATGAGGAACCAATTTCAGAAGACACAAGGTTGAATACGAAAAATGTGTTTTAGGCTACTTTAGTATTACTGCCCCCCAGTGGCTATCCATGTGCATGCCCTACAGTTTAATTAAACAAATACTATGCAATATCTCACCAAGCTTAAATTATTATTGTTATTTTAACACTTTAGCCTCCAAAGACAATTGAGAATAAAGAGTGATAAAGAACAGGCTTTTTTAGATGTCACCACACATGACTTACCTTGCACATTAGACAAACAGGAAGACAACCAGGAAACAGAGATGTACAGACAGCAGTGTGTTCTTATCAACTTCGAAACGACAGGCCACCAAAAACGCTTGAATTTACCCTTTTATTTCACCACTTTGAAATTATCTTGGCACAGTACAAAAAACACAGCAATCATAAATTAGAAGAAAAAAAAAAAACAGCACCAGAAACATCAACCAACACTAAAAATGAATATGTGCTGTACATGGCTATTGTCTCTTCCACTGTTCATGTCCATGATATGCAGAGGATTAGTCCAGCAGCGATAAACATCCCGACAGTAGTCCACTCTAAAGCACATTATGCTTCCAGATAGGTGCAGAACACTGTAGTATCTGTGGTGTAATCCTCCAGGCTGAACGGCCAAATATCTCATCAAAAGATCTGATCAGATACCTCCAGATGCCTGTTTTTCCACCCTTTCACTGTTGGCTTTAGTCATCCTGGCAAGCAAGTCACGTAGATCAGCCTCATCGTTGAAGGGGTTATCCTTATATTCCTTCTGTAGCCATTCTCTGAACTACAGGAAAAGAAAACAGCTTGTAAAGATCTTTACAAAATACTGATGATGCACTCACGTCTATTAAGTAACTCACTGATGTATCCCAGAATCTTACACCCCCCCCTCAGTTCTTAGGACTGACCTGATCCGCTTGAGTAGCCTCAAACTCCTGGAGCTGGTGCTGAAAGCCCAGGTTGGGCCCAGCCGAGGGCCGGACCACCCTCACTGCAGCCAGCGCCTCCTGCCAGCCCAGTCCTGTCACTGTCATGATGTAAGCCACCACCAGGGTGACACTGCGGGACACACCTGCCAAACTGTAAGAATAGAGGAATGGACAAATAGTATGATGCTTGAAATTAAACCGTTTGAATGGGTAAATCCGGTTATAAAGTGGGCCAAATACACATTATCGGGTTTTGTACTGAGGTGTATTCTGGTTATGTTTTGGACATATCATTTCCTGGTTTCAGAAAATATGCATAAACCCTTATATAGGCTAAAGACTTTCCTTTTTGATAAAGCTTATAGTTAGGGCTGGCTCAGGTTTGCCCTGGATCAGCCCCTAGTTATGCTGCTATAGGCTTAGACTGCCGGGGGACACCTCCCTGCTCTCTTCCTTCTCTCCTCTCTCCTCCCCTCCCTCTCTCTTCTTCTCCCTCTCTATCTGTATGCATTTATGTAAATGTATGTTACTAACTCACCATCCGGGGTATCATCCCCAGAGTGTCTGTCTCTCATGTGGCAGGTTGCCACTGATAAAGTTTACGTCAGGATCATGAATCGTGACTGCGCCTGCTGCCCTGGTCCTGCTGGACTCCGGGAAGCCTTATTGACATTTTCCTGGATTCCTCCATACTTTCTATTTCTTTTTTTTTCCAACACAACATAATTTCTGTCAAATGTTGCATTTGTACTATGTTGTTTATCCTGTACACGCGACATCTATTGCACGTCTGTCCGTCCTGGGAGAGGGATCCCTCCTCAGTTGCTCTCCCTGAGGTTTCTTCCATTTTTCCCCCTTTAATTTTGGGGTTTCTTTTAGGAAGTTTTTCCTTGTGTGATGCGAGAGTCTAAAGACAGAGGGTGTTGTAACCTGTACAGTGTGTAAAGCACACTGAGACAAATGTATAATTTGTGATATTGGGCTATACAAATAAATTTGATTTGATTTATCAAGGTTTTGAGAAACCTAAGCACTCATCTAAATAATTCCAGAATATGTGTAAAACCAGATGATTCAAACCCAGGATACTAATGTGTATGTACAAATATTGTATGAGAACTAAAAGGTTGGAACCAAACAACCATATGTAGGAGGATTATGTAAAGTAGCTCAAAGTAGGCAATACCAACCTGACTTCAGACAGTTCCAGATAGACAGAGTATATATACATACATACATGAACTGTGTGGTGAAAGCTGGTGTAGAAACTAATTAAGTACACACTTAACACACTACATATATGAATGTAATCTTATGGCAATAAGTACAGTAAAGGAACCTGCGCCTGTGCAGAGCTTTATAAATAGCCTCTTTGTTCCCCTGGGTTTCTGAGAAGACCCTCTGTCTAACCAAATATAACTTTCCCCTGTGAACATATGGTCAGCTGCCCCGACACACAAACACAATGTAGCCGGCCTTGTTACTGTACTCTGTTTTAGGAAGTTCAAGAATAGTCTTATCATTTAATCCCCTCTGTGCAGCAGTTACACATGATTTCACTTGTGTACTTGGTTTAATCTCTGTTTTTTTCGACTCTAGATGAACCGTACATTTATATTCAACACGTCTATGATTGTATTATAAGATAGAGGGAGGAAATCTATCGAGTTTGGCTACTCGAGTAGTGTCTCCTGCCTGTGTGACTGAACATTGATTCTAGCTTTGAGGGAAAGATACAAAAAGCAGACATGCTCTCACCAGTGGACGAGGCAGCCTTCTCCTTTCAGGCGGGACTCGTGCATGAACATTATGCTTTGTTTGAAGTGCTGAGTCCTGTGGAGCATAAAAAGTGAGTTATAATAAACCATTGTGAGAACACAGCAAGAACTGCTGTAAGAGCTGTGACTATGTGCGGTTATTCTGTCTTCACTGCATGTAATTTAAAAGGTGGATTGCTTGTGTACAAGTGAGGTTTGTGTTTGTACATGTCATGTGTATGTTTTTTTTTGCACCCGACTTGTCAAACCCTTTTTATTTCTCATCCTGGAAGGATCAGGATTGGGGAGTGTTCATATCAGGTTTGAGAGAGAGTTGGTGTCACATATCGCATAACAGATTTCAAACACCTCACGGTATGAACGTCAAAGGTAACGGGGGCAGTAAGGGTGAAGTGCATTAGGGTGCATACATACAGTATGTGCGAGTACAACTATGTGCAAGTGGTATAAATAGAGACACAGCACTGCAGAAGTGAGCAGTGGGACTTCCTTCCTGCTAAAATACTTCTTGCTATGTGAATTTGGCCTTAGAAGATTTGTACATGTGTGTGCATGTGTTTGAATGCGTGTCTAAATCAGGGTGTCCCTTGGTGATACATGCACCATCCTTGGTTTTTCTTTAGGTTAAAACTGGGGAAGAAAAATCAACTGCATGCGTGTGTTCATCTCATGTGCTCATGTAAAGAAAACAAACAACCATGCACCAAGAGCTGAATCCAGCCGTGTTAGTGCGATCTAGTCAGAGAATAAGTTCAGAGTTTAATATCGAGCTTATGAAAGCATATCATTTACACATTAGCATGAAGAAAATGAACCTCAGACACCCACACAGTGCAGCCTTAAATGGATGTAGTACTCTCTCTCCCTCTCCCTCTGCCTTTCATTGTTCTGTGGCGTGTTGCTGTGCTGCACATTTTGATACTTACAGGTTTTGTGTGGGCAGGTCAGCTGCTGAAATGCAGAGATAGGTCATCTCCTGAGGGACAAAGTATTACTGGTTACCTGTCAGCAGTCACTTGCTCTGATGCATTTAACACAGATCAATAACAGGCCGGTAATAAATAGCACTTAAGGTTTCATGTGTGTTTCTGATGGTGAACACAGGCTGTGCTATTGAATGTAGAAGAATAAAAGGAAATTATAGGCAGAATTGTAGTCACATCTGTGCTTGACACTTTTAAAGATTATAAAACTGAGAACAGAAGTAGGGCTGGGCAATATATCGTGATAGGAGACTAAATATCATCTTAGGTTTTGGATATCGTAATATGTCACATGTGTTTTTACTTGAACAGAGTGTTTTAGGTGTTAGTCATTATTACTGATGATTATTTGTCAAGAATCTCATTGTGTTAAATATTATATATTTACAATATAAATAGAGGTATCTCTATATTGCCCAGCCCTATTCTGAAGCTTCTTATGTACCTGCAGCTATTTGAGAAACTTAACATGAAAATCAATAACCTAGAAAAAAATTCTAATGAGACTGCACAGTCCACACTGGCTGACGCAAGAACAACCGCCTACTCTAAAACCCACGCAGGAACACAACACAGTACACTGACCAAACCAACTGTTGTTGACTGGCATTTTTCCCGATACTGCAACTATCATACGAGTATGAAATACATCCTGCTTATTGTTTACTCACTCATTCACTCGGGACTGACAACTGTTTTCTCAAGAAGCAGCGTGGCACCTCTTCCCGACCAACCTGACAAACTTGTTCATGGACAGTGAGAGCTAAAATCATTTGCACTGTACCAATACACCAAGAGAGGGCTCAGCCAATCACATCTGTTCAGCCTCATTTTTTTTTGATTACTCTGCTTAAAAAGATTAATGAGAAATTTAAGATGCACACTTGGGGCAAAGATGTTAACAAGGAGATGGAGAGCTTCTCACCTGGAGGATGGGAGCTGCACTGTCATGAATTGACAGGATGTGTGTGATGTTGTTCCTGGCTAACTGTTCTCGGTCTCTGGCATCTGACAAACAAAAAACAGCACAAATAAATTACAATGGGCATGTGCCGTCATATGGCCTAAAAATACAATACAATACAACATTTTTAAACATACCTTTGAAATTCCCCAAGTACAAGTCAGGCAGGACCTATGAGGACAGAGATATATAGTACAAAGGCATCATTGATATACAGTACATAGGCATCATTCATATAGTGAGATGGTGCAGCAGCTGAGGGAACTTGAAACAGCTGACTGAAATAACACCCTGAAAATATGAAGTGATAATTTGAAAATTGTAGGTTCAAATCTAAACGTCAGATCATGATGTGACTAGAAGAATAACCAAATATATCAGTTAAAACAATCACCTACTGCATGTTAAATATTCATAGTTTGACCACTTAAGTTAAGGTTTGTGTTCATTTTTTAAATTTCTTTAAATACGTCTATTCTTACTGAATCCTGTCAAACTAATGACCACAACTTTATTTTAAATAAACATCTCAAAGACTATGGAAGATGCCATCTCCTTAATTACACTTAAAAAACACCGAGGACTTCTCGTGTGTGAACTCAACGCTAGTCGCGTGCAACATATGAGAGTCCTACCTTATTGATGCCATTCCCCATGCTGAAAGATGCAGACTGAAGAATAATAGTGAAAAGAAATGCCACGCTGTGTTTCCTCGTTGTTTAAAAATGCTTATCCAGCGGCTCGACGGCTTCCCAAACCCACTGAGTCCAAACGAGCCGAGCACTGCTTCCCAAGCTCCCCGCGTTGAATGCTGGGAGCTGTAGTTTACCGCTATAAAGCTGCATTTAGAGAGAACACAGGTGAGGTCTAAACCCAACTCAGGATTTTTTAGTGAGGCTAGATATGATGAGAATATTAATAGACTGTCTCCAGGCCCAAAGACAGTACATACTAAAACACTAAAAATAAACTTTAAAAATACAACAGACCTCAAATAGGACCTAGCAGCTAAGTTAGCCATCCCTCCTGTGGAAATATAGGAATACAATGGGCCACCATCAAATCAAATCAAATTTATTTGTATAGCCCAATATCACAAATTATACATTTGTCTCGGTGAGCTTTACAGACTGTACAGGTTACGACACCCTCTGTCCTTGTGTTGAAAAAGAGAAGTGACCATGAAGTGAGATGGAATATAAACCATATATTAATAACCACAGTCTATGATATAAACGTGTAGTACATAACTACATTCTTGAAAAAGAATGAGGGATAGAAGTTTTCACATTTCTTTAGCAAAAATAAGCAAATTGCCTATGTGTAACACCGCATGAGTTTCATGTAATGATACATTCATCAATCTTTACACTATACTATTGCAATTACAATATAGATGGGGGGCAATTGATCACACTGGCCACACACATGGTCCCTACCTTCTCTATCCCTTGGATGGTCACACTTTCCACCATCAGAGCATCCTTTATGACTTGACACCACCCTTACCTGAGGGACATTCAATTGTAGGGGAAGCGCCATTACATCTGGACCTTGATATTTGACTACTTAGCCACCAAGAACAAGAAGGGCACCCATGACCAGTCCAGTTTATTGGCCCTTTTCACAGTGGCTATTTTGTCATGCCAGTGTAAACACAGGTGTCATTAATAATAATATTTAAAGCTCTGTTCCATTTGGATGGGCCAAGGCCCTGGTAGTGTGCATGCTGGCATGGGACCATAATTAATTTGATCAATTACACCTGTGTTTACCCTGCAACAAAGGGCCTATTGCATCACACCATCAACTCTGGGGAAACACTTTTTCATCCACCTCCTTCCCCAGCATTGAGACATAGCACATAACAGACATTAAAAAGCCAATCAACAGCATGGGAAACTTCAGTGGTGCTATATCAGAGAGATAAAAGGCACCTGGCAGTTCTGTGCTGATTATAAACACGTTAAAAACATCAACAGGAAGCTGCCCCACATTAACAAGCATATGTACACCGCAGGCGGTTGGTTTAACTTCCTTATGATCTGTTGTTTTCTATGCAGGGCAGTGTGTGACCACCATACTACAGCTCGACTAGAAGGAGGTGTTCAGCCTTCTACACAGTGCTGCACATGCAAAATGGCCTCTTGTACTCTGGCTTGAGCTGGAAAATATGAAGTGAGCTGGTTATCAGTCCACTCCACGCTGATACCCTGCTTCTCCATGACACTCCTTCTGTTATTCTGGCCTCAATTAGCTTAAAATATCCATTGTCTCATACATGAATACCTGAAATAATGCATGCTGTTAGTAATAAAGTTGTTTGAGTGCTTAGACTTTTGGTGACTGAAGGACCCATAATTTGCCAAAAATATTGCCTAGCTGACTGATAATTCACACTTAATATAACGAGCCTGGCCACCATTTATTAAACAATTTGGAAAGTACTTTTCATACAAATGAGGCAGTTTTATTCACTGACTTGTCTGTTTTAATAGTCGGTCACACTGCTCGATACACTGCACACTGGAAAGTTTTCCAAATAACCTGAAGATTACCAGCAATAAACGTGAATCATAGAGAAAGCAAAAAAATAATAACCAGAAAAACATAACACCCCAAGACAGGTAAATATGATACTGCTTTGTTGTGGCTTTAGTGTACAAAGGGAGGAATTTATAGTGTGGGCGTTAACAGATAGGCTGCCCAAAATGTATGCCTACATGTCATACATCCCACACGCTGCTAGAGGCTACACTTCAGGTGGTTTCCCGCTCTAGTTTCACATAAAGGCTTGTTTTATCAATGAATTTAAGATATTTAGGATAGAGCATTATTCTAGCTATACTGCTTAAGTGATTATGATGAGAAATTGTACTTATTATACAGAGAAATATTATTTTTCTTCCTCATTCCTTTTGGTTGTGTAAAATCTTTGGTCTCTTAGAGTACGACAGATGCTGTTTGGAGCTGGAGGTAAAGACAAGTCTAACAGTGTGGCAGTATCACCATCATATCTCCAATTAAAAAAGCTACAGTCCAAGGCAAATGCAAGGTGGTTTAGCTGCGGTAATTAATCTCACCAGTAGGTGGCGACAATGCCACACGAAAATATTTACAATGGGCCTGTTTCAGAGCACTGTATCTCAAAAAACAATTTAAAATGAACGAAGTTAGAAAGAAAACAACCTAATATCCCGTATTTGTGTGTTTTATGATGTTTTGTTGTGTTTTTCGTCCTTGTCAAACAAAAATATATGAGGTTGTTAGCCGTCCTGATCTGTTATCGACTTTTGAGCCTGTTTGTAGTTTTTATGTCCCATGCCAAGTTTCGCTTTTGAACGAGGACGAAGAGGAAATCCCGGAACTACAAAGAAAGTGCCCTCGCGTTTCTTGGCTTGTACAGCACCTTTTAGGTACGTTTTTCTCCATATTTTGTTGATATTGATAGCGAGTGGGGTGTATAATGTTGTTTCTCGGGTGAAGAGTTTGGTTGACGTAACGAGGGTTAAGCTATTGTTGCTGAAACCTTCGGATAACGTCAGGCGTTAGCGTGCAACTTCAGCCTGTCAAAGTGTTGTGAACTTTATGGATGGTTGAGTCGGCGCTCCTCAGCATATTTGCTGTATTACACAACATACAAGTTTTAGCCTTTTTTATCGTGAGTTTTTTTCTGTTTTGTTGTGACTTCTTACCAGGGATGGCCGTCGCGCCAGAGTCTTCGTTTCAAATGAAATCGGCCGATCTGATCAAAAAAGAGGCCCTGGACTACGGAGGGTGTGGAGACATTTACCTGTGCTACCATGTAACCCTCGGCCAGGTGGTGTTGAAGACCATGTATACAGGCCCTATACGCAACAAGTAAGTTCTGTGTTGCTGCATGTAACGTTAGTCTGCAGGGTATTCCCCTGCGCTCAAATGGTAACTTGAATCATGTGCCCTAGAAAGATACTTCAGGCAGGCTCCAACACAACTCAGTGAGACTGAGATATGTTCATGACAGGATTGTATATTATATCATATATGATGTTGGTGGAAGGATGTTGCCTGTGTAAAATACTTTATAAAGCCTAGTTTAGTTTGATAGCACTTTGTGTCCAGCCCCACTCCAGCTTAGATTTAAGAATTGCCTTTTAACTAGAGAGAGGAAAAATCTGAAATGCGGATGTAATCTATTGCAACATCCTCTTTTTTTGTTGTTCAGATTGCATGTCTCTACAACAACTTTTTTTGCGTCTATGCAGTTTCTTACATTTACAGCCTTTCTCCTTTTGATCCTCATTCATATTTTTATCCAGCCTTAACATGGAATTTCTGATTTTCAGAAACTGATTTTACCTGTATGTCCTGCAAGGGATGCACCGATCCAACTTATTATCTCCCCATACTAATACTAATACTAATACTCAGGATATCTCTAGTCGAAGTTCCCCCCGGGGTAAATAAGGTATTTCTGATTCTGATATACCAATATTGAGTACGTTGTGCAATTATCAATGCCATGTGCAATATTCACTTTTTATAACTTCCCGAAATTACCACGGTCATATGCCATATTCACTCTTACACATTTTTATCAATGACTCTGTACTTATATTACTGTTACTGTATTTTATTGTGTACTCGCCACTTTACTCTCTTGCTGTAACAACGTACATTTCCCGGTCGTGGGACTAATAAAGTATTTCTGATTCTGATCCAATACGATTGCTTTTTTTCCTCCTAAATGTAACACTTGTCTGGCAGATATCCGGTTCTCACTGTTTTTACTATACTTTCTAGGGAGAATAAAAAGTTGCTGCTGGACGAGGGGAACATCATGGCAAGCCTGACTCATGAACGGGTGGTCAAGTTGCTGGGTGTGATCATGGAAGACAGAGACTGCTCGCTGGTTATGGAACTCCTCCCCAGAGGAAACCTGTCGGTCATGCTAGAGACGGTCAGCAGGTTTCATCCATAGTTTTTCAGACTTTAAAAACTCATGGTGTTTTGTTTTTTTTATATGAATGGAATCAATTCTTCCCAGGTCTCTGTGCCAATATCCATCAAGAGCAGAATCATCTTAGAGATTTTGGAAGGGATGTTGTACCTCACAGAGAAACGCGTCATACACAAGGACATCAAGCCAGGAAACATTTTAGTGGACAAGGATTTTCACATCAAGGTACATCACACACTACAGCCCATGACACATTGTGACAGGAAGCATGTATGTACAGTCATGGTAATCCAAGTTTTTTTTTTTCTCTTTTGTTTTCTAGATTGCAGACCTTGGTCTGGCCACCTGCCTGACATGGAGCAAACTCACAAAAGAGGAGTCTCGCAGGAAAAGTCATACAGGGCAATCAGCAGGGACGAGAGGTGCCGGCACACTGAGCTACATGGCCCCTGAGCACCTGCAGAGTATAAATACAGCCTCTACTGAGAAGTCTGACGTCTACAGCTTTGCCATTGTGGTTTGGGTCATCCTCACAGGGATAGAGCCATATGCAAGTGAGTTGAGATGTCAAAACATGCTTAAGTGGATGAATAATTTAAGTGAGGCACTGTTTTCAAAAACACTACCTGGATTATTGTTTTGATGTATTGGTTCACCAGTTAAACCACTTTAGGTAAACCTCATGCAGATTTTTTCTATATCCAGATGCAAGGAGCGACGAACACATCAGCCAGTGTGTTCGAAACGGTGACCGACCTGCAGAGAACCTTATTCCAAGCAACACGCCCGTAGAGATAGTTCAGCTCATGAAGAGGTGCTGGGAACACAATCCACTGCAACGGCCAACGTTTCAAGGTGCACCTTTTGTGTGTGCGTTTAAAACATTGGCATACGGTCGAATGTGGATCAGTGGAATATGACCGTCTCATGTGATCACACATTTGATTTGTAATATTTAATTTCTGATAGTTACTATACTACTATAGTATTATGATATTGTTTTAATATTGTTATTTGTAATATTGCTGCTGTTTTTTTATAAATAGACCGCTAGATAAAGTTTTCAACAGCTTTTTTTCCCTCAGCTCATTTTGTCACTATGTTGTACAGGCATAGTAAACTTACATTTCAAGCAGTCATTCGGTTTATTACATGGCTCTTCTTCGTCTCATCTTTTCTTGCAGAGGGCTACAACTTCTTCCTTCCTTTCTACACGGAAAAGCTTGAACCACTTGTAGAGGAGGATTTACTTGAACTGAGGGTAAATATATTTTCTTTCGGATTTTGTCTTGTATGCACAGTGAAGACACTACGCAATTAAAATAAGTCCTTTCATATGATGACTCTCTGTGTTTCTTTAATGCAGAAATTATATGAAGGCCCAGACGAACTTGTCGAGAAGATGAAGTCTTTATCAATGACTCAGGATTTCTTTTCGGCAGGTGAGCGCTGTCTGTAACCTTGATGGCCTGAATAAACTGAACACATTCTAAAGTCCACCTTTTTGTGTGATCTATTGCACTTAATGTTCTAAATGTTTAGAAAGCATTGTTGAAAAGGATCGAGTATCCTTTAACTTCTCTCCTTACCCTGCAGATTGCCCAGCTCCTTTGGTGAGTTCAGACAGATGTGTACCTGTTCCAGTTGAAGCCAGTATTGAGGACCTAGATGACATCCAATATGAGCAACCTGTGGAGTCTCTTCAGACGGATGCAAGGGCAGCCAGCAGCCCTCCAGCTTTGGAGGTGAAACTGGGTCAGGAGTTACAGTACCACAAATATGGTAGCTATAACTGTGAGAACCAGCCTGACGCTGCCAACGTCTCCCAGCACAGAAGTTCAAATCCTTTCCTGCAAAACCACTTAAGCAGTTCAGATCCCGCTATCAGGCAACCAGAACAAGACAGACCCTCCTATGCATCATCTGTCCACTCCTGGACGAAAGCTGAGCCAGTGCAGCCCACCAGCCACGAAGAGGCTGCGTATCGCCCTGGTCACTATGATTCCATGAACTCTTCCACACCATCCCACTTTCCAAAGTCTGAAAGCGCCACGTCTCTATCACAATTAAACCAGCAACATCCATATTCCCACTATGACCGCCAGCAGTCCTGGCCAACTTACCCAGTGTCTGACACATCTGCTCCTGACACCTATTCTGGGTGTCTCCTAACCCCTTCCAAGAGCTACCCACCACAAGATCCAGGTACAAACATGTCTTTTTGATGAAGCATTTCTTTAGTAAGTTCTAGAGCTAGATGTTTGAGGTGTTCGCAGCTGCTTTGTGTCACCTTTTGACTGACATGTTGGGAGAAACTGTGTTCATGTGTTCATGCTTTGTGCTGGTTCCAGGATCTTTTTTCATTCAGAACGCCAGCGGGATCCAGATTGGGAGCAACAACATGATGAGTATCAGAGGTCAAGAGTCGTCCAATAGTTTGTCATCTCTACCTTCTGCTTACGGCCCAGCTCCCTCTCCCATCCAAGAAGGCATTCTGAATTATGGTGAACTATACCAACACTTCTTTCATGCAACATATGTGATAGTTTGTCTGTGCACTTTTGTTGTTGTCTCTGTTTGCAAATGTGTTTTTTCTGTTATTAAGGGCTGCAGCTAACCGTTAAATTCATTATCAATTAATCTGCAGATTATTGTTTTGATACTTTTGCTGTTAAATGTCAAAAAATATTGAAGCGCCCAGATTCCAATCTTTACATTTCTTGTTCTATCCGACAAACAGTCCAAAGGACTTGTTATTTAAAAAAAAAAAAAAGCATAAAATCCTGACGTTGGGGAAGCGGAAATCAGAGAATGGAAGAATTACTAAACAAATTTGTTTTAATAGTTGCAAAATAATTTTTGTCCATCACATTAATCCAGTAATGTTGAAAGATAAAGTAAACCGTTTTCAAATAGTCCATGGCAACAGTATTTTCTAAATCAGGGTTGAACCCTTAATTCTCATTAGAGTTGAACAAATAGTTCCCCTAACCATAATCTTTTGTGTCCTTCAGAGTGCCATGCTGTGACCGAGGAGCACCTGGATCTGCTGAGAGACAACATCGGAAACAAATGGAAGCGCTGTGCGCGGCGACTGGGTCTCACCAGTGTGGAAATAGAGACCATTGAGCACGACTTTTACCGGGACGGCCTGCCAGAGATGGTGCACCAGATGCTGGAACATTGGAAAATGAAGGAGGGAAGTATTGGCTGCACAATTGGGAAGCTTTGTCGTGCTCTGGAAGGCAACATAAAGATAGACGTCATCCAGAAAATATTGGACGTCTGCAGCGCTTCCTCCAAGAGGAACTTTCTACAGCATTCCCTCTAAATGACTTTTTATGCCTATGATGGTCACAGTTTCTGAACGTTTTTGCAACATTTAAAGGCTTCCTTCTCAACCAAAATCAAGAAAATGTATTAATTTTTAGGTTTAATGTGCCGCAAGTTTTAAATATTGAATGTTTTCATACAGAAAACAGCTCAAACCAACTATATCGTTACAGAAAAGTTATCTTTGTTACTATAACAACCACAGATCTCGCTGTCAACCTTTCTGGTATTCACTGGACTTTTATTGTGCCTTTTTTCATATGACTTTTACTTTTTCTACCAAACATATTTATAAGCAGTTGAGACGAACATAGTCAGGGTTCAAGTTTTTGTTATCATGGAATTTCAAAATAATTGTTCTATTATGTGATTTACTATAAAGTAATAATGATAAGTCTTTCTAATGCAGGGGGTAAATGGACTATATAGCGGTTTTTCCAATCTTTACGATCACTCAAAGTGCTTTACAACACGTCAGCATTCACCCTCTCACACACATTCATACAGAGTCAGAGGCTACCATACATCAGCTCATCAGTAGTGATAACCATTCACACACACACACACACACCGTTGGCCAGGCCATCGGGAGCAATTTGGGGTTCAGTATCTTGCCCAAGGACACTTCGACATGCTGACTGCAGGGGCTGGGGATCGAACAGGTGGACGACCACTCTACCTCCTGAGCCACAGCCGCCCCGAGGGGTCATCAACTAAAGTTCAAAGAGGTCCAGTTAGAGAGAATTTCCTCCAGCAAAGGTCCGGAACATCATAATGTCTAACTTCCGTTATGAATTAGTGTGATATATATTGAAGTAGCCTAGTAGCTGTATCAATGTCTGCATGTAATCAACAACTGACTGTCAAATTAAATAAAGAACAATTCAAAAGCATTTCGACAATATTTATTGTCAATTAGAATTTAACTATATATATATTTATATACTCTAGATATGTATAATGTTCTTCTCGGGCTGCATTTAAAAATACAATTGAGAAAATAAATAAAATAGCTTTTGAAAAAGATTGAATAACGTGCTTAATTTTAGAAAAATAAAATAAAGTGTAGCAGCAGCTTGAGTTTCCCTTTTTTTCTTTGTTAACTGTCTCACATCTTGATTTGACAGTCTCAACCTAACAGGTCTTCACAGAACACGTTCTTGTCTTTGTTGAAGAACCTTACATAAACTAAGAGCTGAGCATTGTCACAAACATCAGTGGACTCATCTACAGCTAAGCCTACACATGGTGCCTTATGAAGGGCTTCATCCAGCTGGGCGAACACATCATGGGTTCATATTTCACTTTTCTTTGTGGCTGATGATGCGGACATAGATTTTTGCTTTATTTTGTCACAAAGCTCTTCTTTTTGTTTTCCCCTCAAGTAAAGTTTCAGCTACTGCACTCCTT
Organism: Cottoperca gobio; assembly: GCF_900634415.1. Lineage (NCBI taxonomy): Eukaryota > Metazoa > Chordata > Actinopteri > Perciformes > Bovichtidae > Cottoperca > Cottoperca gobio. The sequence continues at coordinate 10,123,907 of NC_041371.1, forward strand.
GACAGCCCCTCCATCAGTAAAAAATGTTTTGTGTTGTCCGGGTCGTATAGGTAGGCCTGTTAGTGACCTATGTCATGCACGGTTTAATACACTGTTAAGTCATTACGTAAAAGTAAAGTGTAATGGAAAACTGCTCTGTGTCTCTTGTCCTCCCGTCTTCCTCAGATTCATGACAGGGGCCAAGACTTGACCTTTCTCATGTCTTAGGTGTGTATATTAGAAAGACAGTGTAGAAGTGGGGTTGTGCCTGACAGGTAAGATTTAAATTGCTTAATGCCAGGTTCGTTTTGAATCTAGTTGTGACAGTCTCCTTACCCCATGTCTTGACCCCCACCTGAGTCACCCGGGGTGCAAAGAGACCACCTTTCCTACACTGCACTCATGGCCTGACAGAACTCTGTGCTGCAGAAAGCACTTTTATAATAAAATATTCAAAGACAAACTTTCTATCTTTTGATCATCTTTGGTAACCACAAGATTTCCACCACAAAAACTTAAAATGGGACTACGAGTACCAAACCCGGTACTCTGATTAGGTTTAAACATGTACAAGTGTATATCCAGGGGTGCACATAATTGTCACGCAGGTACGCATGCGCGGCAAAAATCTGGATCGCGTAAAGTCGCTTGTGTCACTACGCGCCTTACGCGTACCTGATATAGGCCATCAGAACGAACACACGTTTCGTCTACACGTGTTTTTTTGTCAACACTCAATGGAGTAGACTACTAGACATGTCCAAAAAAGAAAATTAAGAAGCTACTTTGGCGTTTCGCCACATGCAACAAAAAAAACAGCAAACCGAGCCGGAACAAAAGTCTGAAAAGTGGCTCCAAGACTTGCCGTGGCTGGATGCTAATGATGAACGCATCGAAATTTGGTAGAAAATATGCCGCTCGCAGACAAAACAGGTGCGTTTTATAAAGGCTCGAACAATTTCAACCATCCTGTTTGAAAAACATGAAAAGAGCAAGGAGCACGTTAATGTGGCACAAGCTATTGCTAATAAACAAGCTAGTAAAGAAGAACTATCCAGCCACCCACTTGCTAGCTAGCGATACAAGCTCAATGAAGAACAACGGAAAGTCCTGTGTATTATTTTTCTCCTCGCCTTTCATAAAGCTGAACATGCATGTCCCATGTCCTCCTGTGCTGAGGATATTCCTTTAAGCGGCTAGGAGTAAATCTCGGAGGCGCATTTTACTCACGTAAAGCGGGAACACGGATAATGGAAACCATCGTGCAAACTATCTGGGGAGTTGAGACTCAAGTTGCAGTCTGCTGAAATCTGGGGGCTGCTTTTAGATGGATCTGAGGACATCACAAAAACCGAGCAGGAGATCGTTTAGATCGTGTCCAGCAACGGAGAGCTTACTTCTGACTTTCTTGGACTGATTGAACTTGGTGCTGACTGAACCGCGCACGCCATGACAGACGGACTCGTGAAGCTTTCAGGCAGGCTTGGATGACTGGACTACAAAGTTGGTCGCCGTGTGCACAGACGGGGCTGTTGTTAACGTCGGTATGTACCAAACACTGTCTCCTGGTACTCATCTGAGTAACTCACTAAAAAAGTGATGTGCACCCCTGTGTACATCACTACTTCAGCAAGCTAATTTAAGTCTAGAGTACATTTCTATAAAAGGTTAATAGGTTGGTTAACAGGTTAAACATGTACAAAAGTAAACAAGTTGATTTAATTTGGTAAAAATATTAAACTCAGGTGAGTAATATAAGTAGAAACCTGTAAGGATGTGTATTACACACAAAAAGGAGAACCCATACTGTGTGGACAACACACTGAGCATGTGGCGGTGTCAACACCATCTTACATGCCCACACATGTACATCTCTAAATATATATCGACATATATACATATACATACACACTGGAATTGATCAGATAGCCTTATACCACCAAGATGCACTACAGAGCGTCACAGGAAGTCCTTTCTCCCTATAAGACTTTACAACGCACCCACCTCAGGTCGTGAGAGGGACAGAGGAGACTCAGTGACATGAGGTCCTCTCTCTTTCTCCTTTCCCTCTTCATACTTAGTTTGATTTGGTCATTTTTATCTTGTGATTTTATGTTGGTATTTTGCCAAATCTATCTTATGGGAGGTAAACCTCCTTAAGCTGTGCACAGTTAACACCCAATCCGGACTTATTCACTCCGAACACAAAGGTAAGCCATGTGTGTATCTCGGACTTAATCATGCCGGTGGCACAATAGCAGCCCTGTTAAGATATTAATTGCGTCATCATCCACTTCTCTCTGCAGTCCTTCCAATGCAAAGAAACTAGTTGTAAAATAAGCTTATTTCAGCTTTTTGGTTATAATCTAAACTACAGAATTGTTCATCCCCTACAAACCTGCTGAACAGAGAGCATCAGAAAGCAAACACACACAGGGAAAGTATAGAAACAATGAACGAAAGGATTATTGCAAGCCAGGACCTCCTTGCTGAAATGGAGCTGGCCAAAAACTTGAGGAAACTGACCCTGGAGGATAGGAGACTGGAGGTCAGAAAGCAAATGTATGTTGAGCTGAGAGAAATGGAGTTGAAGCGCAGACAGAAAGTCGCTCTGGAGACCCTGCAGCAATGCAAAAGGGACAGAGAGGAGGAAGAACAAGAGGCAGAAAGGGCACTGATGGAAAGCATGGAGATGGCGAGGAGGCAGGAGTTTGAGCAGAGGCCAACTGCAAATAGAAAGACTTTGGCAGTGACAGTGGCAACAGGTTATGCTAACAAGCCCTACATGTAGATTGAGTTCTCTGAAAGAAGAGCAACAGAGTGAACCAAGTTCTGCTGAGCTCTGCCACCATAAGAGCGCCAAAGTCCACCCAGTGAACCTGCCCTCTGACCTGAAGTCAGCTGACACAAAACACAGAACTCCACAACAACTGGGTTGGAGAGAAAATAATGGAAAGTGTTCCAGCCAAAGACAACAGCGCCACCTATCTGCTCTTTGCTGCTAAATCAAACCCCAAGTGTGAAGGTGTGTATCATAATCCTTCCATTCCTCTGCACTGACCTTGTATTGAACTAGTTAGTTTGTATTTAATTGTAATTAAACGTTTTCACTTCTTTTGTCTTAAGAAAAAAACCCAAAGTCAACAAGACCGTGCAGTGGATTCAGGACCGACTGAAGGTTGGACACTGGGTCGACAAGTACCAGCACCACACGGACAAGAAGAGGGAAAAGGGCACGCGCAAAGCTGAACAGCAGTATGAAAGCTGGACTGCCTTTAAGAACAGCTAGGCCAGCCACCTTTCCCCTCTGAATGACCGTTCCACAGAAACAGCATCCTGAAGGGCACTTTCTAATTCACTTCTTTTTGTTTTGTTTTATTATTTACTGTGGTACTGTGCTCATGGTGTCGCCTGCTGGAGAGTCTGCAGTTGCTCAGATGGGGATCAGACACTATACAAGCATGATGTCTACCTGTTTCTGTTCTGCTGCAGTAGACTCAGTCCTGGAGGGCTGATGAGAGAGGCTCACGCACACACCTCCCTGAAAACACCCGAGCTCCTCCCGTCTGTCATTTTTACCTGGCTCAGGACAGGAGTATTCCACAACCAACCACTTGTGGAAACTCCTGTGACTGTGGACACGACTCTCGCCACACTTGTTGGAAGAGTCGTGTCCACAACCAGGTATAAATGGCAGAAGAGGAGGTACGGTTTTACAGGCCCGGGAGGAGCTCGATTTATTTTTTTTAAGGATGGTGCGGCTGTGAGCTTCTCTCATCTGCCCTCCAGGACTCAGTCACCTTCAAGACAATAGCCGCAGGATACCATCATGCTTGTATAGTGTTGCTGATGACCTGAATCTGTCCAGCTTTGTGATCTCACTCCCGACTCTCCCTAGCAGGAGGCGCCATGGCCACAGTCCACCGCCACACTGCGTTTCTTTGTTAGTGTGATGTATAAACCATAATAAAACTGTTGAAGTGAAAACCTCAAGTTGTACTGATTACTGTCTTACATAAATAGTGCTTAAGATGTGTTGAAATATATTGATACTCATATCACAAATGTTGGCATTGTGTGGTGAAGGAAAAAAGTCATCCATCTAAAAGTCAAGTTACCGGAAACATCAGTGACTGAAGGAAGTTACGAAGAATTCACATTGTTTTGTACAAATTGAGCGTAATTAACGGAAAGAGATATTTGTTAATGTGTTGATTTTTTTTTGGTTATGTGTGAGTGTGACAAAGTGACACAAAGATTTCAAATATTAAATGTATTGTTTGGTCCAAATCACTGCTATCATAATTATTTTTAACAACATTATTATTATAGTATGTCATTTTTTCATTGTTATCACACTTTACACACACGGGTCATTTTAGACCCATATGTGTAAACCTGATGTAGTGATACAAAAACTATTTAAGAAAGGGAGAATGAAAATAATGATTTGTGGTAATCAAAAACAAGATATTTAATGAATACTTAATATATGAAAAGATTAAATAAATTGATTTCCAAAAATATAGCAAAGAAACACTGAGCCATGCATGAAACAACAAAGGAAAGGAATACGTTGTACCTTAGAAGGGTAGTGATGCAAAAATGATTTTTATTCAAAAAGTATGAAAGTAAAAATGAAAATAAGAATTTGTGATGATCAAAAACAAGTTAATTGAGGAAATCCGGGAATTCTGAATGATTAAAGTAATATATTGCAAAGATATTTACAATTAAAACTCACTCAGGTCTATTTGGACCCATGTTGTGCATCAAAGGGTTAAAACGGAATTTGTTGTGGCGATGGAGAAACACTGAAGACCATACTAATAACTTCACACATTTTATCCCATTTACTACAAAAATATTTACTTTACAGACATGTAGAGTAGACATGTTGTAACTGTAAAGCATAACACTAGCATGATTGTTTCTGATTTACTAACATGTACTTCCAATACTGTAATCCTCCAATCCGTGCCTGAGTATAATGTAAGGTACGGTGAGCACAGTGAAGACTGTTCCCTTGTTTGTCTTGGCGTCACTGGGGGTTCCCTCAAGTTGCTTTCTGGATGAAGGTGTCTGCTCAGAAAGTAAATACATATAAAACATGTCAGTTATACCTGCTTCAAGATCATCCTCATCGATCTCCGCAGTGCCGTAGCTGCAGCACCTCCACCCTATCACCTCCCTCAACCCCCAGCTGAAAGCTACTCTACACACCTACTCTGCCTCCGGCTTCTCTTCAACGTTTTTCAGGCCAAGGACCCCCAAACTGATGGAGAGATGGAGCAGGGACCCCCCTGCTGTATATATTGTATAAACTTGTGTTTTAATATTAAACTGGGCCTATAGTGCCGTGTATAAACATAACTACCCTGTTATTGTGCATTCAATACTAAGCTATTCAATTCATACTGCATGTGTGCATTGCTGACTGAAAGATAACATCTGCTGCCTCCATTTATCCGTTCGCTACAATATGTGGGATTCATGTTAATGTGTATTTAAAGACATTTAAATTTGTGGAAAATAAATTTGTTGAAAAAAAAAGACAATTATTTTTAAAAGTCAACCAAAACTTTTGCGACCCCCCCCCCCCCCCCCTGCAGTACCTCCACAGACCCCCTAGGGGTCGCGGACTCACTGTTGAAGACCTCTGTTCTAATGCATGTGCAAAATGATGTTGTAGTTGACATGTACCGGGTCAAAGCAAGATTTATTACAAATGTAATATTTTTGATACAAAACATTGTGAAGTATGTTTTTTGTTTGTTCAGGGTTACTGTAGCTTTAACTGAATAATGAACTCATATTCAGGGACAATCAAACGGTGTGTGGTAAACATTTATTCCAGCCCAACACAAACAGTAGTCACTATGTTCATGAGATGAATACATTGAAGTGTGTCTCCTTATAGTCTGAGACCCGCTGTCGATTATCTCCTCCCATGTCCCTAAATTACAGTAAAGGTGCATGATTAACTAATGAGCTACTTGTTTGAGTGTTCAGTGTGTGTATTTACTGTATTGATATCAGATTGTGTTTAAATGGATGAGCTGCTGTGCTGTAGTGTATAGCATTCTGGATTACAAGATACTTTTCCCACCATCCAAAGATAAGATTGTCTTGGTGATGTGTTCATGTCTTGTTCTTTTTCCTTTCAAAATGTCATTGTTACTGTGTTCTGGGTCTTACAGTTCCGGCAATATTATGCTCTTGAGAGACATTTTTTTCCCACAATGCAATGCACAAAGGGAATGGCAAGGTGCTCACAGCGGGAGAGAAAAGATTGAAACAAATTGTGGATGGTGGTGAAACAGCTTTGTGAAGACTCCAGAAAAACAAAAAATGACAATTGAACTTGAAAGTAAATCACTTTTAAATGATCTGTCCTGATGCTTTTTTGAAGTTTAGTGTGTCGTCAAATCATTTCTTTGTTAGTATAAAACAGTTAGGTATGTTGATACTTCAGAATCTATATACTAAGATAAGTAGTATATAGTATAGGCAGTATACAGTATGGAATTGCGACATACTAAATACCACATCACTCAAAAGCACTTTGTCCTTCAATGCAAGTCGGTATCCACCAATCACGACCCAGTAAAACACCAACTTACAATAGGGCCAAATATAATGTGTATTTTTTGACCCAATATATGTAATGATTACATTCAAACCTCAAATAAGACATTTTTACATGACAGTATATTGTAGAATGTGGATCATTTTTCCTGAGCGTTAGACTTTAAACAGCAGATTATCTGCTTTTTACTCCCCAGAATGCACCTGACCAGAAGACTAATTGTCCCTTTTACTGTTGTTATGAAAAAGACTGTTTGAACTCACATTTATTGGATTACAGATGTGATATAGTGATAGCCACCACTATTCCCTTTCACCTGGTTTATCTCCGTTAAACACAGTAAAAATAAATCCTTCCATCCCATGAATGATTATTGATAAGGTCCTGGCATACAAATGTGAATATCATTTATAGTTTCCTCGTAATTACATCCATGTTCTATCAGATTTAGAGTTGCTATTAAAATGGAAACCTGTCGATAGATACAATATCATGAAATACTTTAGTTAATCGAAAGCAGCACGCCTTGCAACAGGCCTACAACATGAGAAGCAATTAAGCAATTGGTAAAACAACAATATTCTAACTAGAATAAATGAAATGGCTGTAGGCCCATGGGAGAACATGAGGATAACACTGTAGTGAGTGTCTCCTGAGAAACTGAAACAATAGTTTGAGTTGTCAAAGTTTTGGTCCTGAGTGATTGCCTGATTCCAGTCATGTTCACTTTACACAATGGATTTACACACAACAACAATTACAGACAACTAAGTCATGACATGTTCCAGTTTCATTGCATACATAAAAAAAGGGCTTGAAGTTCACATAATGCAGATAGATGGACAATATTGTGCAGTTCCATAATTGTGGTATTACGGAGCCTGGCTATGTTTTACAGTGTGTACAAAGATAATTGATCAAGCACCATAAACTATAAACCTGCAGTCTGTAGACACGCTGGTGTGTTGCTGTGATAATGAACCAGAGTCCTGACCATGGCATGACCAGATGCACGTTATATTCCCTTTAAAACAAAGCCCTCCGATATAAACCTGTGTAGATAGGTGAGACTCGTGATACTACAGTATAGTAACTTTATGAATATTAGTCATTAGTTGTTGGCCATCAGTGACAGGCATAATCCCTGATTCCCTGAGACTTAACTTATAATGTTAACTTTAACTGTATCAAGCCCTTAATACGGTCCACAAGTATTTGCACAGCACTTGTCTTTATGTGTTGAAAGTGCAGAATGTCAGCTTTTATTTGAATGTACATAAGATCAACAGTTAAAACATAATATACATTAATCATCTTATGTGTTTATTTACTACATTATTAGTGAGCAGTCAAAAATGAGGCCTTCATTTTCTAGATGTCTGAAACCCTGAAATAACACTGAAATGCTAAACATATTTTTTGCATTTTAAGTCTTTGTTTATTTATTATTTTGAATGCTCGGGTATTTATTCAGCTTCTCACCATGAGTAATGGGATCCTATACAAACACAATATTTTCTGTCAGTTAAAACAGTTTGGATTATTTCACATGACAGTTTTCTGCTCCTCTCACTGATTTTGGGTAGGGCTAATTTGAAAAAAGGTGATGTTACGTACTTGCACCAATAAGGATTGAATCAATATTTGGATCAGGATCTGATGACAGTGTTTGTTTCATCGCTGTCAATCAAATAATTCCCCAGACAGTCCTGATGAAGCTGAGATTTTTTTTGTGTCAGACTCATAATGAATAATATCTAACAATGTTTTTTGAAACTTTAAAATGTCACAGATTAAATCGTGAATATTTGTCAATCTGGGAGAAATACTTAGAGCTCTCAGAGCTTTAAAGTGACAATCACGGTAAAGAGGAGATGCTTCCATGTTATTGCAAATATTAAAAGCTGCTCTTCATCCAACTTGACTAAGCTTATGCAAACTTGAAAGTAAAATAGGAATACTTCCTTAAATCCTGCTGTTTTAAGGTAACACAAAGTAATTTCAGATGATGCTGCCAGTAGTGCTACAAGGAATGTTTTAGGCAGTGCAATTTTGATTTAAATGGAAAACGTAGTTGCTGTAACACCTGAAACACAGTCTAAGGGATTGAATAGTTTCAGTATCTGAATCTGAACTAGAGCTTAAAAACTGGCTATTGACAACCTTTGAAATCAAATACACACACACTGTCCACTGCTAAACCAAACATACATGTTCAGAGATGCATTAAACGCAAAAATCAACACAATTATAATGAGTTGCAAACTAGATTGCAAATGACATTCCCTTCACGTTATAGCTGTCTGCATTTAACCTGAAAGCTATTCTGTCATATCAGCCAAATAAAAGCACAGTAGGTGACAAAAGATAAATAAGCTTTATGGCTTGTGCCCAAACACTTAAGAAGGCTATGGTACAAGATTTCCTGAAAATATATATTAAGTAATGCCACACCTGAAAGAACATAACCTGCAAAATATGTCCGGAGATATTCTGTAAACATTGTAAATTGAGAGAATTATCAAGGCCAAGCGACTTTTGCATGGCCTGGAACCACCTCTAAATTAATATGGAAGTTGTCTATTTCTGAAGTCCTTTTTGCACACATGATGGCCAGCAGAGACTTCTTGTGGCATACACTTTGAATCTTCTGCTTATGTGTTTGGGGAACTGGAATTGTCTGGATCCTTACATGGGTCTCTATTGGCAGCAGGGTTAGTGACGCTACACATTTGAGGGTAGTGTCTGAAGCATTCGAAAGCATCCTTGCACTTTATTGCTACCGTAGGGGGTTGAGCAGAGGAGTTGGATGGAGGGAATTGGTTGGTCTGTCTGTGGATTGCGCAGCACTTAGCAGGCCCCTGGGAGCAGAGGCAGCCATTCAGACAGGCGTGGCATAGGGTACCCAGGTCCCTGCGCATCAAACTGCGGACTTTCGGCCTCAGCATTAGGTAGATGATTGGGTTGTAGATGGTGGAGGACTTGGCAAACATGGCCGGAAAGGCAAATGCCAGAGGAGGGATGTTCTCATAGTGTCCAAAGGCAGCCCACATGGACACCACAGCATATGGACTCCATGCCGCAAAGAAACCAATGCAGACAGCAACACTTAGCTTGCAGGAAATAGATCACAGAAGACAAGTGAAAAACAACTTTTGGTGCTTCTCACAGAACAGTGTATTTAGTCTACTGACTGTGTGTTTCTTACTGTCAACAAATCCCATGAAAAACCAAAACCAATGTGTTAGTATGTCTCTCAATCCCAATCCCACGTGTTTCTACTGAAGACGTTACCCGAATCATGAATACTGTACATACTGTCTTACAAAAACTGGGCACTGTCATTTTTGGCAAACGTTAGGTTAAAACAGGTTTAAATAATGCATTCGTTGGGGACTATTTTCAGGCCGCAAATTAGTACACAATTGGTGCTCTATTGAGTATTAGCAGCATCATGATGGTATATGTGGACCTGACTCAAAATGTATTAAAGTATAAAACTATATCAGGTTTTGGCTACACTAGCGATAGCTGGTAGAAGAATCAATACACTTTTGTTGACAATAATAAAACATATAGAATATCACCAGACACAAGATAAAACCTACACGGTGACTGGCTGGTATGACTGACTGAATTTAAGCATATATCTTCACAACCTTAAAGGTTTGTTGACCAACATCAGTCAGAGGCCACATGGGCAAAAAACACATTTTTGTGAGCCTTTTGTTGTATGAGTCAGAGTTATTCGTATGGAGAAGGGTTATATGATGATGGCCATTTATCAGCAGAGGCAGCAGAAGCTTCCCATCCATCACAGTACAACCAGAGCCAATTCCTGCTAATGAGAAGCTCCATAACTTGAGGATCTATTCTGGTCATTTCCAATTTCTTTAACAAATGGAGGAGAGAATAACTCTCCAGAGGACTCTTGTCTCTAAGGAGGAGCTTTGATATTTTACCCCTGATCCCAGTTGATTAATAGTTCTCTTCTGGGTTGTGATTATACGGAGACACATTAATGATCAGGGCATAGTCATTTCAAATGGAGCTTTAAAGGATTATTCTTAGAAACGTTATTCCTAAACCAGCACTCAAAACAATATCACCAAATGGTAACCTCAGTACGATTGACGTAATAATTTGTGTTTATCATCTTACCTTAATAAGGATTGTTTGGATACTGCTCATGTGTGTCTTCCTCAACGCATGCTGCTCCATATTCTTGCGCGATACATTCACTGTGACCAGAATGCCCATGTAGGAAGATACAATAACACAGCATGGGAGGATGTAGCAGAAGATGAATAGTGCCACAGTGTAGGAGCGTGCTGTAGAGTGCTGATTGGACACGCGCCAGTCAATGCAACATGCTGTGCCATACGGCTCAGGTCCATATTTCCCCCAGTTGGCGAGCGGAGAGCAGGCAAACAACAAGGCATAGACCCAAGCACAGGCAATGAGCAGGCGGCCATGAACAGAGTTGAACCTGTTCCCTGTGAAAAACCATTTGGTTAACATTTTACTATCCACGTAGTTGAAAGCACAATTATTATTTATTGAACTGCCTAAAAACATTGGAATTCTTTAGGTTGTTTGATAACCCTGGTTCTCTGAGTAGAATAATTGAGATGTCTCCGCATGTTCTCAGAAGCACTTACTCCAATAAGAGGCTAAGCTACGGTATGTTTGAAATAAACTAGTTCCTACATAGTGTCCACTGGCTGCATCTGAAGGTGTCTAAAGCTCCCGTGAAGGTGAAAATGAGCTATTCATTTGAATAGGAATATTGGCGCATATTTTCGGACAGTCTTTCCTACGAAGCATTTATGGTGTCTGTGTTGAAACCGTCTGCCTACTGCATACATGAGGGTCAAACCATTCTCCTCCACTCTGAAACCAGTACATCAGAATTAAGACGCCTCTTGTGTGCAAGTGTATTCGGTCCAGGCGCATCCTGATTGTACTGGGCAAGCAAACAGTGGATACTGTGTGTTCTCCTGTGGTACAAAGACATCTTCCATCACAAGGCTGACTCACTGAGGCTGGACGAAGTTCCTTAAAAGAGATTGCCATTGGATAACAAATCCAGCAATATGTGTTGCTCATCCTGAGGTTTCTTCCATCTTTAATTTCTTTCCAGTGGCAATTATTCCCCCTCCCTTTGAACCCCTATTGTGCATTCCTAGAGAGGACATGCACGCCACTCCACATTGAAACTGATAGAAGCACAACAATCCGGGATGGTTGATATATGTAGGCCACAATGGCAGTATTGTCCATCCTGAATAGTGCATGATGTCACGCAAGAGATTAATGAAACTGTTTCAGCATTGGTGCGTTTGACACCATACCACAATTAAAAGCAAATTCACCAGAGGTAGCTAGTAGCAAATTTATATATTTTGTCCTTGGCATGGTAAAGAAAAAACAACCACAGAACAACAATTGTATGTGGTCTAAATGTTGACCGTTCTGGATGGCTGGTTGCAACCAATGGCTTCATGGGCAGCATGAAACTTGTGTAAAAATGGTGCTTGAATTTGGCTTCTTGCAGCTATTCTCCTCGCCCACACTGAGTTCTGGTTCATCAGTGGTGTAGTTGGTGAGGAAAGCTAACAACTACTGGGGGGCAAATGCCAATACACACTCAGTTAACAGGTTTTCTTTTAGCTAACTAAAAGCTAAATGGTCATTAGACAATAGTCAATGTGTTGCCAATTTTGCTCACCACACGGACTGTTTACCTGCAAAGCCCACTCAAACGTGATTAGTCAATACTACTCGGACTACCAACGGAAACCAGAATGCTTCTGATACGAAAATCTTCAGATATCTGTTTATAGAGAAGCGGGATTGAATTACTAATGATGTTACATCAGCCTAATTTACATAGAAATCATTACTGTCAGCGAGCCGTGATTATATAACTTCTGTAAACATGCAGGGGTGAGACTTTACAATAAATGCAATTAACATATCTGTTTTTGTCGGTCCACATTTCAAAGAGAATTCTACATTGATTGATTGAGTCGCTCAAGTGCTTATAATTGAGAGTTCTATATAGAAACCCATGTTGTGACAGTGCCTGGGAAAACACAATTTATTGATGTCAAATAGAAGGGCCTATTGCACTGCATTACCCAACATCACAAGGAATACGTATTGAGCGCAGCTCCTGGGTTTGTCAGTAATCAAAGAAAGGCTAATGTGCAATGCTCTATGGAGCCGATTATCATTGTGTTTCCCTCAACAGATAAATCAACAATCGGCCACTTAGGGATTGTGATGGTAAATCCTGTGTTATTTTGTTAGGAAAAAACTGCTTCTTTGAAGACTTACCATAGAGCGGACAACATACTTTTACAAAGCATACGATGCTGAGCAGGGTTAGAGTGGTCAGACTGCAGATGCCAAACAACATGCCACAAAAAGCGTATATGGAGCACACCGTTTTCCCATACAGCCACCTGCGTAGGAGGTTATGGGAGAAAGATAAAGAGAACATAGCAAAGACAAAGAAGAAATATCAACGAGGGAGAGGGTGAGAGGGAAAAGAGGAGAATAGCATGACACTCCATATCCGTGAACTCACAGGCAATCATACCGCTAACTAACCATATCATTAAATGAACCATGAAATATATAATGTCTGATTTAAAAAAGCAACACCTAGAGTAGGAACAATCTTTCATATAGCACATGTGTTTCTCTGGTAACAACCACTTTGTCTTTGTTCCTTTGCTTTAAAAGCTGTTAATGCTACAGTGGCTGCCATATGTAATACCTGTGGTAGAAGCTTGAAGTTATTGCCATGGGGTAGAGGGAAAGAGTCAGGCCCAAGTCACTAACGGCTAGGTTGATGATGAAGTACTCGGCCGGTTTCAGAAGGTGCTTTTTCTTGTAGGAGACGTACAGCAGCATGCTGTTGCCAAGTAGTGAACACACTCCTGCAGAACAGACCGGATGTTGTCAGTGCTAATTGTGTCCCACAAGATTGTGTCATGTGGGCACGTATTTATTATTTTTGCTAGACTAATCCGACTCTCATGCATTGAACCTGGATTGTCTTTGGAACAGGGCATTATTATATACAACAATATCTGAAAAGATGTGAGTCAAATCTATTGATACATATATCCAATATTCATGATTATGTGACTTTTCATATACTACACTCTGAAAAAGTGTTCAGTTGGAACAGTGTTTGGTACAACCATATATATATATATATATATATAATTAAAGCTAGGGTGGGTAATGTATTTTTGAAAATGTTTTGTTATATTTGTTCAAATCCCGATAGCAATCAATAAATCAAATGCTCTGACAAAAACAAAACTCTCTGTTGGATACATTTTTAAATCTAGCTTACCCTTGCTGGCTTTTTTAATATTACCTACCCAAGCTTTAACCAGCAATGCTCAGTGTGAAGCAAGTAGCACAATAACAGGTGATGCTTAAAATCAAGTCGCAGGTAAAGCATAACACAGTGACAGCCTAAGAAGTTCCTCTTGTTTACTGACACACGAGACAAACAGAACTCCAACAGCATCAAACCACACCCACATTGGCATTTATTTCCAACATGCGGAATGATTATTTAAAGTCACATGAGCAGTATAAATTATTCCCTTAAAGCACAAATGCAGCATTTAGAGGAATACTTGTAAAATAACCATCCTTATCTTAGTATTATCAAATCAGTATTAGTAAATAACTTTCAATAGCTTTTTTTTTTTGTTTACCTTCAAACAATGTTCAGCAACAATCATAAATGTAACGACTCTTCAGTAATGCTGCCAAGAGCAGGATTGTTTTTCTTACATGGCAGACAGAATTCATTATCAGAGGCCGCTTACAGTGTCGTGTTAGAAGCACAGATTAAAAATGCAAAACTGCCTCTGGCTCTGTAAATTGATGTGTTTGAACATGGATAGACTTATGCAGGTGTATCATTTATACATAAATAGAGTAAATATAGATGAAAGTGACGCATATTGGTGGAAGTGGAAGTTATATCACTAAGTAACACAGTCAAGGCTTCACAGTGTGCTGTCTTGCTTCAAGCTGTTACTCATTTCAGCCTGAGAAGAACCAGTAACAATCGTATTGACAGTATCTTTAGTGTTATTAACTCTTTATTGTCTGTTTAGGAATAAAATAAGATAAAATGGATTTACATTTCTGCAGAATTTACTCACCAAAAACAGAGTAGACCACAGCCAAGGTTATATCCAGTGGCACAGGTATGTTGGAGTGGAAGGCAATGTCTTCATCCTGCAGCCCCATCTGAAAACTGAGTTTTTCAAGAGCAACATTAAGAGATGCTGTCACTCATAATATATTATCTTTTAATATGTGTACTTGTTAAAGCAAGAGTTGAAAATGTTCAGCTTTGTTCTCTCCCTGTGGACGTATCATGAAAGAGTAGCAGTGCTATTGTATTGACCTTTTCGATACCCTTAACTGCTTGTTAACGTGTGCGTTTAATTCAAAGGAGACGACTTGCCACACATGTAATCACATCATCAACACTCTCAATATCCATGTTTTCATACTGGTTCAGCAACTAAAGTCATATGGTGATTGACAGACATAGATCAATGGATGACACAAGGGTCACTAAACAAGTGATTTGATAATATGTAACAGGGACATTCAACCCAAGTACATAGTAATGTGCTTTGCTGGACATACTTTTATTATTGCTCGGAATTAATGTTCCTACCTATACAATTCAGAAATTCTTCCTTTATAATGTCACTGTTTGGTTAGGTATAGGCTGCTGAACTGCACATCATGTAGCCTATGCATACACATGTTCTTGTAGGAGAGGTTGCATGTAAAGGTGTGTGAAACACAAGCGTTATAAAACAGAGCAGTAGAGATTAAATTAAAATTGAGAAAACAGCATTTTTTTTCTAGCAGTTGCCCAATTGTATACTTAGTCTTAGTTGTAATTAATTATTTTCAAACTAGCTCCGTGGGCAGAGGCGTAAAACTCCTCCAGACGCACTGTTGCGCAAGCTTTATTGGCCCCAGGGAGACTGATTAATAAAAAGTGATTTAAATAAGGGTCGGGGTCTAAAGACCAGTCAATCAATCTGTGAACATAAACATAATCATGTGTTCTGTGGTTGAGTTACATTTTTGGATACCCTTTAATTAGGCTAAATTGTTGTATTGGTAAAGGTACATTATGTACGCGCGGGCAAACTGACGGCACATATTCCGAAAAAAATAAAAATAAAAGAATCACCCAAAGATAGGCCTTTATAATGCAAAACGTAAAATGTATAGTAAGTTTGGAAGTTTTTTTTATGACTCTGACTCCAGTCTTAAATTGCTTACAAGACATTATGGTTTTATAAGTTTATACAATGACAAATAAAATTGCCTTACCTCGGCGAATAAGTGCTGAAATACCTAACTACGTGTCCTCTGATGCTGCACTTTATCCAATTAAGGTCCCGGTAAGTTTCCAAAATCACTTTTTAACTCTTCCCCCGGAGGCTGCTGTTCGCGTCAGGTGAAATGTCTCAGAGATGTTGTAGCTCCTCTGCAGCAGATACACCAGAGAGTGCATCACACTCTGACTGGCTGCTACATCTGTGTTAGACAAAGGAGCAGGAGGCTTCATTGAAATGAGCTGGAGCTGGAGCTGGATCCCTAAAATGACGTCAATTACAAATGAATCCATAAACGCTTATACTATACACTCACGTTGAGGTTTATTGCTTTGGACATAGATGTAATCTGAAAAATAATCTGAACGTGAATCTTTAATTTGGGTTTGTTTACTTTTAACAAGGAACCATACAGGCGAGTGTTAGAAAACTCGTTTGTATGAGTGCACGCGCCCCTTTAACCTCCACCCATTCATTCTGCATAAATGCCCCAGGTGCTTTGATTTCCCTTTTTCTGGCTAAAGCATAATGCATCATGATTATTTCTATTGCGATATGAGCGTTAAGAGAGTTTGTTTAAGAGAGTATTTCTGTGAATAACAATATCAAAATTGTATATAATTATAATAATAATTACGTTACAACAATTTAATGAACTCAAATATCAGATAGGTAACAGTTGCCACAATGCTGGATCTATTAATTGATATTACCAGGGTTCACAGAGGCTAACAATGTGCCAGCAGCAATTACATTTAGAAATAAATCAGTAATTATAAACACCCTTTCAGTTTCCACTTTCACTTTAGCAATGGGATTTTAATGAATACACAAACCAATGTTTTGAATTAATTTCCCTTAACTAGATTTGAAGCAGATCAAATATGTTTTCTTTCAGTTTGACAACATAACATACATTACATATTCTGTACAGTACCTGCTCATATCAGTACATCATGTATCACACTGCAGCGGACAACATCTTCTATTGGCTCTGTGCTTTGGTACATTGTCTTTAAAGTGAAACTCTAACCAAGGAGCTGACTCAGTTTGTTGCAGGGTGTTCACATCCGTTTGGCATTTTATAACCCTTTTTAGACAAAGTCTTCCTAAATGTTTGGGAGCACAATAAGAGGGCTACTTTTCACAGCAAACTATCTTAAATCAAAGCTGAGAGTCACCACCTTAACCTTATAGCCATTCTTTCCTTTCAAACACTATGTCCTCAAGCACAAAGCCCACACGGCCAAAATGTGTGAATGTCAAAATAGCTTTACACTACACACAAGCAAAAATATCTTCTCCCAAAACTCGATTTTTATTGCTTTTATGTTTCTAGAATTCAGCATGAAATACTGTAACATTTAATCTTTGGAGACCTTGGTTTTGCTCTTTACTTGAATTGAAATAGAAATTATTTGAGTTTGAGCAGTCCTGTTCCACACACACACACATTAGTTTGTGATAATGGACTTGCCAAAGGGGTTGAAATGGTTAAATGTGAATCTTTATTGTTTCAGTAGTGTGGTACTTTATGTGACTAATGTAAATTTCAGTTCTGTAAACATCCCTTTCGCTATGACTCATCCATAGTGTCAGCAATGAGGCGCTGCATTCAAATCAACTTGATATTGCATATCCCCCACACACGCCATAAATGAAGTCAATCAAAGGGCACATACCGTATAGTAGCACTTGAAAATTAATTTGGAATTTTGTCTCAGAAAATGCATGTTGGGAAACAATCAAGTTCGTCACAGGGATGAACTATCTTCAAACGAGTTACACACAGTAAAAAGCATGCCTTGCATACCACTTGCTCTCTTTCTTTCTTTACTCTCTCACACACACACACACACACACACACACACACACACACACACACACACACACACACACACACACACACACACACACACACAGAGATACATGTTGGAACATATTGAGCAAAAGCTTGAGGTGAAAGCTGCATTCCAAGGTGTAATGGTGTTGTGAAAGAGTTAATTGTGATGGTCACAGAGGGTAGAAAGAAATGAATGTCCACGATTAAATAAAACCCGGCAGGAACATCAAAGCGGTTTGGAGGGAATACAGAATGAGCATTTAACACAAATGTTGCCTGGCGAGGAAAATCTGCCTGCAGATGGTCATGACAGAGGATTGGCCAGAATATTAATCAGGCTTCTTTTAAAACATAGCACGATGCATTGGGAACGGTGTTTATGTCATGGATAGTTTATTCACTTACAAAGGCTCATTGTAAGCTTTTATTCGTGAAACATTTCAACTGACAATAACATTGATTTGGGAATGAAAAGCAACCAACCACAGTTTTACAGAGATTACATTTCCATCTGATTAACATTTCACATACAAGCAGCCAATTAAGGTTTTGTTTAGTTGTAATCAGCCTCTGAAGAGCTACTCTCCCTTTCTGTGTAACATCTTTGGGCATGTTTTCCGTTTATGCAAGGCTATTGTTCAATATCTGGTTATCCCCAAGCTGACAGTTGTTACTTTCCGAGGCTCGCAGTCAATTTGTTTCCCAGTTTGTAGCAGAAATAGTTAATTATTATACTTAAAAGGGAATTTATTAAAAATGTTATACAGAATGGCATGTCTCTAAAGAGCAGTGATCTATTTCACACAACAACTAAAAAATCCTTGAGTTTCCTCAATGCTGCTTTAACACGAGGTGAAACTTTTCATTCAGCTTTATGGAACTTAATGCAAACAAGATACCATAAAACCTAAAAAAAAAGTATGTCTTGCATAAAGGATAATACGTTACATTGTGCTTTAAGCCCTCCCAGAAGGAACACTACCCCTGTTGGAGGACTGGAATTTTAACACACTAACAAAACCCGACACACAATCAATAAGAAAGAAGTAAACACAATAAGAGGAAACTAAATTATTAAATTAAATTACTGTAAAGCAGTAAAAACTCACATATTAGTGGTAGTTGTCCTGCCGGTTGTCAACGCTGTGCACAAGTTGCTCTTGCGGCGATTACTGCTTAAAAATGTAAGTTCATAGAGCCATTGAGCCTCTCACTGTGAAGCGGTGTGATATTGCCATTGGCTGGGAGGTAGAATGTTCAATAGACCAGTGAATTCCTATCTTTGCGTGACTATGTAATTTGGTGGTAATTGCATGTGTCCACTGAGATGAGTATAACGAAGAGAGGCTTATTGTTATTGGTAGTTTTGGTTGGAGACACTGCATGAAAAGCTCATTGCATGAACACTAAACCAGCATAATAGTAGAAGACCAATAAAGTGGAGTATCAGTTAGTGAGCAACTTTTATGTCTGTACTTGATTATGGAGAAATTCTTTACTATATCATCACTTGCACAAGCTTCATCTCTTATTGAAATATTATCACTCATAATATACAACTACGACTTCATGAAAAAAAGGGAAAGGAAAGGAGAGACCCTGCCCGGAGGAAGCCCGGGGCCCCCGTCTGGAGCCAGGCCCAGAGGGAGGGCCCGACAGCGAGCGCCTGGTGGCCGGGATTGCCACGGAGCCCGGTCAGGCACAGCCCGAAGAAGTTACGTGGTACCTCCCATCCATCCATCCTGTGGGCCCACCACTCATGGGAAAAACCGCTGGGGTTGGGTGCGCTGTCACACGGGTGGCAGTGATGGTCAGGGACCTCGACGGACCAGACCCGGGCAGCAGAGGCTGGCTCTGGGGACGTGGAACGTCACCTCTCTGTGGGGGAAGGAGCCGGAACTAGTGCGGAAGGTGGAGCGCTACCAGTTGGATCTGGTGGGGCTTACCTCTACGCACACTCTTGGCTCTGGAACCATACTCCTGGATAGGGGTTGGACTCTATTCTTCTCCAGAGTTGCCCAAGGTGTGAGGCGTCGGGCCGGGGTGGGGATACTCACTAGCCCTCGGCTGAGCGCCGCTACGTTGGAGTTTACCCCGGTGGACGAGAGGGTCGCCTCCCTACGCCTTCGGGTTATGGGGGGGAAAACTCTGACTGTTGTTTGTGCCTATGCCCCAAACCGCAGTTTGGAGTATTCGGCCTTCTTGGAGACCCTGAATGGAGCCCTGCAGGGGGCTCCAGTAGGGGACTCCGTAGTCTTGCTGGGAGACTTCAACGCACACGTGGGAAACAATGGAGACACCTGGAGAGGCGTGATTGGGAGGAACGGCCTCCCTGATCTAATCCTGAACGGTCGTTTGTTGTTGGACTTCTGTGCTAGTCATGGAATGGCCATAACAAACACCATGTTCGAACATAAGGATGCTCATAAGTGCACGTGGTACCAGAGCACCCTAGACCAAAGGTTAATGATCGATTTTGTAATCGTATCATCTGATCTGAGGCAGCATGTTTTGGACACTCGGGTGAAGAGAGGGCGGAGCTGTCAACTGATCACCATCTGGTGGTGAGTTGGATCAAGGGGTGGGGGACGACTCTGGACAGACCTGGTAAACCCAAAGGGGTAGTGCAGGTGA
Organism: Cottoperca gobio; assembly: GCF_900634415.1. Taxonomy (NCBI): domain Eukaryota; kingdom Metazoa; phylum Chordata; class Actinopteri; order Perciformes; family Bovichtidae; genus Cottoperca; species Cottoperca gobio. The sequence goes on from NC_041371.1 coordinate 10,144,362, forward strand.
ACTGGAGGAAGCCCCTGTCCTGGGGATTTTCAACTCACACCTCTGGCGGAGCTTTTCAGACATCCCTGTGGAGGTTGGGGGCATTGAACCTGAGTGGGCGATGTTCAAAACCTCTATTGCTGAAGCTGCTGTGATGAGCTGTGGTCTCAAGGTCTTAGGGGCGGTAACCCTCGAACACCCCGGTGGTCAGGGAAGCCGTCTGACTGAAGAAGGAGTCCTTCCGGGTTATGTTATCCGGGAGGACTCCGGAAACAGTTGCAGGGTACCGAAGGACTAGAAGGGCGGCAGCCTCTGCCGTGTCAGTGGCAAAGCAGCGGGTGTGGGAGAAGTTCGGAGAAGCTATGGAGAAGGACTTTCGGTCGGTACCAAGGTGTTTCTGGAAAACCATCCGGCACTTCAGGAGGGGGAAGCGAGGAACCATCCAAGCTGTGTACAGCAAGGGTGGGACCCTGCTGACTTTGACTGAGAAGGTTATCGGCCGGTGGAAGGAGCACTTTGAGGAACTCCTGAATCCGACTAACATGCCCTCTATGGTAGAGGCAGAGCTGGAAGCTGATGGGGGATCATCGTCAATTTCCCTGACCGAAGTCACTGAGGTAGTCAAACAACTCCACAGTGGCAAAGCCGCAGGGGTTGATGAGATCCGTCCAGAAATGCTGAAGGCTTTGGGTGTTGAGGGGCTGTCTTGGTTGACACGCCTCGTCAACATTGCGTGGAAGTCTGGGACAGTGCCTAGGGGTTGGCAGACCAAGTTCAAGTACCTCGGGGTACCTAGGACTCGGTGGAGAGATATCTCCTCACTGGCCTGGGAACGCCTCAGGATCCCCCAATCGGAGCTGGAGGATGTGGCCCGGAGAAGGGAAGATTGGGGTTCCTTACTGGAGCTGCTGCCCCCGCGACCCGATCCCGGATAAGCGGTAGATGATGGATGGATGGATGGAATATACTAATTACTAATTACAGCTCTCAACTAGATTATTTCATTCCTGTTTTAGATTTTTAAAGCTAGATTATGTACGTTTCTTTTTTTATAACTCTTTTTTTTTTTATCAGCAAAACAATTTTAACTTGAAGTTAAGTTTGTTTGACTTGCTGTGTTTTGTGTTGTATTTGTGAGATATTTATGGTTGGATAGTAATGATTCAGAATAAATGCATTTGGACTCGTATCCCATTTAAGACTAAAGGCCCTGTCACACATATCCGTATGACAGAAACGTATGCCTGTGCATACGAAAACTTGTCAGAGGCCAAATACGTCCAACTTTTCATCGGATCAGAACGGAAAAGCGAACATATGCAGATACGCATGTCTAACCTATTGATAGCGCATCACTTCCTAATACAAAATCTATCAGACGAATGCCCAACGAATGCATAACGTATACACAAATATGGCACATACAAAATACGTCCGGTAATTTTGAACATGCACAAAACATCAGCGTTCAACAACACACCCCAGTGTAACACAGGGAGCTCTTAACGAATACTACTTATACCTTACCTTATATCAACGTAAACCAGCGTGTTGCCAATATTTTGTATACGTCATATTTTTGTATATCTTATGTATTTGTTGGGCATTCGTCTGATACATTTTATATTAGGAAGTGATGCGATATCAATAGATTAGACATGCGTATCTGTATATGTTCACTTTTCCGATCCGATCTGATGAAAAATTGGACGTATTTGGACTCTGACAAATATTCGTATGCGCCAGCATACATTTCTGTCATACGGATATGTGTGACATGCATTTTTACTAAATCATTGGGGCCGCCTGCTGGACCATGGACATTGCCTGGACACTGGTGATGAGGAGGAGGAGGGTGGAACAGCAACAACAGATATAAATGAGGAAAAAAAAACAATGCACAAACAGTGCAATTATCATAAATCTGATTAATTAACAAGTTAAATGATAAAAGTACTATATCATTGCTGGAACCTCCATTAAATGACGGATTTACAAGATATGTGTTGTGTTTAGTAGTACATGCACAATTAGAAATATGAATGTGGAAGAAATGTACAAATACATGATTCCTCTGATCTTTTTAGATCAATGAAAAGAGTGAGCTTGTTATTAATGTGGTGGAGTTGAAGTCTTGCTGTGCAGAAGCCGCTCACAGCAGCACTGATCTCAACTGGTGTTTCTGAACATGAACTCCCTGTCTGTAGATACTGGGAGTATTCATATGCATACATCACATTTTTTATTTATAGCTCTTTTCTAAAAGTGTAGGGGAGTTTTAAATAGTGAAGCAGGCTTAGACTTAAGATCAGCAAGTAGTAATACCATTGTATGATGAGGCGTTAATATGATAAGCAGCCTTTATATTCTGCTATTTGTGGAAATAACAGCTTTGCCTTTTGTGTTTTTTCCACACAATTCATGTCTGAACTGCAATTTCGCACAGTGTCGTCAGTATATAATTCACTGTGACAGGATGGACACGGAAAAGCCATTCCATCCCAGCACTGCGTACCAGGTTTCTAAAACTCTTCGTGTGGTCAGTCAGAGAAAAAAAAAATGAGCAGAGCCTGAACTGCATCAGTTCTGCTCTATTAGTTCCATATATTCCATGAATATATATTTAGAGTAATATAAAGCAGAGGCCAGGAAATATCAATAAGTAATCTCCAAAGCCTAAAATATGACACCACCTAACTCGAAGTTTGCATGAATGTGACAGCTGTGTTAGATAGTTTATTTCAGCTTTGTCCTAGTTCCACTGTAATAGGCCATTTGCACAGCAGCCATTTTGACATGTCATTGCAGGGAAAACACAAGTATAGTTAATACAAGGAATTATGTCCCTGTTCCATTTGGGTGGACTGGTATTGTGCATGCTGGCTCACTGGAATGGCTGTGACACACTAAATAGAAACAGGATAGAAAACCTTTCATTTGGGAATTGTCTGTTCATTATTAGGGTGGAGGGTATTCGTGTTGCTGATGGAAGCTTCCAAAAACCAGCTCAGCCTCCTATTGGCAAGAAAAGTTGCATCAGTATCAAGTTAGACATTGTTGACACCATAATGCCACCTGCAGCCAAGGACGGGGGTTTCAACCTTTATTTTCATTGAAAGATCGTTGACTTGACACATTTCACACACAATTAAAACTCATGCTCATTTGTCTGATGATCAAGTGCAAACATATTGTATTTCTATGAGTTTCAACTGGAGGTTAGTGTGACACAATGATGCTCTATTTTTACTATAAAATGGGACTTTAACAGCTGGTGCAGTTTTAAAGTGTACAATATATTTAAAACACACACAAAAGTAAAACTAAAACAGCAGCTGTAAAAGAGAAATTGTGGTCGGCTAGAAGCAGTCATTGCCAGCAGATAGCACGTGCAAACTTTGCCAGTAGGTGGTGAAATTGTCACGTAAATTTGCAGCTATTACTCAATTGTCATCGAGGTTACAAGCCAGTTCCATGACGTATGTTGCATTAAAAAAAAGGAGATAACAATCCAACCCTAAGTATATATATATATATATATATATATATATATATATATGTTTACTTTCATACTCAGTGGTTAGTATTGCCTCTTCACAGCAAAAACCTCAAACATGATCTGACTGGGGTTTGCATGTTCCCCTACTCAACAGAATGACCAGGATGGAAAATGGATGGATGCATATTTATTCTCCTTGATGAGAAACATTATGGAGATGTAAGCGTTGTACACAAATGCTCTTTATTTAGATGACTTTTCGGCCCTCAGGCCTTCGTCAAGGTGAACAAAAGTAAGACACAGGCAATTGATATCTATATGGTATAAGACAGTGGCGCTTGCTATTTTGTTTAGTGATCAGCACCTCATCACAGCGGTAATTTTCCAATATTTTAATTTAACATTGTCCTCAAACCATTTTGGCCCACAAACTTCAAACAAGGGCTTTACTTGTGACTGGTGATACCTCATTATCAAGACATTACGAAGAAATAAAACGCTCCACAGCAAATGTGATAAATGTTTTATGGATGAAGAGTGCAATTAAAAGTGAGGACGAAGCTATTTTAGTTGATTTTTCACTGCAGGTTGTACATTTATATTCTCTTTAGACATGACAAATATAATATTAATATATTTTAAAAAGTATGAAAATTTCCAAAAATTCAATTAGCAACGCTGGGTTCAGGTGTGTCAATTAGCAATGCTGGGTTCAGGTGTGTCTTTGTTATGACAGTTCGTGGAAAAGGTTAAAGGAAGCATGCAAAAATGTATACACAACAAGAGTTCATCGCCATGATAGTGCACAACATTATACAATACAATATATAACATGCAACAGTCATAAAAAGGGTTAACCATACATCACACTGTCTTAAAAGATGGCTTTATGACATGCGTCACAGCAAAAATGTAGACAATACCAACAACAGTTTTCAAGGCCAAAACACTAGGATTCTTTGTCAGTGTGGCGGGGTAGGAGAGAGAGAGAGAGAGAGAGAGAGAGAGAGAGAGAGAGAGAGAGAGAGAGAGAGAGAGAGAGAGGAGAGAGAGAGAGAGAGAGAGAGAGAGAGAGAGAGAGAGAGAATTCAAAATGTATTAAGGCTCTGATAGCGCTACATTGTTATGCGAGTGCTCTTAATGATATGGTTAGTCTTTGTCTTTGAAACAGCAGCTATATGCTATTGTTATTTAACATTTTGGAGGCTATTTAGGTTAATTTAGTTCATTTTATGTAATAAATTGCCCCAAAATAAAAAAGTCACTTCATCCTGGCGCCTGGCTTGCAGTGTGAGTAATTATCCAAAATGCTTCTTTGATTCCATTATTGGATTCTGGACTCAGTACAGTGATGGTGGCGACTGTTTTGAGGTAATCACTGTGTGTTTCTCAGAGGGTTTATAAGGACCAGAGCATTCTGTTCTGTCTTGCCAGTCAACAATCAACGTAGCACAAAGCCGAGTTAACAATAAGTCGTAAATATTGTGTGAATTTGCGGCGTATATGTTGTGTGAGGAAGAAATTGAAAGCCTTTTAAAAAACTAATGTCGTCACAAATCTTCGACTACTAAGCTGGAACTGTTGGAGGGCAGAGCACAGGTATTGACACACCAAGTTTATGTCAGAGCTGCCACTTCTAAAATTCCCATGAAGCATTGCAATGAGAGTGTTCAAGGTACTGGTTACCTATGACAAGAATAAAATAAAAGTGGCTTGTAATGAGCTTTGAACTGCCTGTAAGAGCCCTGGGAAGAATACAGAACTGCCAAAGAAGGCTGCGTTTTCTGATGTATCAGCATACCAAAGGTGGCAACCAGATGTCATTAACAGCTACAATTTATTACTTTAAAGTAAATACAAACTAAGAAAGGTTAATAACAAAAAAGCATTATAATGTGGGGATAGAGTACATTACTCCCTTTAAATGTGTTTGTTACTCTGACTTATTCTGGCGGGTAAGTAGACTACATGACTGTTGTAAGGCAAGTTTATCTATATAGCACATTTCAACAACATGGCAATTCAAAGTGCTTTAAACATTGTGAATTAATGAAATGACATTTAAATTTCTATTTAAATTCTAATGTCATTTGTATGAATTTAAAACAGTCATTAAATATCCAAGAGAATGGAAATAAAACCAAGCTAAAGTAGAGTAAGATGGGTATAGTTGTAGTGTACTGCAGCTTATCTGCAGATGTGTAAAGATTTGTGAGCAGATAGAAGGGAAGACTTAAGTTGCTGTTTAACTTAGATCCTTTACTGCTCTGTCAATGATACACTTTATTTTATTTCCTACATGTCCCTCTCTTATTTCTACATTCTGTGTGTCTGTAAGAGCTCAGTACCCGTCATCTGCACTGTCCCATGTCGAGGGACATTTTAGAACATGGCAGGGAGAAAAACTAGTGTACTTGTTCTTCACATTGCATGTCTCTTATGTGGTATTACCCTTTGCCTGGTGAGAAACGGCTTTATTTATTGTTAAGATAATGTTGTAAGATGACTAGAAACTTGATTTTAATACATTTGCAAATCAATAATATTTACATTTGAATTATCTTTTGTTTAGCCCACAACAAAAGTAATAGGTAAGTGATTTTCATTACTTTTAAGCAAGACAAAGATGTTGTTGTTTTCATTTGAAGTGTCTTCACATTCATGTTCATAACCATTCACACAGACTATGAAGTGGACGGTGGACGGGACCTTGACATTTTTGACATTAATGAAGGTATGCTGACATTTTTCCTCCTCATATCTCCAGATTATTAGTTTTCAGTGACTTCTGTAAACACATTTCTTCTTGTGCTTGGTGTCCATAGAGGCAGGGTTGAATCTAGTAGAGGGGGACATTGTGCTTGATGAGGTATGTTAATTGAATTGCTTTTAATTTAACAAAACTTCATCTTGAATTATGTTGAACTCATGTTTTTCCTATCTTTTGTAATTGCTTTTATTGACCACCGCAGAGGCAAACTAGGAATTCCATAATAGGGGATGAGTACAGGTGGCCAAAGACGATCCCATACTACATGGAAGATGACTTGGGTAAGTCAGCCTATTAGAAAATGTATTTTACCCAACAGTGTATAAAGCAGTCTTAGCTCCACCGTGATCAACTAGATTATTAAAGTACTACTTAAATGGTAAAGTTTCGATAATGATAATCACATTATGTAATAATATAACACTGACATGGGACGTTCTGCATAAAGAATACTTTTGATTCTTCAATTACAATTTTGAACTTGCTATTGAGTATTTTTATGGTATGGTACAAAAACACGCAATTATAAGTGACCTTAAACATGATTCACTACGTAGGATAACATACTGTACATACATATGTGTTAATGCATAGTCCATATAACATAAATTGTCACTTTAATCAAATATTTAAGCTCAAAAGTTAAGTTTGTAGCAAGGGGAAGGGTTACCACTTCAGTACTTTACTTATAATGGGTTTGAATGACATCGCAGGAAAAGGAAAACAATATTTAAAGGGGAATTTTTGCAATTATTTAATTTTACATTTACAGCAGTGAGGTCTGTGTGACCTAAAACAGTGAGGGAGGAAAACCAATGTCACCATGACACGAGACTTAAACAAGCTAAAACATACTCGTATTGTTTTACCTATTGGAAAGAAAATATGTTCCATTTCTGTACATATGTCATCTTGCATTACCTCAAACTTCACCTCAGAGCTGTCCGTTTGGAACGGAGTTAGAACGTGTTCACCACAGAGTGTATTCTGTATGTTTGATGTTCAGTCATCTTGAACCTTAACAGCTTTAAATAATTCAACAGAGGCCTTTTATGAATGTACACAGCATTACAGTCAATGTTATAAAAGGGGAATTTGGAAGACATATTTGATCATCTTTAACATAATTGATAATTTATCATCTTCAATGCAGAGATCAATGCAAAAGGTGTGATTCTGAAGGCCTTTGAGCAGTACCGGCTCAAGACCTGCATCGACTTCAAACCTTGGGTCGGAGAAGCAAACTACATTTCCATCTTTAAAGGAGGCGGGTAAGACTTTATATTATTTTAATATATTGTAATTGTACTTTCTCAACGATTAATGTGAAATATATATACTGTATCATTGCAATAAAAGTCTTCAATGTGATGTTCATAAAAGCCTTGTTTTTTCTTCTCCAAAAGCTGCTTCTCCTCTGTGGGAAACCGGAAAGTTGGGAAACAGAGATTGTCAATAGGGAGTAACTGCGACCGCATCGCCACCATTGAACACGAGTTCCTTCATGCTCTGGGTTTCTGGCATGAACAGTCGAGGGCAGACCGTGATGATTATGTTAATATCATGTGGGACCGAATCTCAGAGGGTAATGAACCTGTCACTGCTTGTCTGCCAACTAAATCATGATTAATCTAACATGTCTTAAAGGGATGGATTATAAAGTGTATATTTTACAGATTACATTTATACAAGCTTTTCACAAAATGTACATTCTAATTAATCAGTAAAGAAATCACTTCAGTTCATGAAATGTTATCAAGAGGTTTGTTCCATAGGACTTTATGCAGCAGTCGATTTATTGATTGATAAGCATGTGCTGATTTCCTGCCTGCATAACCTAAGATAAAGATAAAGATAAAAGACATTATCAGTATCAAAGAACATCACACTTTGTATGTTGGTGGCATTGACCTATGCTTAAATCTAATCTATTAGTGTCTGTTATTAAAGTACAGTGTACTTTGATATATGAGCAATCTTTCATCAAGTCTTTAAACACGTGCCAGCTGTTGTAAGCAACTTTTATTAGTAACTAACAAACATCTCTGATCTCCACCTCTACATTTAGAAAAATGAAATCTTTGTGATCTTGAATTGAACTGCACTGACAACCCCTTTTATTTATTCAGGGCGAGAACACAACTTTAACACCTATGACGACACCACCTCCAGCTCTTTGGGGGTGCCCTATGACTACGGCTCCATGATGCACTACAGTAAAAATGCCTTCCGCAACGGCTCTGAGCCCACCATCGTCACCAAGATCCCTGCTTTCAGTGATGTCATTGGCCAGCGTATGGAGTTCAGTGACAGTGACCTGCTCAAGCTGCACCGCCTCTATAACTGCAGTAAGAGTCAATAAAACAAAGTTGGGTTTCATTATTTGTAAAAGGAGTGTTGTGTCAGCATTGTTATTACACCTAATTCTAATTAGTAATGTTGGTATCAGCTGGCAACTAGATTCTGGATTCTTGCAGCACGGAAATATGTGCGTACGCAAAACATTGAACTTACTGCGTAGTCGATCAGTTTATAGCGGTTCCAAGTCCTACACCTGTGTGTGTGTGTTTGTGTAATGTCTTCCAGCCCAGGGCTCAACGTTCCTGGACTCATGTGACTTTGAACGGGAGAACATCTGTGGTATGATCCAGGGTCAAGGGGACCAGGCAGACTGGGTCAGGATTGCCAAAGCGGAGGGAGGGCCCAACACTGACTACTCCAACATGGGCAAATGCACTGGTGAGAATTATCTTACAGGAATGGTGCATTCAGATGTGCATTAAAGAATTGGTTCACATTTTTAGCTCACATTCCTGTGTGCAAATTGGAGAAGGTTTTACGTCTGCTAAGACTGCAGATTTCCCTCCTCTCCATATGGACCTTGGGGAAAAAAACAACTTTCAAATGCAATTCCAATGTCAGTTCACAAAAAGCCGTCCTTGTTCTGTGTTAATAGTTTTCCAAAGTTCAACCAAAGCTAATATCAGGCTTCAGCAGTTTGTTTCAGACAAGTCAAGTGGTCTTTATCGTCTTTTTGTAGTATGAAATCTCCCTTTGTGTTATTATCCCTCCACCACAGCTCAGCAAAAAAACACAAAGGGAGAATTTTAACATTAACTCTGGAAGATACTCATTTGATTTGTTTAACTTTGGACATATGAAGTCTCGTTGAACTTTACTACTGAACTTTAAAAAGGCAAGGACTATTGATTTTGTTCCTCATCTCTTACATTAAATATGTATTAGGAGGGGATCTCTTCAGAGCCATGACAGGAGGAACAATTACAGCAACCAAAAACTGTCTTAATATACATTTAGACATGTGAGGAGACTTGTGAATATATTGTTTAATTGCTATATGATGGATTGGCCTTCATAATCTTCCCTCTTATATTGTGCAAAATGCATTCAAATAATGCTCAGGTATTGACATTATTAATCAAGTGAAATTTGGATTTTTAGGTTCGGGGTATTTCATGCACTTCAGCACTGCATCAGCCCTCATTGGGGATACGGCTCTGCTGGAGAGCAGGATCCTTTACCCCAAAAGAGGATACCAGTGTCTGCAGTTCTTCTACTACAACAGCGGCCAGCCTCAGCGACTCACTGAAGATCCATGTCAGAGAATATGACAAAGCTAACCCCAACGGAACACTGCGCCTTATAAAGACCATAGATGGTGACTATTACAGCTGCTTGCGAAATCTGGCCGATCGTAAACTATCTGTTCAATAAATTCCATGCTTTTAACCTCAACAGGATCCCCTCAGGAGCTGTGGCAACTGCACCACGTGAGTCTAGACATCAAAACAAAATTCCGTGTCGTCTTTGAAGGGACCAAGCTGGGTACTGGGCTGTTGACAGGGGGACTGTCCCTGGATGACATCAACCTTTCTGAGACCACCTGCCCAGAGTTTATATGGCGAGTGAAAAACTTTAGTAACGTTATGGAAAACACCCCGACAAACACATCTATCTTCAGCCCCCCATTCAACTCTAAGGAGGGTTACACCTTCCAAATGCAGCTTTACCCCAGCGGTAAGGCAGGCTACCCGGATGAGCTGTCAGCATATGCTCACTTAGTGGCCCGTGAAGGGGACACGGGACAGATATGGCCATGCCCCTGGAAACAGATGACCATGATGCTGATGGACCAGAACTCACACATCCAAAAGCGCATGTCCAACCAGCGCAGTGTCACCACTAACCCCAACATGAAGGCAACAGGTGCAGCAACTTCCCCTGTCAAAAACATTCAAATTGATTATTGTTTACAGGAAAATAATATTTACTCACCCTTTCAACATCCTTTTAAACAGACTCTGACACATTTTTCTGGGACGACCCTCGCAAGGTGGGCGCTGAGGTCACACATACAGATGGATCCAAGTATTTCCGAGGGCCAGGCGCCGGCACTGTAGTGTATCTCACACACCTCAGAGCCAAGAGCAGGGATTTTATAAAGGGAGGAGATGCCATCTTTCTCCTCACCATGGAGGGTAAAAGCACCATAATTCAGTATAAACTCAATAGATTTCATTTCATTTCCTGTGTGTCCAAAGATATAGGAGAAGAAATGTATTACCATTTATGTTATGATTTTTTTGTGAATTTACATCAATTTATTAGTATGCTAAATACTCATCACCCATGCAAACCTGCATATTTTGGGATCATGTATACCAGTGATGCATGATTACACCCATGAATCATATACCCACTCGTCAGAGAAACACTACAGTCAGTCAATCTAGCGATCCAGACTGTTGCTCCACTTGGATCCACTAACCGCTCTCTCATTTGCTGTCCCTCTTCAGATGTGTCTCATCTGACAGTGACCCAGCCTCTGCCTTCCACAACCCAGCAACCTTCGTCCACAAGCCAGCAACCTGTCACCACCGCTCCCTCTGATGTCTGCCTCAATGTGAAATGTATGAATGACGGCATATGCGTGGTTGATCACGGGAAGGCTGCTTGCAGGTGAGCAGTTTTTGACTTCACTCACTAAATTGTGAATGCAACAATCAGCAAGCCTTAAAAGGGTGTAATATTATAGCGTTAGATAAGAAGATCAACGCCACTCTCATATCTGTCTGTTCAATATGATGCTACAGCCAGCAGCCTGCTAGCTTAGCTTAGCTTAGCATAAAGACTTGGAAAAAAGGGGGATATTGCTTGCTTGCTGGGACTATTTCTTGGCCGAGAGAGGTAACTTTTTGCTACCTTTGGACAGTCAATTGAGATGTTTCCAGTCTTTGTGCTAAGCTAACCACCTGCTTCATATACCATATAGAGAGGAGATCAATCTTCCAATGTAACTCTTTGCAAGAATGCAAATAAGCTTATTCCCCCAAATGTATATTTTAAATCCCTTTTAAGGCCAGTGTGTAGTATTCAGGGGGATCTATAAGCAGACATTTTTCAATAATGTATAATCACTATCACTATAATCATTAGCTTAGAATTAACCCTTCATATCTACATAGAGAGTCTGCCATGTTGCATCGCCACGTTTACAGTAGCTCATAAAAAAAACACCTCTGGCTCTAGATAGGGCCTTTTGCGTTTTTACATTACCTGAAGGCCACGGTAGTTTCCCCCCCCCCCCCCGACACGCTTGAAAAGAACTGCGGTAACGCCAGCCACAGCCTGAATGGATGGATCCAATAGTTGATGCTCAACTTCTCAGAACAGCACTTTATCTAGATGAAGCCCCATAAAAGCTATTACAATATAGTGAATAATTTGTCCCATTAGGTTAAGTTGTTCTTGTATTTACCTTACAATATTTTTCTATCACCCTCTATACGTGTTGGGAACACCTTTGGGTCTATTTTTCTCTCTCATGCTCTTTTCCTCTGCTCTCCAGGTGTGTGGTGGGTGATGACTGGTGGTACTATGGGGACACCTGTCAGTTCAAGGGCTCCATCGAGGATAAAACCACCCTTGCACTTGCCTCTTCTCTGTCTGTACTGGGTGCCATGCTGGTGGTTACAGCAGTCAGTGTCATCTGTGTGAAGAAGAAGTATAAGAAACACAGTAATGCCAACAGTGTTGTCATGGAAAACATGGATGTCACTTAGAAACCGTAGTGGGAGACGCTGAACTTTCCAATGACAGCTTGGTGAGAAAAAAAAGACTAAAAATAGAAATAAAGTCATATTTTTCAGCTCAATGTTTATGTTAAGTATCTTGTGGGGCAGACTTTGGATTTATAGATTTAAGTGCTTGAAGGTAAAGCAATCACATACTGCAGAGCAGGGGTCTTCAACGTTTTTCAGGCCAAGGACCCCCAAACTTATGGAGAGATGGAGCAGGGACCCCCTACTATATATATATATATATATATATATATATATATATATATATATATATATATATATATATATATATATATCTATATATATCTATATATATATATATATATATCTATATATATCTATATATATATATATATATATATCTATATATATCTATATATATCTATATATATATATATTGTATACAATTGTGTTTTATATTAAACTGGGCCTATAGTGCCAAACATAGCTACCCTGTTATTGTGCATTCATTACTAAGCTATTCAATTAATACTGAATGTGTGCAGTTGTGACTGAAAGATAACGTCTTCTGCTTCCATTAATCTGTTCAAAAGATTGGTTGAAAAAATATCAACCAAAAATGTAGCGGAGCCCCCTGTTGAAGACCTCTGCTGTAGAAGATCCTACCATTATATGAGATCGCCCCCTTCTGGTCAACACTAGAGCAAACCAAGAATATTATTGTAAATAAATGATTTTGAAATTCTTGAAAGTCTTATATGAATGTTTTCCCATTAAACACACATTAATTATCAAAACAAATCCAAGACAGCATGACTTATATTCACAAATTTAAAATTTATTATACCAAAGACAGGAACATCTGTGTTGTCTCTTTTCCATGTGGATATATTTGTTTGTATTACTGAACTTGACACAGTCATGCCGGTGATAACAGTTACTGTAGGAGGGAGCTGGGACTAATATTACGTGTGAGTGTCCGTGTATGTGCGTTTGTGTGTATGTATGTGTGTGCATGCAAGTGTGCATGCAACGATCTGTCTATTAGTGTTCATTAGATACAGTGATGACTACAGGACATCATAATCAAACAAAGTGGAGCGATGGCAACCTCTGTGTACTTATATTGCATGGAATGTTTGGGTTTCTGACCTGCAATTACACATATACATTTTTGTGTGTTTGTGTGTGTGTGTGTGTGTGTTGTATTTGTGGGTCTAAGTTGTAAGATAAAGGGCTGGGGGGTGGAGGTGACACCTCCATAACAGCAAATTCTTGGTGAACCTCACATCCTCCCGACCACTAAAACTTTCACCGACACACAGGTACGTAGTTCCTTTTTAAAAGCATCAGTATACAACATTTCTCTTATTTACAAATCATTGGAAAAAAAAAATCACCATTTCTCTCAGAGAAGATTAGTAAAAGTGACTGAGTCACCATAAAGAGTATGCAACTCCTAGGAGTTAGTATTTAAAATTTCTACAAAAAATTTCTATGCCATTTTACAGGCCAAGAGCCATGATTTACTGAAGAAATACAGTATTTTAAGTGCCCTATCTACAACAGTTAAGTGTGGTATTACTGGTGTACCATTCGACATAGTTCACTGATAATAAAAAGATTATGAGTCTCCGTTTTAAAAAGTTCTTTCAGCAACATCACTGCTTTCACATTAAAAGATATGCTAAGTTCTTACAAAACAAACAAAGAAACCATGGAACTGTTATCCATATTAACAAGTGTTGTGGCGAGCTAATGCTATTGCAAAGAGACTAGTGTTGAAAACATACTCCGCTGGTTTTCTAATGTAAAAACAACGTTCCAGTCTGTGAGAAGGGCACAACCATGGACACCAGGAGCTGTGTCCACAGCCTTTTCAAGAGGGGTTGAGCATCATTAAAGGGATCATTTGCTTGTTTTATTCTATGAGTTGTCTGGGTAAAAATGCGTGCGTGTGTCTGTGTGTGTGTGTGTGTGTGTGTGTGGGGTGGGGGGGGTCACGTTACAGTGCATGGTTCTTCGATGATGAGGCTGTGTTGAGCAAGAAAGGCTGTTTAGAAAAAGTATGATCCAACTTTTTCCTGTGCATTTTACAGCCTCTTGATGAAACCCATTTGTTTGTGTTCATATATGAAAAGACTGGTTAGATCCATGGTACAGTAGGCTTCTGTGCATGCTGCAGCTGGGAGGGAGATGAGGCTGTAGTTGTTGGTGTTGTTGTTGTTGTTGTTGTTCAGAGAGGGGTGTCGTAGTAGTCTGTGGGCTGATCCGTCCCAGGCGGCTTCTGCTGTTTCTGCTGATGCTGCTTCATAATTTCCTTCACCTCCTCCTCCAGCTCAGGCGGGATGATGAACTGGTCATCCGGGTCGGGCTGTGCTGGAGCTGTGAAGTATCCCCCGGACTTCTTGGAGGGAGCGTCGGCAGCCACCTCGATAAGGTTGTGACTCTTTTCCTGGCGTGCCACCGACCCATTAACCCTCTTCTTGCCTGCCAACTTCCCTCCATCCCCACCTCCTGTTCCGAATGCATGCCAAGACTCATCTCTCTCCAGCCCGTTCTCAGCCTCACTGAGGCTCACGTCGACCCCTTCCTCCAGGGGCTCTGGGGTGCATGGCGGTGGAGGTGGTGGGGGAAGAGTCAGCATGGTGCGCTCCTGGCTGGAGGATGACGGTAATGATGTTTGGGGTGACGAGGAGGAGGAGGACTCTGCTTTGAGGCAGTGGACATCTGCCTCTACTTCCACGCGGCTCCCATTAGAGAAAACACCAGCGATTGGCTCTTCATCCTCGCTGTCCAGCCCGTTGTCTGACAGGGCGCTGGAGAAGGTGGCACTGGACAGCTGCCTCTGGAAGGAGCTCGCTAAGCAGGCGGGATGGAGGGTGCAGCAGCTGCGGGCAGAGGGCAGCTCTGAACCTGGGAATACGTACTGGCAGGGCTGGGTGCTTGTGTGGGCCTGTTGGTGCTGTAGGGACAGCGAGTGGGCGTGATGGTGCAGGGGGAGGTGTGGGTGGTGGGTCTGCTCGTGCAGCAGCACCAGGGAGCTCTGCGGTGGCTCGTCAGATGAGGCCGTGGAGCCCACCTCGCTGCTCATCTCGCTGGTGCTGATCTCACTGCTGATTTCACTGCAGGAGGAAGGCGGCACAGGGAGGGAGCCATCTGAGGGCCTCTCCTTGATGGCAGAGGACGACGGGGGGTAGGGGCCCAAGCCGGGGCTGGGAGGTGGCTGGGGAGGCTCAGAACAGCAGCAGGAGCAGCAGTCTTCACTCACACTGAGCTGGACCACAACAGCGGTGAGGCTGTCTGTGCAGCCATAGCCCTGCGCCAACGTGCACAGCTTCTTAGCAGCAGCCAGGCCATCGGGGACGTTCCGAACAGCTTCCACAGCCTCGTTGGGAGACACGGCATCCCACAAGCCCCGGCTACCCAGAATGAAGAACTCATCCTGGGGGGTGAGAGTGACTGTCTGCACGTAGGGACAAGGGATGACTGATGGATAGAGGAAGGAGTAGCCCATGATTCGCGTAGAATCGGTCACGCCATTCACCTTGTTGTCCTGTGGAATAGAGCATAAACATCAATACGGAGTTCATGCAGTGTGCATCCAAAACGACATTAGTGTACTCCTCATTGATTTCAATGTACTTTGGATGCTTTCAAGGATCTCTACCTCAGTGATGATAGCCCTGTGCTGCCTGATCCTGCGGTATTCCTCCTCAATCCCCACATTATGAAGCAGTGACAGCGACAACGGCTTTCCATCGCGGCATAGGATGGCCTGGCACTTGCCCACATTAGCAGCTGTGAGGGTGAAGCAGCCACCGGGGTCGGTGGGGTCGTGGCGAATGTGACACAGAGCCGCTGAGCCACCCAGTTTCTGCCCTGCAGTTCCCAGTTTTCTATGACGGCAACGAAAGAGGGGGACATTTGAATATTTGAAATTTATAGTCTCAATTAATTGTGCAAAAATAAAGTCTGTGTTAAAAGCGTGCAACAATAATGTGGATGATTTGTGACACGAGGACGGCTGATAAAAATGCCTGACGCTGTATACCTTTGCATGACGAGGAAGGTGTTGGTCATGTAGTCCTCTTCGCTCTTGGTCTTGTGTATTTCTTCCGCCAGCACGTCATTCATCGTGCACTGCAGCAAGTAGGGAACTTCCACATTCCTGTCGCCATCAAACACACCGTACAGAGCCTCCCGACTACCACAGAAACTGTTTACTGAAAGAGCTGCAACACAAAGTCTGAAAAAGAAAACAAAAAGGAGGCCCTAACATTAGTACAGGTCATTTAGCAGACGCTCTTATCCAGAGAGACTTACAGTGAACTAACTACAGGGACAGTCCTGGAGCAACTACTCAGGGTTAAGTGCCTTGCTAGTGTATTGAACTCACAACCTTCCGGTGTAGCATTTGAAAGCCGAACCACTACACCACCACCACCACCCTTGACATATACACAACATCATTGAGACATGTGCTCAGTGAGGAAACAATGAGGGCTTCAAAACGCATCTGTTCTCCACATATTGCTCACACTACCTTACTCACTAATAACCATGGAAACAATGCCTTGTGTGATTCATTTGACTGTACAGCAGAGCCCCCGTCATCAAAGCAGACGTGCCTATTGAACATCACTCATATGGGAATGTGGAAACATTATGAGCAATTGCTTGAATCTCTTCTTTATCATGCGTATTAAAAGCGTCGATTTGGCTATTTAGCCCACAGAGCGATGTTTCGCTGTGTCAATAAACATGATTCATCTTTTCAATAAGCACTGTTTCAATGTTTTTTTTGAGTCATCTGGCTTTAGCAATGCGCATTCTCAAGAGGTTTGGATTAGTGACGCTTCGCTGGACCAGTGTGACGGTGGTTGCTTTTTCATCATCGACTGAATTGAACTCACTTATTCTTGACGCCTGAGGCCTCAGTGTAACCATGACTCCACACCGCAGGCCCACCAGATGCCTCGTTCGACGAAAAGGTAGGAGGCGGATCAATACGGAAGCATCGTATATTACTGGAAAAACAACAACACATGAATAGATGACATTCAGTGTAAAGATACATCACGGCACTGACAGTATTCTATCCGGGGTGTTTGTGCAGGGTGGTTTCTATTATAAAAGGGTTAGTTTAAATGAATGCACTGTAACTAAAGTAAGAAAAAAACACTTGTAGAGAAAGATAATGACATACTTGAGCTGCTCGAGGGTCTTGTGGTCCAGGTTGAGACGGGGGTTTCCAGTCAGGTCCAGCTCCTGAAGCTTGGGAGGCAGATTCTCTGGCAGTGTGATCTCGTTGAGCTCATTACAGCTCAGATCCACACACTGACAACATATGGAAAATGTGTGAACACTCACACACATGGACGTACTTGTACAGCATAAACTCGGGGGCTCGAGCATTAAGATGCGGTATTATGTAATACTACTGTCTTACTTTCATCTCCATCAGCTGCATGACCTCAGGGAAGACCTCGATGGCGTTGGAGTGGGCGATGAGTGTGTGCATTCGCCGGCAATTCATGATGGTTGTGGGCACAGTCTTCAGCAGGTTTCCGCTGAGGTCCACCTCCTCCAGCTCCTCCAGCTTGGCCATTTTACTGAAGAATGATGGGAAAGCATTGGGTGAGATGAGCACGTGAAATTATGATTAATTGATTAGCTCATTGGTCACATTCTATGGTTCCAGCATCCCTAATGTGCAGATGTGCTGCCTAATACGTTCTTTATATCCTTTAAAATTGATTCTATTCAGGTTTTGGACTGTTGAAAATAATATTAATAGTTAGAAGAATAATTGTTAGTTCCAGACCTGATGTAAAATACAGTGGGTGAGTAGAGAGAAGAGCAAATGTAAATCTCCTTTACCTGGCCGGGAAGGTCTGGAGATGGTTGTAGGCCATGTGCAGAACACGAAGGTGTGTGTGGCCCGTTAGCAGGGGTACACACTTATCCGTCAGCCGGTTATTGGTGAGGTAGAGTTCCTGCAGGATGCTGTGGCTCTCCTCTGACAGGCTGGATGGCGGCAGGAGCTCCAGCTTATTGGCTGACGCATTTACGCACCGTAAGCTGAAAGCAAAATACAGACTCATTATTGTGCTCCTCCAAACAGGGATATGAAAAATAAACCCCTCTCCATAAAAACCTCCCCCTCTGCCATCCTTGCCCTGGTTGGTTGTTTTATATTGGCATGTCATCCTTGCCCTTGGCTAGCTTGCCCTCGATTAATATCCTATTCATAATTCCCTGTCCTTCATCTTTATATACACACCTGCATTTTATTTTCCCTACGCTTAATCTCCTTGTGTCCGGTGCATTAGCTGATAAAAAAAAGAAATCACTTCCAGCTGATGATTAATGCTACCTGTCAGATTTGAGGAACAGGTTGCAAGGCAGCTCCACCAGTTGATTGTGCTGTACGTCCAAAACCTCCAGCAGAGGGCGCTCCACTCTTTCAGGCAGCTTCTGCAACTGGTTATGTCCTGCACTCAGCTTCCTCAGACTGTTGCTGCATAACAACCTGCGGCATGAACAATATACAGATGGTTGGGTCAGTAGTAGAACATAAAGGATAAACATATAGACTGTGTCGAAACTACAATAATGTAGATATGTATGTATATATATATATATATATATATATAGAGAGAGAGATAAATGCATAATTAGATGGTGACATTGTTGGTGAGACGGTGACACAGAGAGAGAGATAGACAGAGACAGAGACAGAGACAGAGAGAGAGAGAGAGAGAGAGAGAGAGAGAGAGAGAGAGAGAGAGAGAGACTCACCGCGCCGGGAGCTCAGTGATGAGGTTGTGGCTCAAGTCCAGAACTTCCAGTTTCTTAGCTTCACACAGCCAGTCTGGCAAAGACTCCATATGGTTCCTACAGGAGGAGAGGGGGTGATGATGATAAATTATGCACAGTTTTTAAAGCGAGATATCTAACATTGAATTTAATGTACTGGGATACTGCATGCATTTGAATTCCCAACAGTCCTGCTGTTAAAGACGACACGGCAGCAACATCAGTTCTGATTGTAAATGTTACACATTTTACAATATTTCAGTTTTATTTCATGGAGTAACTTAAGTCTCAGCTGTGTTGCGTTTTAGATTAAAACACGCAATAATACATTTCAACAACAGGTATCAAAAGGATGAAGAAATGTTCAAATTAATTCTTTTTCCTTTGCTTTTCTTATTGACCACAAGGATGCATCTTTCACATAACAATCAAGGGTCATGTGAAAGGTCAGAGCTGACACAGCAAATGAGTGTCAACCCTCCAACACAGGGGTGTCAAACTCATTTTAGTTCAGGGGCCACATACAGCACAATTTGATCTCAAGTGGGCCGGACCAGTAAAATCAGAGCATAATAACCTATAAATAACGATAACTCCAAATGTTTCCCTTTTTTTTTTAAGGGCAAAGCGGATGTACTGTAAATGAGCTACATTTTCTAAAATACCTTTGCTAATTAGAGCTGCCCTTGTCTGTGTGTGCCTGTGTGTGCCTGTGTGTGTCTGTGTGTGTCTGTGTACTTGCATGTGTGTGTGTGTGTACTTGTAAGATTTTCCTCACCTCGAGATGTCCATGTAACTAAGATTGGAGGGCACAGGACTGACATCCAGTTGCCGTAGCTCTGTAGGGAGAAAACCAAACACATTAACCTACAGCAAGGACAGACGCGGCTTATTACAAAAGCAGGTAGATGGAAAAGGGAGGGGAGCGTTTAGGAGGGGGTGGTTGGGGGTTTGATGCCAAGCTAGAGTGGGATGATGGAGAGAGACAATGAAACTGCAGCACTGCCTTAATTACACACAATGAATGCATGTATGTGTATGTGTGTGTGTGTGTATATATATATATATATATATATATATATATATATATATATATATATATATATATATATATGAGGAGAAAGGAGTGTCATCTGTGAGGTGAGTCATATGAGTCACTTTGCTTTTAGTTTACAGGTAGCGGTGATGTGAGAGGGGAAGGGGGATCCGTCTTTTTCTAACCACCCACCGTTGTTGGAGGCGTAGATGCCTTTGAGCAAGCAACCCTTGGTCCTCAGGCAGGCGATGCGATTCCTCTCGCAGTGAAGCACCTCCAGTCTGGGGAAGACCGAGGCGTCCAGCTCTGTCAGCCTGTTATCCCTCACATCCAGCTGAGTCACGTGACGCAGCAGGTCAGGCTCATCTGGCACCATGCTGGAGATCTTATTCAACCTGACAGAGGGAGCAGGGAGGAGGCAAAAGGTTCAGCTCCAATTGGATCAGGTTGAACTGCACAGGCTGTGGCCTTTATTGCAAGGCAGGGAACATGCCTCAGGTGATGGCTGATACATTGTGTAGCAGCTTCTCGAGTTCGCTTTAGTACTCAGTTGTTCTGTGTACAACACTGATGCAAGTGGTTTTTGATTCAGTGCGCGTGTGAATTTGTTGCACTTCTGTTCTGTCTGCTTGTGGTGATGGCCTCTATGGCAAAAACTGATCAGGCATAAAATACATAAATATATATAATTGTGTTCCATAAACAATTACAAGTCTTGATTGACAGGCATAGACTTTGTGATAAAAACAGGCATTATGGTTTAAAAAAAGAAAAAAGAAAAAAGAAAAGGCTGCTGGGAAATAAAAACAGACCTTCGAAAAGGCGAATAGGGACATTCTGAAATTAAAACTAATTGAATGAAATTAACTCTGTTAACGTGAGAAGCAGCACGATAAAATTACTTTCCATTATATTAAAATGACTTTTTTAAAAAGTCATTAGATTATTTCATTTTCATGGTTATATTTTGTCTGTGTTTTTTTTTTTTTTAATTGACTAATCTTTTCAGCTTGACTGGACAATAGAATAAATCCAGAGAAACAAACAGCTGCAGCACTCATCATCCTCATCAGAGATACCAAGTGATCTTTGGCCAAAGCGGAATCCTGTAAAAACGTATTGACTGACCTCGTCTAAGCAAAGTCAGAAGGGTTGAAGTATTAACTGGAAAATAGTGCAAGTCACTCCAGCGCTGTGCTTTTGCAAACAATGGGGAAGACACCTGATGGAGCCACTAAAGGCAAATGATTTCTTGATTTCCGTGCTGTCTGGCTGTCTGCTCGTGTTTTCACTTCCTCTTGGTGTTTTTGTTTCTGTGATTGGTGGGATAACATGTTTCATTGAGTACATTGCTTTGGAAAAAGCATGACTGAGGACTTTAAGTGATCTTCTTGAGAAAGCTGTCAAGTAGATCATTCATAAAAAAAACCCTAACATAATCTCTTAAATGGTGATTATCTGCCTAAAAATTGCCGTACCTTAGATCGATGTGTTTGACACGCAGCAGTCGGAAATTCTGCAGGGTGAGCGTTTCTAGGTTGTTTCCAGCCATACACAGCTTCTCCATGGAGGCTAACTGCTCCAGCACCTGCGGCACATGGTTGAACTGGTTGAAGGAAAGGCCTAAGTAACTCAGCCTCTGGAGAGAACCGAGCTCATTGGGCATCTCATCTAGACTGTTGCCATCCAATAGGAAAGTCTGCAAACTGAGAGAGGAACACGAGATTAGACGGTTCACCTAGTTCGATGAAAGAGGTGACAGGCAAGATGGCAATTCAACAAAGAATTGCTAGAGTAGCTCAGGATCAATGATGTTGTGCCAACTAGGACTTGCCCCACACTTTTAAGCATTTATAAATCAGTACACTTAATGTCCAGCAGATGACAGTAGCGGCACGAATGCTCTACTGGCCACTTCAGGAATTTACAGGCATACCAGATCATTCCTACAGATTAACTTCTCTAACCCGGATTCAACACACATACCTGTATGTTAGGTTTCGTTTGACTTTAAAGCACATGTCCTATCCATGAGCCAGTGCTGACCCAGCTACTAAATGACTCCCTTAATCTTATGCATTTGCTTATGTCATGGTGCCTAGTAATGCATGAAGTTTAATGACCTATTATATGTGTTAGTTTTGATTTAATTGACATTGTATTACTGGTGCTGTTGCCTATTATATGTGTTTTTGCTGACTTTATTGTATGTTTTATTACTGATTTTCTGTAATGTAAGGCGACCCGTGATTAGGATGAAAGGCGCGGTTGAAAAGAATGTATTATTCTTTATTTTAAATATTTATAAAAATAAATCTGAAATTCCTTGAAAGAGTGAGAAAACCGGCTTTTTTCACAGGCAAAAGGAGGGGGGGGGGGGGGGCTGATACTGGAGTTAAACTGAAACTTCAAAGGATCTGAGCATTCCCATGAGAAGATACTTGGTTTTCAGCCAGCAAAATCGGATTTTGTTCCATTATCTTGAAGATTTGGGACTAGGGATAAATCTGAGGGACAGAGTAACAATGTCACTAAGTAAACTTATATCATTTCTCTAACCACCAGAACCAATTGTCATAATCTTCAATGAGACGTCAACGTTTTACTGGCAATAAAGTCCTCAAGAGAAATACAAGATACAGTGCCAAAGAAAAGTGAAAGAGACACCAAAACTCAAAAGGGAGATGGTCAAACAGATTGGATCAATAGCAAGCCAAACAAACTTTTAAAAATCACAGAGAATATTCAGCGAGAGTAACATTTTAAATAAAAAAGAAGAAGATCTGGAGTAAATTGACTTGCATAGACCAGCAATGAAACAGTGACAGGCCACGGAAAGCAAATTGTCATAGGAAAGTTGTGTTGTTGTTTTGTCACGTGTTGGAACTAGCAAAGTGCACTATGGTGGTTGTTACGCCATGTACTTGTTGCTAGGTAACTCCCACATTTGGCTATGTGGTTGGTTTGTGAAAAGGTTCAATGCAAACAAGCACTGGCCTCAACTCAGCAGTAAAGACACGGTAAGCAGAAACAATAGAAGAATAACCAACAAATGAAGAAAGTATATTTCCAATAGTGCTGAACTTTAGATTTTTTTATATATATATATATATATATATATATATATATATATATATATATATATATATATATATATATATATATATATATATATATATATATATTCAGCCTCTGAGTTTAGCAAAGATTTCGATCTTACAACATGAATACTGCTGGTTTTCATCATAGTTAAACATCAGGTCTTTATCCTCAATAACTTCCTTCTGCTACTTACTTGGTCATGGCCCCCACAGAGCTGGGGACACAGGTCAGGTAATTACAGCTGAGGTTGACCTCCGTCAGCGTGGGGATGTCACAGATGGCCAGGGGGAACTGACCGAGGTGGTTGTTGGACAGGTTGAGGCTCCGCAGACGAGAAAATCTGGAAGAAAAAGAGGATAAAAGTGTTAACGACAAATGAGAGGAGAGGAGAAAAGTGATATGAGATTGTATCGTATCTTGTCAACATGAATATTAAAAGAGAGTGGAAGATATTCCTAAATATATTTATTGGCAACGTAGCAAAGTATAGCTTACACAGAATTAGTTTTAGGTGAAACGCACACAGTTCGATTGAACCCTTCCTAAACCTTCGCATTTGATTGTTGAGAAAACAAGTGCAGCATTGACATCTGTGTTGTTCATTCAAACACCAGTGACCAGTGGCATTTTGCACGGTGTCCTATGGCAGAGTGGTAACCTTCAGAGGGGTTAGCCCCTCAGTGGGGGAGGAAGCACGGGGAAAGCAGGCGAAATGATTCCCTCTGTCTTTATTTATCCATCTGCACACATGGGACCTCTTATCACCTATCATGTGCACAGTGAGAGCAGCTATGGCGAGCCGGAGATGGGCAGTGCGCCATAATAGCACCGCGGGCTGGAGCAGCTGCTTTAACTGGCACTACTTGACTTACCTCCCTTTACACACACACACACACACACACACACACACACACACACACACACACACACACACACACACACACACACACACACACACACACACACACACACACACACACACACACACACACACACACACACACACTAAATCATGGTGATGGAGAAAAAGGCAACCGAGCCGTCAGAGCTATTGATTAGGGTGGCCAAGTAATTCCAGCTGAGGGTGACTCCTGCAGGCTGTGGGTGGGGGGTGTGAGTGGGAAAATGTCATTCCACCATTAAATCAACCCCTGCAATGTGCTGAGTAATGCTCATACTACCTACTCAAGACTCTCTCCTTGTCTGTGTCATGCTTTGTCATTCTGTCCCATCATACTATTCTCTTTTCTCCTTACTCCTTTCCTGGTATATGTAAAGCTGCACGCACACTTTATATATGGTCAATGGATCACCCGAGTATAAGGGAATTATCCCACATATATGCAGTTCCCCTCGTCTATGTGAGGTCCTTTTGGGCTCTTTCAGCTCATTGTTTTAGTTTCACACCTCTCAAATTCCACTTTTATTAACTTAATCTCCGGACGCTATTTACTTTCAGCGAAGAAGTTCCGACAAATCGACTGTAGAAAGACAAAGTTAGAGACTAGCTGGTAAACAGAATAGAGCTTCGAGCATGCTGAAGATATTGTTTTTGTTGAAGTTGTTGGAGACCAAAACAGAGCTGAAAGGAGAGATATTGGAGTTAGGGTTCGGGGTTTCTGGAAAGAAACAAATGAAAGGCTAATGCACCTCAGTGTAAATTAGCAACCACAACAGCTTTATAGGATGTATAATGTAAAATGATCATGTGACTCGGCAGTTCTCCTCAGTCTCTCTTAGCTCATGTTCTAGTATTCATTAGGTGAACAGGAACACACTCTAAATGAATGTTAAAGTTGCTCTGTGTCAGCTGAACATGTCAATAAGCTAACATTTTCACCATAAATCAACTAATTAAGGTAAAACTATGTCAATATTGTGTGTTTACCTTCTTCTGCTGCCCCTAAGCTGCCAAAACAATCAATTAATGCAACTCCTTTCACTTTGCCTTAAATACCCACTTTTATCTCAAGTTTTGGCTTTCTGCCACTATTCTGTCAGACTTTCCTCTCTCTCCATTTCCTTCTCCCTTAAATTTGCGGGGCTTTTATGTCCCTCATAAGTTGCTAAAATATTATACAAATGTAAATTACCAGGCCAAAAGATCAATTGTATGCGTGGAACGTGACATTTTCCCCTTCAGTGAGTGGTGACCTCTGTCTCACAGAAGGATGCATGCTAAGTCCCATGGCAGGAGAGAGCTAGTATCCCAGACAACTGATTATGTATATCTGATTGGCAAATCACCCACCAGTTAGTATTTGGCCAGAGAGAGAGCGAGAGAGCGAGAGAGAGGCAGGTTCACACATTCCATTCCTCTTGGAAAAATACAAAGCACTATGACCCCCATGTTAGATGTCGGAGCAAGCCAGTGTTTATACTCAAACAAAAACACACTCTGTCACAACCGTCCACACCAAAACACATACACCTACACTTATGGAGGCTGCACACGCAGTAGTATTGTTCCTGACTACAGCTCTTTTGACTTCAGTCTCTCAGGGGCAAAGAGAGTATTCAAGTAACTCTGCTACAAGTTTGTGTCAAAACGGCTCTATTTTCAGCTAACTATTTATCTCTCTCATTACTGACCTCTTTTTCTGTCATGCTGGGTCAAATGCGGATGAGCCTACTTAGGTTTAAAATGGATAAATGGATGTTATCTCCCTTGACCAGCAGGGGAGCTGTGCGTCGCTCACCCAGATATTTCCCTGCCATCATCGTCTTTATTCCGAGGATTAAAAAAATGAAAGAGATGATTATTCACAAAGTGATACGTGAATAAATCCTGACCTCCTACTCTCTCTCAGGAAAGACGTACAAGCGTGCCAGAGTATGCATTCAAAGCCATACACACAAAAACACATTCCTGTCAGTGCAGTCATCTTAAAAAGAAAAAAAGAAGAAGAAAAAACGAATGCCATACTGTATCAAGACTTTGTATGCACTGACCCCAAATCTGTAGCCTGCAGCCAATTTTTCTGTTGCATACAAGCAAGCAATCCTCTCTCCTCTCACACACACACACACACACACACTCCATTCTGCAAAACATTGCTAACACATACCAGAGCATCGGAATCACACAATTCACTCACTCCAATGATAAAAGTCTTTTGGCAGTAATCATCAGGAAGAAAGACTGCGACAGGCGTTCACATGTACCACTGTGTGCATGACACACACATGCACGCACACACACACACACACACACACACACACACACACACACACATCTTGGCTGTGGGCTTTAATCTGGGACCATGATAAGCATGCAGCAGATGGTACCCACAGAGAGAGAGTGAGGGAGGCCAGGCACATTAAAAGCTTCCCTGCGGACTCATCTACCCTTCTGAGTTCTGGGCTCGTTTGGCCTAGCCTGGTCCAGCACAGCCCTGGCTAGCCTCTTTGGTCCCTGCGTGCCAATGGCCCGAGTCCTAGACAGCTCAGGTCGATGGCTCGCAAATTGCAGGCGAAAGCTAAAGCTGCCCAAACCAGCCAGCCATGACCTGCTGTGTCCAGTGAAACCTCATTGTGTCAGTGTCTCGTCCCTCCCCTCCTTGTACAACAGCCCAGCACAACTCCTGTTGTGGAATAATTATGTAAACCTTTTCAAGTCTCATCTTGCCCAAACCAGCCCATTCAAAGCCACCCTGAACTCTGTTACAGGTCGAGGCCATCCTCTACTTTCTTATCTTCCACTTCACCTTGCCTCATCCCGTTTAACCTCAGGTGTGTTTACTGTACATATACGATGGCATTGTACCTCTGCAGCTGCTGCAGCCGCTGGTCTGCAGGCAGGAAGTTAAGTTTGAGGTTGAGGTGGGTGAGATCGTGGCTGTAGAAGAGGTTGGGAGGAAGCTGTTCCAGGCTGCAGCAGGACAGATCTACAGAGTTGATCCTCTGAGACACCATCTAGATGTGAGGAGGGGGGAGGTAAGCGAGAAGAGGTAACAGAGGAAGAGAAATGTGGAGTTAAACAGGATTATCAGTACCACAAGACTTAACTGGTTTACTATGTGTGTGTGTGTGTGTGTGTGTGTGTGGCCTGCTGCTAAGTGGTCAAATGTCAATCAATGGCCAATCTTGTTAGGATTAGGGATTCAGGGAAAGTCCATCAGGTTAGTGACCTGACATCATCATGTAATCTAGTTAACTGCAGGTGGCTAGTGCATTTAACATGTGATTTGTTAGTCAAATTTGCAGTTTCACACAAGCTTATCTAAAACGAAATGACTGCATAAACGTCCACCACGTCTTAAAAAGAGGAAATCTACACCCTGTGAACTCGAGCGATATTCAGAGCGGAGCTGGAGGCTCAGCAGTCGTCACTGTGGCACGTGCTGCTTCTATCCAGGCTTCTATTCTGAGTGGCCCTGTGGGTGCTGGTGACATGCATGTCCCTGTTCATATTTAGAAAAGAGGTTTTTTGGCTGTGGCCTACTTGAGTTCAAATAAGAAAAAGGAGAGAGCCATGAGTGGTGTTTTGTGTGTGAGTGCACCCAGACACACTTACTTATACTACAGATTGGACAGCAGTGGAATATGTGCAGTTTTTTTTTTTTTTAAATCACACTTGGCTCATACGGGCAGCGAGATCGTTGTGAGTGCCATATTTTCATACTTCCACTTGTAGTCACGCATGTTCTGATATACAATGCAGCTGACCCGTAAGTAGCGCCGGAGACCACATGCTTATGTTCTTCATTTTTTGACTATAACTCTCATGCACATCCACACACAGTACCTTGGCAGCGTGTCTGTGCCAGCGCAGGTGCTCCGTGAAGCTGTCAAAGCTGACGTAGTAGGTTTGACTCTGAGGCCCCGCCGAGCTGAAGGCCAAGCAGTGACTGTGCTTCTTCACCTCCTCCACCTGCAGCACAACACACACACACACACACACACACACAGGAGTGACATTACAGTCTGAACTAATGACATCTCTGACCCCTCCCCCCACCATCTGAATTTAAAACAAAATCATCCATGCCAATCAAGATAAGAGTCACATAAGAAAAAGGAAGCAGAGGGGAAAAGCTGACACATGGATGTCTCAATACATTAGTTCTTATTTGAAAAAAGCTTCAGCTGGGGGAAATAAGATGCGTAATGCCTGCAGGGTAGAAAGATTCAGTCAACCAGAAGCACACATGGCAATATATAAAGCACGCATGATCATATAATGAACATATAGTTGAGTATGTGCGTGACATGAGCGAGAGTAAATGTATGTGAAATTGCTTTTTTAGACACGCAGAGTCACACACACTCAAGCACATGGACTCTGTGAATGAATGGCCGACTAGTTACGGTGTTTGAATAGAATACTGGCACGCAAACAATCAATCTCGCCCCACACAGGCACATGCAGAGGCAAGTGTATGGATGAATGGTTGACTAGAAGTAATGTGCTGTGTGTGAAATGTTTAAAAACTGGGCGGGCCGTAGTACGGAGAGTCCTTTGTGTCAGGCGGGCGTGTAGAAAAGGCTTTTCAGGAGAGCTCTTGGAGCTTATTTAGTGGCCTTGCTGATAATCAGATCCATAAAGCAATAAACAGATAAAGGTCATTTTTGGGGAAAAAAAAAGAAAGGTAGAGAAAATAAGGCTATTGGAATGTCATAGTGATCCATTACACTGAACGTTATGGCATTATGAATCCAGATTAGAAATGGACAAAAACATCCTTACAGAATACTGAAAACATTCCATTTTTGTTGCTTGAACCATTTCTGTTTGCCCTTGAGCTAAAATGAACAAAGCAAGAAGCATTATTTGGTGTCAAGGACAACAAAGTTGTAAAATCAGGTCACTGTCATCATGGTGATATAACATTATGAGTTTATGATCTAAAACCCTAAATGACATATCATCACCATAAAAAACCAGAATGAGAAGTTGCGCCCTGATATGGTGTGTGACTTTGACATACTTTTCCTCCAATGAGCGGCAGGATGTGCATCTTCCCCGTCTTGCTGTCCTTGACGGAGGAGACGATGAGGCAGGTGCCACACAGGATGACCTGCCGTCTGGTCCAGCGGTTGACCGGCAGCTGGAGCTTCCCTTTCCGAACGTTGTATGTCCCCGACAGCTGGACCCGCTCTGAGTTCTCAATGTTTGAGGGCTTCCCTGGAGCAACGATAAAGAGATAGGGGTTAGCACTGTAGACTTGACCCCACACAGGTCTGTCAAACTATTAGGTATCGTTTAAGGAAAAGAATGGAGCATAACACCAGTTAATAAAATCGATTTCAAAGTGATTATTTAAAGTAGTCATTTTTACAATGGGCCACGCTGAGACTGTACCTAGACACAATAATGCTTTGAGGTTAATGCTAACATCAGCATGCTAACTACATTCTAATGCTACGCTAACTGGCTGATGTTTAGCAGGTATAACTCTCATCATGAACACCATCTTAGTTTAGCATGTTAGCATGCTAATATTTGCTAATTAGTACTAAACACAAAGTACAAGGATGTCATTCATTTTAAGGGTGTTTGGTCATAAATTGGACAAATTATAATGTGTGCTAGACACCATTTTATGACAATCCCATTTAAAAGTTGTTTATTTAGCAAGACATGTATTATATCAGATAAATCTTAAAGCTCATTTTCATCGGCTGCTAGTGACGCACAAGCTACTGAAATAAAATATCCGTTTATAGTAATGTAAGTAAATAAAAACAGTCAAAAAATGACAGAAAACCGATACTAAATTCCCACAAGGGACAGTTCAATCCAGTACAAGACATTTCAAGACATTACAAGAGATATTTCCATCTGAACAGTTGCTACAATGGCTAAAAACTTGTAAAAACGTGTAGCTAGCCACTAAATAATGCCACAAAATGAGAAATATACCTCACAGTGGTTAGCAGGAGCGCTCTGCCCACAATACCATCACAATGCTGGGTTAGCATAAAATCTAAACACATTCAGCACAACTGTCTCGGATATCCTACTTCGCACATGGATTTGAATAGTCTGGATTTGCGTGCAGTGCAGCTCTTTTACAATTACTGAGCCTCCTTTAATCACGTTTACCCATCTGTCTCCCTTCTCCATGGCCTGTTCTTTTGCTTCACCACCAGGCTGCCAAAGCTGACAGTCAGGCTGCTTATCAGGCGTTATGTCAGCAAGGCTGTCTTATCGCTCTGTCTAAACATCCACCTGCTTTCTGTCTACCTCCACCTCCGCAAAAAAAAACCTCCCAGGGCTGGCATGCGATGTCCTCCTCCCAGTCGTATCTCTTCTATTCGGCTGCCTGGCTTTTCGTTTCGTGTTTTTTTTTGTTGTTGTTGCCCACAGCATGTTTTACCTCATTGTTTTCCGACTCTAAGCTAAGAGATTCATGCCGTGGTTTACGAAGTTTTAATTTCCAAGCGACAGATGGCCTTAGAAGAAATGTGTCACATCCTGTGGCCTACTGTACACGGTTTCTTTCACATGTGTGTCACGTCACCGAACACACACACACACACACACACACACACACACACACACACACACACTGAAGCAGAGAGGTTGTGGAGGGGAGTTAAAGAGAGGAAGAAGGGGCAAAGCGAGTGTGAACTTACACAAGCTCTCATGGCCTTTAATAATTCAGGTCTTGCACATGCCGACTGTAAGGCTAGCGCAGCAGAGTGGGCTACTGCTCTCAACACACTCAGCAGAGTTAAATAACATTTTGACCAGAGCTTTGCTTTGCTGATGTGGCTAAACCTGAGGTCATGACAATACATACATAAATATTTTATTCTAAAAGATTTTCTCTAACATTTACTGCACACAGCCAAATTACATTTTTAAAACCAGCGCAGCTATTGGCCTTTCCTCTACGCTCTCTAATCTTGTGTTCACAGCGCAATCATAAGTCTAGTTTCCAAAAGGATATTTGCTTTGATTAAATGAGTGTGTAATATAACACACTACTGTTAAATGTTGATCAGGACTCATGTTTAATTACAAGGGTGTGCTGTCTTGGTATGCTTGAACGGCAGAGACTATAATACATGATTAGAGGGCATGCAGAAGAGCCTCTGAACAACTGAACAACTGTACAACGTGCACAAATGCAGCCGTGTTACTACTTAGGCCACTAATAATCTTCTGAGGAAAAGTGTGAGAAGGCAAAACTGGCAGCAGATTACACAAAGTCACGCATGTTACGCACACATGTCAGACATTCCCAACAGCACGCATAGCATAAAACTGGCATTTATATTCATCACATTTGCAAAATAACAATGAAGACAAAAAAGAAATACACTTGTGTGTAGGGTGGTTCTAAGGAAGAGATATGAGTCTTCCTCTTTTATGTAAAAGGACTATTTATGGAACTGTTTCAAGGCAATGCCAACTTAAATATGGTCCTGTAACAGCAAATGCAGGAGCAAAGCTGTGAAGCTATCTATAATAAACGGTATACGACAATTTAAGTAGCATAACCTGTTTTTCATAATTTCCCTCTGTGCTCTGGCAGTCTGCCTTGACTTCACAGCAGTAATAAAAAGCTGGCAATCATAATCTACAGATAAATATGGTTAAATATGTTTTAATGAGCTATGAGGATATGAGAGACATCTGTAATATTCCAAATTCTTTATTTGTATATTGTACTTACAGGTTATGTGCAAGTTTTATCTCCTTTTAAAGGGTCATTATTACCATCCACTCCACATGCAATGCTATTAAATGACTAGGCATTTGTATTATTGTGATCATGTGTACACTCATGTGGTATACTGTGTGGGTGCTGGCTGGAAGCAAAAGGCCAAATGTTTGGGAAAGGAGGGACAGTGAGGTGACGGAAATGGCTTTAGGAAAACTGTTTAAATCTGGGTCTCATAGTTTTGAACATCATAACCTTTGAGTATCATTTCATGCGCTAACGTCATTACTGATGCACAGGCAAGCAAGACATTTATAGTAAAATGTTAGACAGTTTAACCAATCTAATGTCCATTACTTTTCGCTGGGCCTATTCCGGGTATAACCAGTTCGCCCAGTCGGACACACGCGTTTTTACAAGGCAACCGACAAGTATAACAGACGTCTACGTTTATTTTCACTTTCAAATAAGTGTTTTAGATAAGAGAGTTGAACTGTGGACTGAACTTTCCTTAAAGAGGTAACACGGGGAAGGAAAGATAAGGACGATGACATTTAAAAAAAAAAAATGAAGATATCGTTTTTAAAAAAGGGGAAAGATTTATCATTATGTGCGTAAAAAACACACAAATGTAATATTGATACATTGATATTATCATGTGGCTATTTAGCTTTCCTTTGAAAAAATAAGGCTTATACCTAATATTTTCTTGGTTCAAGTACATGAACTGAATATTATTTGTATACGCTTTAAACCTATATATAAAAAAAAGGAGGGGAAAAATTAACACAGCATAACAGGTACATCTGAATCGTACATTCTAAAATTACCACCAAAATCTAATCACGTATTCTCCAGGCCAAACGCTTTCTCCTCCAAATCCATGTGCCATCTTGCTAACAGATAGACAAAGTGACTGGTGTCACTGAACAGACGGGTGATCCCCTTCCAACTTCGCAGGCTGGCAGAGGTAACCAGCAGGCGCATATTATCATGGCTGAGCTTGGGAAGGGGGTATGTGTTGCATTAGACAAATTATTCACAAGCTTTTAGCCTCAATATGTCACATGGGCATATTCATACTATTTTTAGGCCTTTTGTTGGAACGTGCACTCTCCCACACAAGCATATGCACAAACACACACACACACACACTTCCCCCTCCTCCTACTCTTCCCCGTGCTGACATCCCCACACACACACACACACACACACACACACACACACACACACACACACACACACACACACACACACACACACACACACACATTCACATTCACCATCTCCATATGTGCATCTATCAAATCCCCCCCCCCCCGTCCTAAATGTTGATGGAGCGAAAACAGCAAGATATTTTGTAGAGATGAAACAATACACACGCAGCTTGAGTGGGCTGCTTTTGTGATAAACAGAAGTTTGAAAGATTCTCCCGTACGGATGTTGCCGTTTACAACCATCTCACACAGACGTGGGATGACTGGATGGAGGCAAAACGCTTCAGTCTGGCCATGGGAATGCACCGTGGAGGAAGCAGGGAGATGGGTGGGACACACACGTGAGCATCCTGTTTACAGCAGGATCTCTTGGTGACCCTCCAGTAGGGGAATGAAATTATAAGAGACAGTTGCTTTATTACAAATGTATGAACCACAGGCCACCTACACTAGAAATATTTCGAGCAGCGATGATGTTAGTCATGATGGTCATCCCATAATCTACGGGGGATGCATGACTTTAAAAATAATAGACAGGCCCTGGAAGGTGGTAGTGTTCATGTGCAGACGTCAGTCTATTCCTAGATATACTGTACATACTGTGTGTAGGAGCAGGAGTACACTACAGTGTATGTGTGTGTTGCTTCCTTCCGTTTCCCCAAGCTCAGGAAAAAGAGTGTTTCCCCTCCACACTAGGCTTGAATCCCCGTGTGTGTGTGTGTGTGTGTGTGTGTGTGTGTGTGTGTGTGTGTGTGTGTGTGTGTGTGTGCACCCCTACTGCTCAAACACATACATACATATGAATATATACACAAGCTACTGTCACTTTCCAGAGCTGTAAACGGTTTGTTCACATCAGTAAATATTATAGTGAAACATGATTAGCTGGGAGACACACTTGATACTTCAATTTCCTTCAATACAGCTTTCCAGGGAGTGCTTGGTATATACAGTATATTAAAAACAAACAAAACAGTAAAGCAACTTGTACCTGTATAGACTTGTCTAACTGATTACAGATAGTGGTACTAAAATACTGAAATATAAATATGCGCTTGAACGCAGCATGTCTGACGAAGAAGATGTGGTTTCTATCTCTCAGAAGACTCTGTGTGGCCTTTAAACATACTAACTTATTACTTATTAGTGTTAGCCTACGAAGACACGATATTTAAATTCATGCTTCCTACTGATACACGATGATAATTAGCATTGATAAGGTGGGAAACGTTCAAAAATGATACATCCTACTGCTATGACAATTTATCTTCTGCACATCCCTGTAGGATTGGGGAACTGGCACAGTGCATTTTCAGTTTAACTCGGGACAAGCCTGTCAAACACATTATAGATCCAGAAAGTAGGTGTGTAACATCGGCTACTCGCAGTGTGCAACTTTGACAAGACGTCTCTGAATATTGATACAGTGTGGATTTATATGGTAGCATGGTGTAATCTTTGCAAAGTCAATCACATTGACATAAAAGGAAACAACTCTCGGTTGCTTAGAGTCAGGATTCTGAGCTAATCCAGACTGCAAAGCTCCCTCCCAGACGCCCTGCTGCCCCCGATATTCATCACTGTTAGTGATCAGTACCAGGCAGACCTCTCTCCTTCCATCTGCCAATTAAACAGATCAACGCCACTTCTTCTGGCCCTTCTCTGTAATAACAAGGACACATCCCTGGTTAATCATCCTGCCCTGCTAAATGCAACCTGACATCAGCACACCTCCACCACAGGACTGGGCATGCCGTACCGTAGGGCATTGGTGACCCACATAAGTCACAGTGGAGCACGAGCATGCGTAGACACACACACACACACACACACACACTTGCTTATTCTATAGGCGGTGATAGATATGAGGTACCGGATGGCAAGACTCATAAATGCTTCTAAGTCTATACTGGGCTCTTAAATCTACAGCATCAGCTATTTTCTGCTTCTTTTGAAATGTATGTCAACCGCAGGATGTCATGATAGGAGACACTCAAACAAACATTAACATAATCTGCGACGTGTTGGAGATATTAACTCATAATGAGCAAACTACAGTTGAGGAAAATTGGTGGGGAAAGGATAGAGAAATAGATGTAAGACAGAGCGCTGCCAACTGTTACTCTGCGACACAAATAGCTGCGCTGTCCTTCTGTTGCAAAACACACACACACACACACACACACACTCAATGTCAAAATGTATTTACTTAAGAGGTGTGTGTTTGCAGGCCAAGGAAGGATGCGCTTCCTACATCTGATCAGCTATGCCTCTTTTCCCAAATGGTAGCACTCTTTTCTCCATCTCCTCTCCTTTATTCTCTGTGGATGACTTGTAGTGATTACTCGGATGCGAAGTGACAGGCCGTGTTAAGCCGACTGTTCACTCGGGCAGCAGTTGACGAGAGTTGCTGGAAGGTGGCAAAGGCCGTCACGGGTGATAGACTGCACTCACTAAACTGCTCCACATCTTTCTTCGCATTACACTTCACCTCGCTGTACTTTTCATAACGATGCACATGTTGAACTGGGAATGTGCAACCACTAAAAACACAACGCGCAGTGGAGATTTTCCAGAAGGCCTCACAGATTCTGGAATAAGAGATCCTTAATTATGCCTCATTTCCACTCGCATGGTCCGGCTCTACTTTTGGTACCAGGTGCTTTTCTCCATTTCGCTGCAGATAGTTCCACGTCAATGTAGGCGGGATTCTTAGCTGATCGTCATAGCGACGCCACGTGAAGATGCCGTAACATCATCTTTAAAAACACAACACGATGCGCGTAGCTTCATTCAGGAACAACGCTGGATGAAACAAGAATGTCTGCATCTCAAAAAACACAAAGATTAGCAACCTTTATTGTCGGTAGCTTTGCTATTTAAAGAAATTGCAAGTATGTGCTTTCAATCTCTCTGACCAATCAGTGGTCAGCAATGTTTTAACTCCACATATCGGCTCAGCTCACTTGGAACCTCGACCGAGTTTATACCAAGGTACTATCCGCAGCTTTTGCCAATGGAAAGGAAACGGTAAAAGTAATGGTTCCAAGCGAGTCGAGTCGAGCCATGCCAAGCCGCGTCACACCACGCAGTGGGAATGCAGCTTTAGTTGGGTTAGGTCTTAATCCTACAAACGTCCTCTTGAAAAGTTCCCAGATGTTTTCACACAAATGGGTCAATGGTGGGAAAGGGGCTGCCTCCCCCTGGGACTGAAGAAGTGTTGATGTGTGAAATGTGTGAAGCTGTCCTTTGTGTAAAAGTGATAAGAAGAAGTGATACGTGTTTGCATGGGAAATAGATGGGATGTGCATGCATTATCACTGTGTGACACTGCAAAGCCAACATGTGCCTGTGTGTTCTTACTTTGAAACGTGTCCAACATAAATAGGCTGCGTTGACTTGTTGTCGGCACTGTAAAAAGTCCAGATGGAACATCTTATTGAGTGCTTTTAATATTGTGACTGCCACGGAGGCTAAGAGACTTTGTTTTAAAATCAGGCAAACCTTGACCCGACTGTTGTTGAGTCTATAATATCTACAGTATAATAACGCAAAGTCAACTCAAAAGTGCAGTCAACGGTGAAATCGTGATAAACGACTGTAAACTCTGCCGTGTCACTGCCACAAGCCGCTGATTAGCTAGATGAGTATGTATTCAATCTTCCATGTTGCAATTGCTTTCATTATCTCTTTAATTAATGAAGAAATTACACATGATTAAATCGTTCATTCATCTTAGATGGGTAAGGTCACATTTGTAAAATAAAAAAGGTATACAGTACAGAATGTAATCACGTGGAATGTACTAAAACATATCTATCTATAATTTAGGCTAAGGCTGCCTTCTGTGTGAGGGTGAGTGAGTGTGTGTGTGTGTGTGTATTTCTTGCTGAGAAGAGCTTCCAATCCCTTTAAGAAAAGCCGAGTGGCGCTCTGTCTATTGTAAGACACTGAACATCCTTTAGCTTAAACAGCTCAGTCGAGGTGATGCTTCTGCATCTCCTCTTTTACCCCGTTGTCTGCACAACTCTCAGCTGGTGATGCAGCATTAAGGATCAGGGCCAGAGAGACTTGGGTGGAGGTGGGGGGGGGGGGGGAGTAAGTTGACCATGAGACGTCCCTCTATCCCTGGAGAGAGGATAGAGTGGATAGTTAATAGTTTGATGGATGCCCTCAAGTTCTGATACCTCATGTCTCCAGGAAGGACACAATCAGACCGAAACATACACACACACACACACACACACTATATAAAACCTCCTCCCTCAGTCCAGTGAAACGCATCCTGAATCCAAATGAGGTCACAGCCTGCAATATCTTCCCCATCAAACCATTATTACCCTTTGCCCCTGGGAGGAAGGGAACTAAACAGCCCTTTGCTATTAAAGGCATTGTACAACTCCAGTTATCAGGTCAACGCATTACCATCCACCGCCTGTAGGGGCAGTGTGGGAATGCATTATTGCAAGGGGATGACCTGAAGGAGGATTTGTAGTGTGTTCTGGAATCTTCTTTCTTCTTTCTTTTTTTTACAAGAATTTGACCCACTTGCACACTCAGTTGCTCTTCTGCATTTTTTTTATGCATATCATGATTTGCGCAGTAAAGGACATTTGATGAGAAACGGATGGAAACGATGTATAAATAGGCAATCATAACTCATGCGCCCGACAGCTGGAATGAGGAACTACAATGAGAAAGGCCTCCTGAGAGGTTGATAAATGACACTGTGCCGCTATGAATTTTCACATAGATGACGTATGTGTGCCCTTAAGTAAAAAGAAACAACCGCCATCTCCATCAGCTGAACCTTCCTTCTCACCACCCGCTGCACTGTGAACATGCTTCATCTTGTAATTCAATCAATATCGACTAAAAATAGACACAGATGCAGTGGCCTGAGAGGAGAATTGCATTAGAGATGCTTAGAGTTGCAGGTGTTGGCATCAGTGTTTGAAAAAATAAAATAAAAAGAGGATTTTCCCCAGTGATTCCCTCTGTCAGTGGAAGGGTTGTATGCTGACGTACATGTGCTTCCTCTCTACTCTCCCCCTCTTCCCAGCTCTACTCCTGGTGCTGTTATGTAATGGGAGTGTGTTACGAAACCTTACATTGGAAAACACGAGTCCCCTGATCAGCCAGCTCAGAGCGCACACACACACACACACACACACACACACAAGCACAGGTTTCACTCCCTTGTTTGTGTGTGAGCGAATGAAAATGTTGTCACCGTAGTGGACAAAAGTGTCCGTGTGTTTGCTCATGCATACAATACGTGTGTGTGTGTGCGTAGTACAAATTATTTCAATACATGGGTGTAAATCTGAGCATGATTGTGAGGCTTTGAAAGTGCGCCGAGCTCCCAAATACATTATTTAGTATGTTTGTGGGTGAGCTTGGGTATAAGATAAATAATATAAATAAAAGTAGAGAAAGAGAATAATGAGGGGTCATAGTTGGGTGTTGCAGTACATGTGTGTATACTGGGAGCCATGCTGGTGTATACAAAGAGCTATAGCAAGAGACTGGGGGATGAACATAAAGAGAGATGCATAGGATGGGAAAAAATGCACCGATAGATAAATACGCGGATTAACAGACAGAAAAAGAGTTGGCTACGGGCATATCCTGTCACTTTAGGCAGAAGTGTCACGGGAGTAAAGAGCTGGATGGTGAGGTTAGCTAATCTCAGACACCTGCATGTGTCGGTATTAAGACGGCCACAAAACAGACAAAATACTTTCACACAGACACGACGTCGTCTTGTGCTGACACAATTCAAAATTTGTATATTTGTACAAGCACGCATGGACATTAAAAGAATCGTAGGACAGTTTATTGCAACCTGAGTCTTGTAGTTTTGGACATCATTCTTTAGCAATTATGATATTATGTACAAGATCTGTACACGCAACTACAGCAAGTACAATAAGGACAAAGATCAACCAAGAACGCAGTCTGTGAACTACAGAGTAATGGATGATTACAACAGACAGTTTTAGTATTAAGGCCCGGGCCGTTTGATACTTCACATTTGCTAAGAAGTATACCTTCAGTTATAAACGACACACGTAGCACAAGCGGAACTCTGAGACTTGTACTGTTCAGATTTCTCAGCATTACGAGCAGTAGATCAACCAGAACTGAAATGATTAACGTGTATGCTGTAGGAAAATAACTTGGGTGAGTATAGAAATATCAACCGATAGAAATCATGGCTAAAAATACCAAGATAAGACTGAAATGATGGCAGAATTATCCTTTAAAAAGCAAAGCCAGGCACACAGTCCTATAGTGGCAGATTCCTTCAAACAAAAGATTCTACAAGAGAAGCTGCAAAGTCCATTTATTGCGGACGAGGAAACAAGCAAGTGGTCTGAAAATACCTTGCATCGCACAGTGCCAGGATCATTTAAATGGTGATAATGCTTATCGTGTTTTTTTATAAGGTTAACAACTCAGAAAAGAATTTGATGTCTCTCTCACTTCCAGTGCGCGTCTATTATCTTGCCAGCTAAAAAGGTCAGATGTATTCTCCGTCAAACCCTCTCAAGTGTTTATGTAACGCTGTATCCATGTAGAGCCGAGTTGAAATGCACGATAAACTCGTTCAGTGTGGAAGAGGATGGCTATTCCATGTTGGGAAATAATGAATAACCAGCGGGTCATGAATGCGTGAAAAACAAATGGGAGGCTGTGCATTTCACACACACAAAATAAAAGCAAGCCTGCACACGTGTGAACTGAGTTACTGTTGTGTGATAGTAAACTAGCAGAAGAGCCCGGGTGCCCGGTTATGTAATGTGCTTCTGCCTTGCACGCACACACACACACAGGTTATGGCCGGAAAGGTTTCACCTATGTGTGTGCATATCTTAATGTGTCAGAGGGCAAGACTGAACTGAAATTTCTGGTTTTTCCTACTTATCTTTCTCCATTACCCATTCCCTAAACTGTATATGTATGTATATATATATTTAGAGTCTCACTCTCTCACACTCTCTCACCTCTCTCACTCTCAAAGTTTGAGTGATTTTTATGTCCTTGCAGGGAATCACCATGTCTAGTCCAGCTTACTTACGACATGAC
This sequence comes from Cottoperca gobio, assembly GCF_900634415.1. Lineage (NCBI taxonomy): Eukaryota > Metazoa > Chordata > Actinopteri > Perciformes > Bovichtidae > Cottoperca > Cottoperca gobio. The sequence goes on from NC_041371.1 coordinate 10,184,556, forward strand.
CTCTCTTTCCCTTTTTTCCTTTTTTAATATGTCAGCCACGGGGCCTGCTTAATTGTCTTTAGGTAGGTTGCTGCTCAGTATCTGATCATTTTCTCTGACCTCCCCAAAGAGGAAGAGAAGCGAAAAGAGAACTTCCAAAAAAAAAAAACGAGACAGATAATGCAGTACATTAATATTAGAGTCCTATTCAGCCCTCCTCTGTGTTTCACTGCTTCCTTTCCAGCCTCCAGTACTAGTACACCCATCCCCTGGCCCCACCCACAGCCCTCCACATGCCAGCGGTCCCAGCAGTGTGTCCTCAGCACAGCCTGTGCCATCACGCTCAAGGATACGCTGTTGACAGCTACGGGTCACTGCAGTCCAGGCACAGGGTGGCACACACTCATGAATGATGCAGCACTCGCCATCAGTCCTACAGCTCTCTCACTAACACATGAGAACACATAATGAGGCTTGAACACGGGCAATGCATGCACAACGGCACAAAGGCGGGCTGCGACTTGTGGCGAAGATGCAATTAAAGAAAATCCCAGAAGCCAGTAGACAACGTAAGACAACATTGTGATAGATTCTCTGCCTGGAGGAGCTTTTAAACAAGATGTGAACGGGGATAGCACATCCTCACTATGAGCTCAATTTTACTGAATCTCATTCATACTTTGAGTTTTTATGAAGCGTTGCAACTCACATTTAGTGCTGCATTAATCGATTCGTGGATCAACAGAAAATGAGCAGAGCTTGTTGTGAAGTTATTTATTAAATGGGTAATCCAGTGATTTTGTATTCTACTTACAAAAAAGTTTGGGCACAAAGAAAAAGAACGGTATGAATGGATGCAGCAGAGGCCGAGATATCCAGATTGTTTAGTTCCTCCTATGCATCCTACACGACCCATACTGCAACTTCTTTTAGATTATTTTAGGATAACATGCAGCAAACACGGGCCACTGCTAAGTATGGTAAATATCAATACTTTATTGTATTGCATTATATTTCTTTGATACTGTACTGTTTTTTATTTTTAATGGTTTACATGCAAAGATTAACAGTCAATACTTTATTTAATTTGCAAAGATATGCGTCCTCTCAGTGTATGAACCCTCTCAAAGTAGTGCTCTGACGTTGGATGTTACAGTGCAGATCCCACCGTTGCATAAAAGGTTTACTTTTAATGTATTCTTTATACTATGACAGTTTTCCTAATATATCCCATTATATCACCTTGTTTACATTGTTGCAATACATCACAATGTATTGAATCTGGCTCCCCCATAATGCAACTGCTATCTATCAACTCTACTTTATTGTTTATTTAGTATTTTATTGTCACATGCAGGGTGGTATGCACTTGAGGCTGCGCTAACAAAAAGCTTAGTGTGCTATAAGACAGGCTTTCTTTTATAAAAGTGTAGACTCAAAGCCAACATAACCACACTACTTCTCATGACAAGCAAACTTTGCTTTGTAAATTGAATTTATTTGTTTTCTTTATTTTTTACTTGGTCAAACATGGGTCTGGGAAATAGTGACTGCCATATTTCACTATTCTCTGTGATTAAATATAAACCAAAATGGAGTGAGAAGTGTCTCAAACACACACATACAGTATTATCTCATAATTGAGGACACCGGTTGCTCATCAGCAGCGTCACTGTGTCACTTCAGCCTCCGCATTCTGTCACTCAGCAGTTGCTAATGGCCTGTATACAGCAGCAGCCTGTCTCTGCAACACTCTATACAGCCTCGATAAAGAGTGCGGCGCCTTATACTGTATGGGGGGGGGGGGGGGGGCTTAAAGAAAACGAGAAACAGAAAAAGGAGCGAGGTATTGTCGTCTTAAGCACCAGTACAATAACCCCCCTCTCAGACACAGAGGTTTAGGCTTACCCACCTAGCATTCAACCCCCCTGGGAAGTGCATCAGGGGAGGGTGAAATGTGAGAGCCAGGGATGAAGGGAGAGTAGCGATAAAGGAACAGGCTGACAACACCTCCCTCTGATACCGAGGCTAAAGAGGCGAGATGACAACGGTAATTGGTAAGTCAGTGAAGGTTCGATGTCGTGTAAAAGGTTAGAGCTGAATATGTTGAAGTGTGCACGCATAGGCACGTACACAAGTTTGTGTGTGTGTGTGTGTGTGTTTATGTGTATGTCAGTGATTAATTAGCTGGCAGGGACTCCTGCCTGTTTGTCGCCCTGGGTTTCCCTGTTCATTTGTACCACTGCATTAATAATGCCTGTCGCTGATAGAAACAAAGCTGGGGCATATTGTATTCAGAACTTGCCACTCCCGATCCTTTGCTCCGTCTCTCCCCTCGTCATTCTCATGCTCATTTCAACAAGCTCACAGTCATGATTAATACCACCTGAAGTGTCTTCCTATCATATATCATATCATCATATATGATCTTTTAGTAAATCTGACAACCCGCTGAAGCTGTACAGCACCAATGTCCACAATCAGTCCCTTTCCCTGGTAGAACAAGCAGATGATACTTGATACTTGACAATGATTGACACCTTTACAAAATCACAGTTGAACATAATATATTTCATGAGCACAGTGGGGAGAGTCTCAATATTGGAATTACTTCAAACTTTATTTCAATGTCACTAGAATCAAACATGCCGTTAAAGTTGTACCTGGCTGGAACAATCAACTGAATTATCTTCTGTATTTCAGCAAAGGCCCTCCAGTAATCCTCATCTTGCTTAATTTCGGTCTGTAACAAATTTAATTAAAGAACTTAATCTTATTTTTGACCTCCAGAAATTGAGGCTTTAATGAAGACTTTGCAACAACTAACACTATCCAAGCCTGAAGGCCAGCATGGATGTCCATTATAGAAGGAGGGACATTTAAAAAAAAAAAAAAAAAGGTAAAAAAAAAAGAAGCAGAACAGAAAAAGATAATCAGGCGGCTTGTTAGTGTCGCAGCACAGGGCGAGATGTGATACTATAAAATGTGCCCATTTCTAACATAGCATAAATACAGCTCTAAAGACCCTGCCAGAGGAATTCAAACATCCATTCAGAAGGGATTCATATAATGACAGAAAGCAAAACTTAAGAGATAATAAGTAAAAAGCGCCTCTCAGACTCATCCTGCACCACTTCTTTAGCTGCTACACTGCCACCACTCCTTATACTTTGTGATGATGAAGGTTGAGTGAGTGAGTGTCAGTCAGTCCCTCACTCATGACATCTTATTAAAAATCTGTGGCCATAATAAGTGATTAGAAGCAGTAGGGTCACATGTCTAAAGGTCAAAAGGTGAAAACAATAACACGTTATGTGTCAAATCTTATCACACTTTCTCTCCTGCGCTGGAATTATCTCCAAGTGCCTATCTGCTTTTACCACACGTTCATTTTCAAACAATGTATATTGAATTATTAACATGGAAACACATCGCCTCCCGTGCAAGTATACATGTATGTGTCCTAAAAGCTGACATGTCAACTTTTGTTTTCCCCTTTGAGCAGATGTGACTTTATACACCGTGTATGCACTGAGCATGTGCTACCCATCAACAAGTAGACAGATTCCTGAGTAGAGAAAAGCAGATTTAAGTAGGCGGCCGCAACATTTTCATAGATTCGGTACAAGAATAGCAGTGGAGCGAGCAAGAGACAGGGTGAATATCAGAGCAGTGTACTGTACTATAATACCATCATGAGCGTGTGTGCGATTGGTGGGATGACTATTCTGCTGGGTGGACCGAAAACTACAGCCCGCTTGAGGCTCCTGTCTGAACTTGTTTTGCTCGTAAACAAGAATATGAAGGTGAAGTATTTGTGCCCTTTGATATCACAAACACACCAAAGCTGACACACTTTTTATTTTTTAAACCGCTAACTGCTTGGGGAAATATGCAGCGAGTTTATTCAGATTGCCAAATTGAATTTAACTTTAAAAACCGCAACTCTGTAACAACGCACGCTGTTGGTTGCAGTTTGCCAACGACTTGGGCCCAGCTGATTCCAGTCCAGTGATTTATCCGTCATAATGCTTTAAGCACGATGACAGGAAACGAGCAGTGTGTGGTGACAATGACATAATTTGTAACGCTGATTGGAATTATTCACAACTAATCCACAATAGAAAAGGCAGTCAAACCACTTCCAATTTCCAAGTTTTCCCTGAGGGTAGACCACAGAAGCACATTGTTGTTATTGTTTGTACTTAACCTCTAATGCCATTCATTATCAGAGGCTATGAAGGGCTCTCGTAGCTTAGCTAAATCTGGCAACGAGCCACTGGGAGGTTGCAGGCATCCTCGTTGTTCTGGGAGACTTCATATTAAAAGGCTGCCATGTTGTGGCATTCCTTTGAAGGTGAAAGTAATAAGCAGATTCATACGAGGGAAGAGCAAAAGCAATAATAAAAGGTAAACAGTGACTTTTATTATTTCTCTCAATCCATGAAGTATTAAAAATACATCTGATGGCCAGCGGTTGCCTTGAGGTAATTGAGAAGGATGTTGTCCATAAAAAGACAGCAGCTACAGAGTCAGTTGTTCTTTAATCCCAAAGAAGGACAGGCCACAAAGTAATCAGACCCCAGATCTGTGGTTAAAGCTACAATCAGTCCGGTTGAGAGCCGAGAGAAAGGAGGGAGAGAGGGAGAGAGGGAGAGAGAGTGAGAGAGGGAGGGAGGCTTTCACACGAGCAGAGTGAAGGGAGGGAGAGAAAGAATTAAAGGGCCGCTCTCTCCAGATGATGCACAGGGACAGGACGAATGAATGAATGAGATTGTGATGTTGTTGCACATTCCCCTGGACCCACGTGCTCACTTTTTCTCTTTCTTCTCCTTCTCCCCCCCCTCCCTCCTTTCCTTTTGTTTTGTTTAAAATTTAACAAGGTCTGGAACAGTGGAGGGCTGAAGCGGGCATCCGGGGTGTTTTGGCCCAGCTTCATGTCACATGCAGGGGCCATGTGAACACAGTGGCACAGAGAAGGGGGGGGGGGAAGAGAGAGAGAGAGAGAGAGAGAGAGAGAGAGAGAGAGAGAGAGGGGGGAAAAGAGAGAGAGGGAGAGGGGGGGGAGAGAGAGAGAGAGAGAGGGGGGGGGGAAGAGAGAGGGGGGGAAAAGAGAGAGAGAGAGAAAAAAAAAAAAGAAGAACTAAAGAGGGGAAGTCTTTCCCCATTTCCCATTCCCTCTGGTTAGAGCTGGAAAAGAACTGGGTGGTAGCCGAGTGGGGAGTGAGAGTTAATAAAACAACTGTATTTACGAGAGAGACACACACCGCAAAGGAAACAGGATAAGACTGACTTAAAGACTGAGCATGTGCAAGATAAAACAGAATAAAATGCAAGGGAGGACAAGGGGAGAGAAAGTGGGATGTAACTTCCTGGTGCAGCAGGTGACAACTCCACTATTTTTTTTTCAGGGCCCGGCCTGCTAACAGCAAGAGAGAAGCAAAGTGTCTCTCCGGGCTGAAAATTGGACTTTTAGTTTCACAAATCTCAGCCCTTACACCTACCCATTTACATTTATTAACATGTGTCATTTTGTGCAATCGAATATAAGGATCCTGTAATAAATCCTATGTTTACGAAGATTAGAATTTTGTTTTTGAGAAGTGTTACTTTTTGGACTTGAATAGAAATACCTCTCGGTACAATGCGATCCAATGCACCGTGGTGGAAGGTAGATTTACTCAAGTGCCACACGTACGAACAGTTCTGAGGTCGTCGTACTTGAGATTTCCAGTTTTTGCTACTTTATAGACTTTTTTTTCTATTTACACATCCAGCAGATACGGGGCAACATTAGCATTGGAGTCATGTCTCTGGCTGCCTGATGAATGGAAGCCCAATATTCACTCTCATTTTAGCCCAGTTTCATATCCTGAGGGAGATATCCGTCTCGTTAGCTGCTAAATGCTCCACTGTGTTCATCAGCTGGTTGCTTAAATTGTCTGTCTGCTGTTTGGTGCCGAGCAGGTAGCGTACAATAGGTTTCTTTGGAGCATATTTACACCATGCTCACTGCGCACGAAAGCAGTGAGAGCGAGAACCAAAACAATGAGCTGGCAGACGTTACAACACTCTGTATAGCTGTGGGGAATCGGAGTTGGGCGATAGTTATGTGGGTTCATCACTACGAGCGACAAGTGATTTGTTATTCAAACGATGATTTTTTTGCATTAGGCTGCACAGATGGACCAATTAAACTCAAGAGCAACATGATGGTTAAAAGGTAGTTCACATTTGGAATTGAAGTGTGTGTGTGTGGTGGATATTCTACTAGGATCAAAGTATGGTACCTGTGCATTAACCACAGTTGCTGTTGTACAGTACGTAACATCTATGGGATCGTGGCAGTCTCTCTCAGTTGCCAATAAGGAAGAATCATTCTTATGCTCCAGCATTTTTGGAGAGAGATGAACTTTAAACTAGGTCATTTCACATCAACAACTCTGCCTCTTTCTATTGGCGCAGAGTTCACAGAAACGAGCTCAGCTCCACCCAAACACACCTTATCTAGCGGTGTCCAGATGACACAAACAAAGATTCGGGGACGGCTTGGTCGCACTCTGAATTCCTCTCACACAACACTATTTACTTAGCACTCCATCTACTCAGCCTTTTGTTTCTGCAGCGCAGGAAGGGGCTCTGTGAAAACAGATCCTTACGTACTAAATGTGTGTTAAAGAAAATTCCTTTCTTGATAAATTAGAATTTTAAAAACACAACGCAAATGTGGAGACTCGGGCTTTGTAAAACAAATCAGTGTAAGCACCACTGGAGTGGTGGCATTTAAAAATCTCCCAACCAGGAACTGACACAGTTCTGTCCTGTACACTCGCAGGCAAGCAGGCTGTGTGTTCCCTAATCGGAATTTTTGGGCCTCTTTAATGCTGAGAGTTGCAGATGTTGTCTGGTATTAGGCTGTGCTGCTGCTGATCAAAGCTGCAGAGAGTGAGCCCCTGCTGGCCTGCCTCTAATCCCCCCCTCATGCATGTGGTCAGGGAAGGGACTGGTGCTCAACTCGGGGACAGTCGGCCTCCTCCGTGACCCCACTCCGGGGGGAACCTTTTCACTGCCTTTGCTCGTGAACACCACCTACTGCAACCCTCCAAGGTTTCTGGGGAGCATTTGGCAAATGCTGTTTGACAGATGCTGAGAGGCAGGGCTGCACCCTTAAGGAAGCCCACTGCCCTTCCCTATCTCAGAATGTGCCGGCAAGCACGCATGAGAGACATATCAGCATGACATTGTTCAGCCTAGATTTAGCTGCTTACCACAAAGCAATGAGAATTTGAAATGCAAACCCCCTCGGTTTCTTATTTCCACAGGGGGCACGAACTAAACACAACTGTACACCAAAGCATGCGCATTCACACGGAGAAGACCGCGAGCAGAGCGCTAGACCTGCTAGAAATAATGACCTGAGCCGTTAGTTCTTTGCCTTTTATTAATATTTCTTTTAGAGACAATTACGAGGGTGACCAGTAATTCTTGGAGTGAAAAGCAATAAGCTAGGGAGAGATAAAGAGATACGGGAAGATAAATGGAAGCTGTCAGATGGTGTGAGGGAGGAGGAGATGCGAGGAAAGATAGCGAGAGGAGAGGGAGGGGGATCGATCATGAGAGAAATTGAGAGAGGGAGGAAGATTTGAGGCGAGAGGAGAGGAGGGTGGGAGGATGTCAGCCAAGAAGGCAATCTATATTAGACAGCAAACAGTTCCCCTGGCTTTAACTGCTACAAGCTGACACCACCATCCTCTCAATGTCTGCCTCAGCAGACACACACATGTGAATCCTTTGCCGACACACACACACACATCCAGCTCCACTTCTGAGGCCTTATGACCATGTCTACATGTGTGGCTCGCACGTGAAGAGACATGAAATACATAAACCTATTCTTTGATCGTTTGCTTTTTTTAGACAGTAGCGTAGTGAACGAAGAAAAAGAAAAAAAAACTCAGAGCACACGACACATGAGTATTGGATTTGAGCTCTGGAACGTGTGAAATCTGATTACACAATTACATAATGACTCAGCAATAGGCCATTTAGAAAGACCATTAGCTCTCAGGCGAGGACATGGATGTGAGAAAAGATGAGGCAGCCGAGTGCCTCACTGCTGCAGAGTGTTTGCATACATGATGCTGTAGTTTTGTTCAACTAAGCTACTTTGTTTTTAGATTCAAGTGAAATCGACACTTTAATATTGCAATTCATAAATCCCGGGGAGGCCAGTAACACATCATTTGAATAGCAAAATTCATTCAAACTAAGCCACTAGGAGGAAACTCCATATTGATATCAGGATAACCAGCGACCGATCATAAGAAACAAAGACAAAAAGTGTGCAGGCTGTTCTCCTTCTGCCTTTAAAAAATGTTTTCATTAGAGATGCGAGTGTGAGTGTGGGAGCAATCTGGCATACTGACTGTACGAAGAAAGCAACGTGGCACAGACGAGACGTGAGTGAGCGCTTCTCTGCTTAATAGTTGCCACAGCCTGCTGGAGAAAGTTGGGAGCTTCATTAAGCCCTTAAACCCTGCAGAGTCCTTTAAAGGCATCACGTGACCAGTCGCTGCCTCCTCGGAGAGGGCCCGGGGTAAGAGTGGAAACATACAGTCCTGAGTTGAGATTCCCTTGAAGCTTTTAGAGTAATTGAACCATCCATTCTCTTCTTAAAATGTTAATATCATGTCAGAACGACTGAGAATTTTCTCTGGTTGTAAAAAAGAAAAAAGAAAAAAGAAAAGTGCTTTAATTTTAACTATTGATTAAAACTTCTATTTCGGTAACAATTTTAAAAAGCAAAGACATGTGTATTGCAGTTTTATATTATTATGATGTCATTTGACAATACTGATATTACGTTTGTATTATTTTAATTCCACTTCCTGTTCTCTAGGGAGAATTGAAACGAGATATCATGTATAGAAAAGACACACACAAAAAAAAAGTAAGCAAGAAGTGAAACAGTAAGAATATATAAATAAATCAAGCACACATTTAAAAAGGAATATTTCTTTCTTCCAAGTCTCAATATGAACACACTGTTTTGGTCCTTTAAAAGATGCTGCAGAGTTAAGCCAGGGGATGACATAAATGCAGAATCTGTGCACTGTTAGCCTCAGAAACCCGAAGCAATAAAACAGTAAGTTGTTATTCAAATTGTGTAAATAAGCAACTCAGTACAAGTGAGGCAATAAGCATGAAATCACAATTTGTTTTGAGAATTATTGCAGGGAAAACGTTATAGGCTATTAAAAACAGGTAATAAAAAAGGTGCCCTACTGTACATGTTATTTTAAGAAACTGGAGAAATGACTCCCATTACTAACCGTGAAACATTTGTGATACAACAACTTTTACCAAATCATTACCATGAATGTGCAAAGCTGTAAGCGGGTGCATTCAACACTTGTTTTGTTAAAGCGGAGCCATTATCTGCAACATTCCATTAGATATCTCTGCTTTTATTAGTTCTGCACGAACAATTCTTCCTGCCAAGTTCACCTTTGCTGGCAGATACTAAAAAAAAAACCAACATGGGAATTACCTGACAATTGGATACAGCATGCTGAACCTTGACTTTGTCTCACAGAAGCGTAGCTGAAAGAGACTTAATACTTTGACAGTTTCCATGCCAGTATACGCCAGTAGAAATTAAAAAAGGCCCAATCTTAACACCACTTTAGATTTACATGGAACTGCTTTTAAAACTACACTTCTCAACTTTAACAGGGTAAGTAGAAAGCTCACAAGAAGCAATGGGTATGCTGAAGTGCATGGATGAGAGAGTATGTCAAGCTAAGGAGGCTAATGAATCTAAATAATTTAGTGTGCTGCTTTGGTTTGGTTAAGAACTCTGGGTCCTCTGCCTCTAGGGAACCCCTGTGCCACTGTGTGTTAGGGTTCAGTATGCCATTTCCTCTTCTTGCAAGTCTACATGCGCACACACACACAACACTACTACTACCTCTGGGTAAGGGACCAGAGCCATCCAAGCAGGGGGCAGCTTCATTACTTGGGAGTTGAGGATCTCCTGTCCGCTGAGCAGACTTCACATTACTGAGTGACACTAACCTGTGCCCTACACTTTTAGCTGAATGGGCAATTAAATCAAGGCTCTGACTGAAGTGTACAGTTGAAAATAAATCTGTTAAACCCAACTCTCTTGAGGAAGTGTATTTGTATTTACCGCTCAGCAACAGAATGTATTGATTATACGAGTCTGTGTATGTTTTTTTTTTTTACTCTTTTTCCCTTGTACTCAAACTCTAATAAAGCTGGCTAGGCATTACAAGAGGCTCCTGTGTGGGCAGCTCTGAAAGGATCACTCGTCCGCCTGCCAAAGAGGACAGCGGCCCTTTGATCTAGGCAGCCTTCTGTACATGTGCATGTGTATGTGTGCATGTTTGTGTGTCTAGCAGGGCGAAGTGAGTTCTCTCATCTGGCCACTGCAGAGTCTATGCACTCAAACCATGACCTGAACCCTTTAAAGTCAAACTGGCCTCTGCATTGTCCAAAGGATCAAGCAAAAGGCACCCTGGCAACTCTTTTGCGACTTAACAGCCTCTTCCCATCATTCGCCTGCTTCCCCAATCATGCTGAGTACCTCTCCTGTCTATCTTATAAAAAATTTAAAAAGGTACAGTACAGTTTACTGGCTGCTCATGTACTTAATATCTAGGGTTATATATAGCATTAAAATTGCACAGTGCTCTTATTGAGCGACTGAACAATAAAACAGTTTAGATACTGAACTTCCTGTATCAAAGGCCGCTTTGCATGCACAGGCATGCAGACAAAAAGGCCCTTAGTGTGACTGAGGTCTACAGTTGTGGCAGCTGCGCCTGAGAGGCAGCCAGCAAGTCAGCTGAGACTGGCCCCATCTCCACTATCTAGGCAGGACAACCATTCAAAGTCAGCGCAACATGCGTCAGTGCGGTATCCCCTCGTACACCCCGTCCCCCCCCCCGCAACCCCCTTGCTCCACTTCCTCCTCAGCAGACATGCCTGACATTCTAGACGAGCCAGCGTACATTCCTCACATGCTTCCATCGTGTAAGGAAGGGGCGGAAGAGCAGGCCAGACATGTCACAAGTCAGCACTGCTCTTTCCAGTGCACGCATCTGTGTGTGTGCATGAAAGTGCTCTTCTGTGTCCTTCTCTGTGTGATTGAGAATTAGGCCTTTTGTGCGGACTGAGTGTTGCGTAGTGTTGGGGAGGGGGGTTACTGGAAAGAGAGCTCAGGTGACCACAGTTAAGCTGTCTCACATGGGATGTGGCAGCGTCGCCCTCAGAGCAGCATCAGGGCTACTATTGCCCGCTTTTAGCGGCTGCTGCTACTGCTGGTTGAGCTCAGCTGACTGCAAAAGGCTCAGGTAGTTTTTTCCCTAAATTGCACATCCATCCACATAAGCCCCAGTGTGCAAGCTCATGCAGCCTGCCATATGATGCTATCTAAATGAAAATCATTCTACCTCAAGCAAGCCAGTCCTCAAGAGCACAAAAGGGCACGATGCGCATGTGACTGCAAACGTGAACGGGAGTATATGTTGCCACTTTCAGATTCGTATCGAGTGACCTCTGGTTCAACAGCCTCTCGGGATAGGAAGCGAGAGACTCTTTTTCATACTTCAGACCCAACAAACACTTTCTCCTCGACTGTCCTCACCAGATACTCAGTTTCACCCTCCCACATCACAATCCTCAGCGGCGACAGCAATAGCAGCAATTGCTGGAGGCAGTGGCACGGCGAAGAAAAGGGCTTCCTGAGCTTTGGAGGAGCACGTTAACCCAGCTTGGCAGGCAGTTAGTTAGTGTGACAGTAGCCACGCTGGATGCCAATAGCACAGGCACTGTGCAGCATCTCAATGACCAGAATTCACTGGGTACACAGAGAGGGTTTATGGTGCTCCCAGCCATACCGCTCCCACCCCTACTCTCCATCCAACCACAAAGGCATTCAGCCTTTTCATTAGGATGATAATGGGGCAAAAGCCGGAAAGGGCCCCATGTCTGAGCACCATAAGTTGTGGTGATGGCTTTGTGGCGATGTCATGCGTGTCCATGGGAGCACAGTGTGCTGCTACGGTCCGACAAAGACAGTTCAGGACAGAAGAAACAGAAAATAGACCTGAAAATTTAAAGGAGGTCCCTGAGGCAAGGTCGAGCCGGCAAAGCAGCAGCCTTTGGAACATGACCTCACTCTGACCCATTCATGCCACCACACAATTAAACCTGCACATGGTAAACCGTCACTGGGAAGCACACTTAGGCTTTTAATAATAACCCTTGGAAATTGCCTTCGCAGTTATCAGCAAAAGGTCTTGTGCTGCACTCACCTTGCCTGAAAGCATTCAATTTGTGTGGCAACAATATCAGGAACATGCCGGCCTGTTCTTTTCAGTCCTACGAGAATTTGAAACATTAAGATTCTGAGCTCATGCCACTAACCATGTGCACCCACCGCTTGGTCAGCGTTCAAACTAAAAGAAAAGCATGCTCTACCCTCCTGTGAAAAAAAAAAAAAAAGAAAAACTATATTCTGTCTCAGCAAAAAAAAAAAAAGATAAACTGTTGCTTTGCTCTACAATGTCAGAATGTGCACCTGCAGGTTTGCACCTGCCTCATTTTGTGATACAGGTTTCCAACCTGCTACAAGCAACACTAAAAAGGTCTGCTGTCCAAACTACGTAGTGTGCAACAGAGAAGGCCTCAACAAGTCCCAGAATGAGCAGAGACCTTATTATGAGAGAATGTGATAATATCTGAACACATCATTTCACGTACCTGCATAGAAACGTAACAAGGAGCCAATTTCCGTGTTAAGCCCTTCCTCTTGAACTCTCCACGGGTCCTTAAATCCAAGCTTAAAGAGAAAGTCATTCTGGATCTGCAGAGGCCTCTCATCTGGGCTAAGCCTCCTGACAGCCTCTCCATGCAGCTGAACATACAGTGTGGGGCTGGAATCACCATTGTGGTCTGCCGTCAGCCCTGATTTTACAGCACCATGGCCGGTGTCCGGATCTTGGATATCAGGTGTATTACCTGTAGAACAGGCTCTTGACAATGAGCCGGCGCTACTGCTGGGTGGCAGGCTGCCCAGACTGTGTGGGTTGAGTCTGCTATCTGGTCCCATATTGTTTGTCATGTCGTTTAAATGTTTGTAGTTGGCAGTGACAGCGCTGATTCCGTTAGTGTGATGTTGTGAGATGGGGTCCATGCTGGTGCTCGACGCGGGACAGTCGAGGTCCAGTTCGTCCGAGGAGCTGCCGTACATGTCGTGGCCCTCTGTGGCACTATCGAACGAGGGGCTGAGGATGGATGCGTCTGTGCCCAGGACCATGTCATCGCTGAGGGAGTCCCTGTGCTCGCTGAGCCTGGCCCCGGAGCTCAGGTCATCAAATGCACTGCTCTCCACATCTGAGCCAGAATTTAGTCCATAGCTGTCCAAACAGTTCCTGTGCTCAGAGTCGTCATCATTGGGGGTATCCATGTTAGAGTTGGAATTTAAATCTGACAGTGAACAGGCTATGTTGTCTTGTGACTCTGATTCTGGGGTGAAAAGTTTTCCATCAACGTCCTGTTGCTTTTGCCTCTCATTTGCATTCTCCATGAGCAGCAGTTTCAACCTGTCACTTGGATGGCCACTTAATTCTGTGGATTCCAGGGGAGTCAGGTGGTTGCATTTCATACTGGAGTCTTCATTCACCTTGCATGGGTTATCGTTATATTCATACTTCACATTGCAGTTGCCATTTTGGTCAGTCTTGGGGTTATCTTTACAAAAAATGCGCATGACAGAGCTTGACTTACTGCAGAGTTTACTCAGACGTAGTGCGACCTCGCCGGCTGTGGTGTCCATAGTGCAAAGAACCGGCCTGGGATATGAGGTCGTCAGTCTGTCGTGGACATGTATAGAGCCCCGGTGGAGATCTGCTCTCACCCACTCGCGATCTGGCGGCTGCATCTGCATGTTCTGCCGGTGCTTCAGTAGAGTCTTCCGATCCAGACTCCGAGTATGTAAAGACGCAGAGGACAGGGCCGAGTTCATCTTGGCGCCGCAGGCGGCGGTGACAGCTGAGGTGGCGGTGGCTGCAGCTGCGGCGGAGAGGTTCCTCTTCAAGCGCCTCCGTCTCAACAGGAGAGAGCTGGAGTGATTGGATGAGCCCCGGCCGTTAGACGCCACAGTTCGGTTTGACGCACTAGATCCCGCTGAAGAGGCGGAATGAGAAAAGCTATTCCCGTTCTTTGCCTCTACGCGGGAGGGTGCCAAATGTCCACCGCCATCATCCGCTGGAGTCCCCCGGGCGACATACAGTCCGCTGGGCTTCTTCATTAACTTGGTCGCGCCTCCATCCGACGCACCATCCTCAGCGACAGCCTGCACACTTTCCATCTCTGCCAATGAAAAGTCCCCCTCTCTAAATAAATAACGGTGCGCACTTGGTTACACCTACAACGTCTACATTTAAAAGCCTTAAAAAGCGTGCCCACCGTGGTAAATATCCGCCAACTGGGCGGTGTTGCTGACTTATTCCACTAGTAGTCATTCACTTCTTGCCTTCCTTTCCCTGTCGGCGTGTCCTCCGCTGCTCCAAAAAAAACATTTTACCGATTAAATTCGCTTTGGAAGAGGTTGGGCGCGCGGGGACAGATCAGGGCGGAGACGTGACTGTGCGTCCCATTTGGACCAAAATACAGTGCTAGAATATGAAATGAACGTCGGCCGACCTCCTACGCAAATACTGACTGATATATATTCATGAGGAGGACACAAGATGGGGTCGCTAACAACAACGCAGTGGATTGTGGGAAGTGTATTGTGCCAGAAAGCACCCTACTGTCGCCGCTCCAGGGAAGAAATTATGTCATGAATACATTTCCCATGAAGCTTTTCTTCAGTTTCAGTCAAGTGAGGCGGTGAACAGATGAGGGGCGTAAACATAGCTCGTATAAAATGTTTGGTGTGCGGCTTCAGAAGTGAGTCCTCTTATCTGCTGTAGCGTTATCTATGTCGGCTACCCTTGTAGAAAACTAAACTACCGTATCACTCAATGTAGTTACGTGGAACTACCGCATACGCAGCAACATGTTATCAACTGTTGAATCTGAGAGAAAAACGTTGAAGTCACAAGAAGTGTCACACTGTTATTTCCCTTTAATACAATTCTGAAGCATGGAAATATGAAACATCACTGTATGTCTATTTATTTTAGACTAGTGGTGACGAGGCAAATAACTTCAGCACCATCTCATCAGGACGCCATTTCACAAGGACATACAGCCCGACTCAGTGTACTCTACATGCTCTTATTCTATTGTGTTTCTCGCCATCTAGTGGAGCACACCGCAAAGCTTGACCGAAACTTTTTTTGTGTGTGTTCCTGTTGAGGACGCAGCGACCCTGCGAGGAAGACCGGTGGTTGCAGTTTTTTTTTCCAGGTCACCCATTTTCTAAATTCGTTCAAGCCAAAGTTTTTTTTTTTTACTATTATTAGACGTGTAAATCTAATTGTGAAATGCATAAAAGGTTTGCATATAAAGCATTTACATTCCAGAACATTTGGACTTATGAGAAAATGCTGCAACTTTTGCAAATATGTTGCATTAAGTCTTTATTCTAAACTATCTAAAACTAGAAACAAATAGCCAATATCTTGTATTCTGGTACCGTGAAAGGTTTGTTCAAATAAGCTAATGCGTATAAACACAACAATGAAAACAGACCTATAATTTCATCGCTAATAGGTTGAGACACACATAGAAAAAGATTGTTCTATAAATCTATAGCTTAAAAATACAAATATAATCAAGTCTCTGATGACACCTTGTCAACCCTTTTGAAGCATTTAGGCTGCCGAGTATCATCATTTCAGTCTGCTCTTGTTCCCCAACTTAAATAAAAATGCATGTTCCAATTTCAAACCCGGGTCAGCCTCAGATATTCTAGGTGAATTCAGTGTTAAAATGTGACATTTTAATGAATGGAAGGCCTGCAGAGAATAATAGGAGCCATTAAAGTGTTACCCTCTCTCAAAAGAGAATGTGAATTGTGAAGTATGTCTTATAACAATTCTCACATTCCCATATGTACGTATTTAGCTTGTTGTAATCATTCCTCTGCTTCATGCTGGTCATTGATGCCCGTATGCACTTCCAATATACATATGGGCACCTGATTATCATTTGAAGACAAACTTGAAAAATAGTAAACATCTTTAAAAGATGGGAAGATAAGGAATGTCAAACATCAACATCCTATAACGTCAGAGCAGGCACAGACAACGCCCTGCTCAACTATAAATCTATTTTTTCGTATTACATCTGGGTCATTTATTTATTAATGTGTCACTTATTTGCAGTCGGTGTCAGATCTCCCTCTCGGTTGAAAATGGGACAGTATGTGTGTGGGCCACAATATGCTTTCATAATTAGTTCCATCGCAGTCTGAGACAGAATGATTTTCACCTGAACCGGTCATTATCTAAATACAAATTTGTTATGAAGTGCAGTGAGAGTAATAAATGTAAAATAAAGTAAAATGGAGAATAAAGTACTGAATCTACAAGGGCATAAAATGTGTGAAGCAAGCCTGCAAATACATTTTGGGGACATTTGAGAATAAGCTTGGACGCAGTTGAGTGTTAAAGTGGTGCCAATACTGTATGATAACCTCTATGGCAAAAAAAAAAAAAAAAAAAAGATCATTCAGACAATCCAAATGCATTCAGAGATGGAATTTAATTGGCATGATGTATCCTTTACATGGTATTCTGTATTTCAAAACTGAAAAAAAAAGGAACACTTTCAAATTCGTTCAGTTGCTCCACCAACATGTAAAAGGAAACAGATTATTGCTGAATTCATGTTCCTTGATTCCAGCAAAATGTAAAAAAAACCTCATGCTCAGGCCGGCAGCTCAGGTTTGTTTTCTTAGAGCTGAAATGAGAAGTGGAGCGCATTTGTGTAAATAAATTCCTTTGTTTAATGCTCTATTGTACTGAACCTATGGTTGGAAAATTTCAAATAATGGCATGATGCTGGAATCATACAGAAGCTGGTTCTAACACAGATATACCTCCTATTTCAAAGTCTCTGAGTTTAGATGACCCAATGAATGTTTGATTTTAAAAAAGAAGCATTGTGATATGAGTAGTGAGTCCTGATTCCAAAGATAACCTGCTCCAAAACTAACAAAACATCTACCGTTTCACATAAAAACCATGAAGTGCAAAACAATTTTTATGTTCCCCAGGTTTTATTGGGTCATCTATCCATCACTGGTCGAGACCTTGAAAATAAGGGAGAACACATTTTCATTTGCAGACAGATGCATTATAGTAGGCGGCCAACAGCCCTTTCACCTCTACTACCTTTCTTCATCTGACAAACAAGAATTTCATATTGCAACTTTAAAAGTAATACAGTAAAAAATAAAAATATTCTGTGTACATAAAGCTTATGAGCATTGGAATACTGGTGTAGGATCAGTGATCAGGTAACAAGACGGTAAAAGTGAAGAGACAAAATGGTCACAGATCAGATATCCATCAATATTTTACACACTTGGGCCCTGACCTTAAAAACAGTGACCATCGTAAAGCCAAACTCTTAACAGTGCAAAGAATTTTGCAATAAAAATTTAAAAATCCTGACGACTCGATGAGTTCACGAATACCTGTACTTGTGTTTCAAAATTGTAGAGTGCATCATCGTGTTCAATTGTAGGCTTCAGACTGAACCAAATCTTGTCCGAATGTGTTGCAGATGCAGGTTTTTTTTTTTTTGGTGGCTTAAGTTAAAATGCAGAAAAAAGGTCCTCCTGAATAAAGCCTTCCTAAAAGTAAGTATAAAAGAAAAATTAAACCCTGAAGTGAGGCGTAGTGTATAAGCACAGTAAAAACAAATAGTGGGGAGTACACCTGCAGTTTAACCGTTTCTCGACAAACAACGGATATTGCTTGGTCAAAAGCGTACGATGACACGAGTAGAAAAGTAAAATGTACAATACAATGCACATCATGACCAAAGACCGTTAAAACACACTGCTGCAAACACAAAACATGTAAGTCATAATAACGACGTGGTGAGCCGGCACTTTGTACTCCGTTTCAAATCCAAAGAGCTGGGACATGTAAAAACATGGACATTAATCATTTAAGTGCCTCTATCAAAAACAATTAGGAACTGAAAAAAATTATATATAAAACAGATAATTGTGGCACTCACTGGAACCAGAATAAATCTGCCAGCTGCAATTTTTACATTAAATTTATATATGATTGTGACTTGGTCAAGCATGATTCTACTTTAAATGTAACTTGCCTTCTTTAGTATAAACAAAATGTACATTTGGAGAGAGTGCGGGCATTTGTCCAAACTCTCAAAATTCACAGTTAGCAATTAGATGTCAACATTGTTGGTACAGTGAGAATTGCACATATGAGGGAAGAACAGAAGTCATGACTACATAGTAATGACACAGAGGGGACTCTAGGGGGTGCTATAGCCTAGGAGAAGCAGAAGAAGGAAAAAGAAAAATATTGCACATGATTCTCATGTTGGACCCCTCTCTCCCTTCTGTGTGTCTTTCTAAGCCGTTTACAAAGTCCCAGCAGGTGCAGTAAAGATGGATCTCCTGCTGGTGTAGTGAGCTCAGAACAACCAACCCTGCATCCTCGCACAGCGCTGTCCACAAGGGCTAGAGGGGTCCGGAGTGACAGCAGAATAAAGAAGAGGGATAAAAACATGTCCACTGAGACAAGTCCACTGGTGTTATTGATCAACCAAGGTACAGTTTCCCTCAGTAGATGGCGAAAGTGTCAATCAATTGCAAACAGAAAACTCTCCCGCTGTCCAATCGCCACAGAACTGAGCGCCTTGCCTGAGAGCTCAGCAGAGAGGTTGAAGAGACAGTCGAGCAAATTCCATAGAGGGGCGAAGTGAATCAACTGGAGTCATTATGTGCTACTACAGTGGATGGAGTAGTGGGTGTCTGCATCTTGGAGCGTAGTACCAACTCAGTTGCGTGGGTCTTGAAAAAGGCATTTCAGAAGACATGGCCTTATTGTAGAAACGGGCACCATTTTACTGTCCAGCACTTAAGGTTCTCAGTGGAGGAGAGCGCCGGTCCGGCATTGCTCAAGACAGTGATGGTCTACTATGGTCTGTGAAACCTAAAGAGATGGGCATAGAAGAAAAAGAGTTGTGTCAAACATTTCATCTCTTAGCTGCACTGTGCAGCCAATACTGGCAGCATGTGAATAGCTCCAACATGCAAATCAATGGATTCTGCATGTTACCTGGTTAAATGGCGACTTGACTCGTGCACTTCCATCTCATTGCTCTTGAAATCATTGAGTTCCTTCCGTATAGCTGCCTGCAGAGGACGAATAAGACGAAAATTTGAGAAAAGCTGCATAGGCTTAGTACACAAGCTGCAGGCTCTAAGCCTCGACTCTACCTCCTTTTAGCGTGCTTCATGCATCATTTACGCCCATCTTGAGGCCATGAATTGAAATGATTCTGCTGAATTCACACGAGCCCTCTATTTTCATCTAAGAGACTGAAAAATATACAATCTGTTGCTGTTCTACTCGGGTAGTCATGTTCTTTTAAACTAGAATTAAATGGTGATACCATGGATTTACATAGACTAAAACACACATTGAAAAAAAAACAGCATTGTTTTTTTATTCGACCAATACAGGTTTACTTTTATAACTCCAAAGCTGTACAGTGTATTTAGGTGTTATGAGCTGTAAATCCTTGGATCAAAAGCTCAAATGTAATCCCGGGTTACTAAAGACCCGAGGAATGCATCTAAGGGTTAACAACACTTTGTTCAAAAAATGAAATTAAAAAAAACGCACCTCCCTTTCCGGGTCGGTTTTTGAGCACAGACCAAAGCTGTTTTCCGTTCATAGTTGCACACATTCACATTTAGGACAATCCCCAGTGAATCATCGCGTCTAAATAGCACCACTGGAGCGGTGGCGGGCTGTGTGCCTTGCCCAAGGGCAGAATGACTGCATGGCTGCAAAGATGCTCTCAAAAGTGGGGATGAGTCAAATTTCCAGGAATGTGCTGTGCCTTTTTTTTTTTTTGCCTTCCGTTCCCCTTAAAATGCCATGTTTGACAGCAACTCAGCCGGGTGATGTCATTGCTTCTGCTATTCAGCATGACTCAAAAGAACGTCTCCAGCCTTGGAGAGGATGCTTCTGTGACAGGAGAACAAACAATATTCAAATCTATGCTGGAAGAAGCAGGAAATAAAAAGTCAGCAGAGCATCCCAGCGGCTGAGGGGTCCTGAGGCACTGCTTGTCCGATTACTCTCTTATGTAAGGGGAGTTGTTGCATAATCAAAACGCTGAATCCCTGTGATTTTCACATGAGTGCTCCTCAGGTGTGACCTGCCGTGTTCAGATCTGCGCATCATCAAAAAGCAAACGAGGCAGCGTCGCTTCGCCAAATCAAGAACTCATTAAAATTAGAAGCATGGACTGCTGGGCAGTGAGCAGCAGGACTGCTCCACAGTGTTTACTCACAAAAGGGAAACTAAACAGCTGAGGTGGAACTTGTCGTAACAGAGAAGGAACACATCCTACTTCCATTATTACTCTCCTGCGTTGCGGGGTTGCGTCATTTGAGGCACAGAGGGGGTAGGGGAAGGGGAGCATGATGGTGTTTAAAGAAATTTGAAAGCGGGCAAGGAGGGATCTTGAGATTATTCTAAGATGATCTCAATTTTACTAAGTGTAAGGGATACTGGCCTTGTCAGCTGCTGTGAGCCGGGTCCAGGGCTTATCTGCCCGCCTGTCGTAGTCCTGGGCATCTGACACCTCCACGTAGTCACTGAATCGGATGAGAATTTTGGCCAGCCTCAGCTCCTCTACGGTGGGCCTCTGGCTCAGCTGGAAAGAGAGCAGAAAAAAAAGCAGAGTTGGAGAACAGAAAGCTAGGTAGAGTATTCCTATTCGCTGTCCCGGTTAGCAGCTTCTCAGAATTTGCATGTATTTAAATCCTTATTGAAAGAAGACTTTCACAGCCAGTATTTCCTATGCAGGCGCTTCAGAGAGGAGTTTAATATCCCGCTGCTCTGGCATTCACGACATTTATTGAATCAATGGGATAATAAATCTATCCTAAAAGAATCAGAATCAAAGACAACAACACATCAATAATTCCAGATTAAAAAAGGTATCAGAAATGTACCCATTTTAGATGGAAATCAACAACATCTGGTGCCAAATCAGCCAAGTCGTAGCGCCTTACATGAGGGTCGATAAATAACAAAAAAACTGCAGTAGATACAGTACATGCCAGAAAGTGTACATTCAACATATTTTCAGCAGTAAAAGGTTCTGTTCCGTAGATCTCATAATAAAAATGCTTTAATAAAAAAATACAAATTTAATACAAATGTAAGGGATCCTCATCATAACCTTTATGTTATCTAGGTATGTACAAAAACACCTAGACATTTTGTTAATGATTTAAACTATCAATATCTGTAAAGGCCTCCAAAGTCCAGTATTGTTCAGGCAATATTGTATATTTAGGTCCGAAATGCAAGTTGGTTACATGCTGTAAATGCTTTATGTTCTAAAAATGCGTTAGTGTTATGTACAGTATAGGATGAGCATTTTGTGGAAAACACATATTTTGTTCCATACAGCTCCAGTGACTGAACGTTTCTACACTGAATACATTAAAAAGGCATGTAATGCATACCACAAAGTCCTCCAACAGCTGGGGGATGTTTGTGTTTACCAGCATGTCTGCAGGTGAGCAGAAAGTGCTATAATCTAATTAAAAGTGATGGGAACTTGCTCAACACCTCCCGATGGGGGTCGAAGGATTTGGCAGCAGACATGCTGAAGGGCCAAGGGCAACAAGGACGTCGGCGTCTCCTGGGGGCGCCTTGAGAACTACAATAACCTGCAACACACTAGATTCTTACTTCTCGCTACACATGAGTCACTGTCACAGTGTTTGTTTATCCTGGCCAACAATTTACCCCCTACAAATGCTAAAAAAAAAAAAAAATCAAATGTGCGTTTACACCTTCGGAGCTATTTTGGACTCACCTTTCGTGTTAGCCTTCGTTTTATCTCCCTCTTCTCCTCCATTTCCTCTTGCTCATTGCGAGCTGCAGAAAATGAGAGGATGAGTGTTATTCTGTGAGCGCAAACAGTAGACTGTGTATATGAAATATTTAGAACATTTCTGAAAAAGGGGAACAAATGCAACATTTGCATAATGCTGCTTATTAGAGTCACACTAAAACTGGATAACTTCTTGCGGCCTAAAAATAGTTTCCATCATTGGCCTTTTAAATGCTATTAGGAATGGGTATCAGGGGAGAATGATAGCTTTGTTCCTTTCAAGTGATTAACCCATTTAAGAATAAACATTTATTTTCCAAGGACAATAATTGTGATCACAATAAGTACTTACATTTCCCTAAAATTGATCCAGGGGATGTACTTTACAGCGGGGGTCCCCAATTACCGGGCCGCGGATCATTTGGTACCGGGCCGCACAGAAAGAATACAAAAGTTTTTTTTTTGTGTTGGTAATATTTATTGTAAACATTTTATTTACATTAGTCTGCAGGGTATTTTATTTTGAAAAATGACCACTTCCATGCACCTATAAGCCCTATATTTTGTTATGCCTGCCTGCCCCCCCCCCCGCCCCCCGGTCCGTAGAAAAATCGTCTTGCATGAAACCGATGCGTGGTGCAGAAAGGTTGGGGACCGCTGCTTTACAGTATATTCAGAGTCAATTACAAAACCTCCAGCTCAGAGCAGCAAGAGGAGAGATGAGTAAACAAAACGCAAGCAGAGACGACGCTCCCATTTGCAAAAGCGTCGGCAGTCAAACTGCATTTGTGCTGAACACATACTGTATGTGTAGTACTACTACGCACATGTTTTGGATTCCACTACAGAAAAACAAAGCCCTGTTTGTTTAACCTCGGTAATGCATTCAACATGACTTGACTTTGTATTTTCTTTCAAGACTTGACTTTGTATTTTCCTCCTGCATTCTGCCAATCATGCAGGAGCCTCTAGGAGAAGCAGGAACTGCTGGCAAAATCAGTCTTTGATGTGAGCTACGCAGAGTCCCAGGCAAAAGAGCTGCTTCTCTCTGATACTGCATGTGTGCGAGCAAAGACATCAGTCTCTCTGGACATGAGTCCTCGGGGAGCCCTGCTGCCTGTGTGCTTCAGATGAAAAAGGCAGACCAAGGAGGAATAAAAAAAGGGAGAGATATATATATGCCACTAGCTATCAAATAACCAGGCTGCAACGTATGAAGCCTTCATGCACAAAAGGGCTGCAACAAATATAGTCACACGGTTAGAGAGGGCACTTTTGTCACTTTGAGCAGAAAAAAAAACTATTTTCCCAACTCTTTCACGAGACAGGCGTGTAGGAGAGGGACGAGTGGATCAAAAGTGAGCTCCTGCACTTTCTAACTCGCAAAAAATATACTGTATGTATTTTCATTCGGCCATAGACCGTCATGAGGCAAACAAACGTCGCAAATAATAAACATTTATAGACGGTGTGCGGCAGCTTATTTGCAATTTTTGTAACTGACATTTTTGTTGAACTGTTCACATTTGTGACTTTAGCAGCTAAGAGATATATCAAGACACTCACGTTTGAGGATGTTCCTCTGCTCCAGCTCCTCTGCTGTGGGTCTCTGACTCAATCGCCTGGTTAGAAACATATACATCATATGGTCAACACATAATCACAGACAAGAGGTCAGCAAAGCAACCCTGAATCCATATGAGATACAAATCAACCTTCTATACACGTAAATATCATGTGATCTTCAGCGGTCATTGTTCAAAAGAAAATCTTTGCAAGCATTTCATTGATTCTTCTTACAGTGTAGTTCAGAGAAAGCTGTTCAGTTGATTTTGTTTCATTCCTTCCATTTTGTCCAGTATTCGATTTGACAGCAGCTGTAAGGTTATCTTATTCCCATTTCGCCTTACAGCGTGAGTGCTTCTACAACTGACAAGGCTGGGCTTTGGAGTAAAATGCAATGTGTTATTCCCAAACCAAATTAAATAAACATTAACTCAATGTTTACTTCCAGTACAACTTATTTATGAGCAACAGAGTTCAACGTGGTTTTCTCTTAGTTTAAAGATTTGCATCTTTTTCTCTTAAGCTCTTGCCTCACAGCGGCTTGACAGGTGCACTTCCCGAAAATTCAGTCAACCATGATCCCCAATCCCTCTCTTCTAATGGAATAACTGCATGATAATACATTGGTGCAATGCAGGAAGGAAGAAGGCCAATAAAAGCAAGATATTCCTGAAGACTCAGCTATCATCTAATGCTGAATAAGGCACTATAAACACAGTCACTCGCCAACTGAAAGGTTTCAACTTTGAGGACAGCTAAAATAAAAAACTACCACACACACGCACACACACACATCAACACGGAAACATCTGTCCCCATCACATGTTGTTATTTTCAGCAACATCAGAGGAGATGCATTTTGCGCAGATTATCTCCAATTTCCTCAATTTGGAAGCATCTGAAATGACTAAGATACCCAGAGGCAATCTCTGAAAGGTCACTCTAACTCTCTCAACTGGGGACTCTTATTATAGCACTGTGTCAGGACCCTGCGGGAGTAGACCTAAAAGTAGGATCAATGATTGTCTCCATCTCATTCTTGATCTGACAGCTGATGGAAACTGCTTGGCACCGTAAACTACTGTATGGAGGGCTAGTTCTGTGGCTCAGACTCGCTGGTCTCATCTCGTCTGGTGGTATTTCCTCTTCCACTTGGAAGTTATCGTTCGGGAAAAGATAAAGCACTCAATCTCAGACTAGAGCTTTCCGCCTTTTAGTTGCGGTCCTAGTGTAATATCAGCATCACGCCAGCTACTGTAAATGAACATGGTCACAAACATCCATATGGATCATGCACCTTCCCAAATAAAAAAAATATCTTTATTAAAAGGCACTTCCTGTTCTGTGCAATCAGTATATACATGAGTATATTGAGATTGTATGAGGAGTTACACATGAAGCGGCAATATGAAGATCAATTTGTTTAAAGCTGCACTTAACAATGGCTCTATTGATGCAAGTGTAATGTGAAAGGAGTCTCATAACGACTAATCCACAAAGAATTATCGTCCAACTCTGCAGTTACCCACAGCCCTTTAAGGGAATAGCTTAACATTTTTGGAAAATACACTCATTAGCTTTGTTGGGGTCTGTGCTGGTGTCCTGGAAACCTCACAACTGAAGATGCCCCAGCCAAGAAGGTCTCCCAAATAACCCCCCCGTAAATCGCCATTTTTTCCAACTTGAAATAAACAAAATGTAACGCGTTAATCGTGTGAGTTTTAAAGAAGCTGGCAGGCGGATGTTTTACTAGCCGTCTCCCCCTTCTTCAAGTCTTTAAGCACATTTACTAAATTATGCAAATTAGTCTCTTTCCCAAAATGTCAAACGTATCCTTTAAAAACAGACATAAACTACACATTACATAAAAACATATTAAGTCAATAGAAGTATGTTGAAGTCAGCGCAATCTAGAATAGCATTATCATAAACAATACTGATTGGCCTGGCACAAGCGACAACATTACAGGACACGATGCTGTTGGCAAAAAGCTTGAAATTAGGAATTGTGCATCAGATGACACCATGCAAAAAGGACACTGTGAAAGAGCTTTTTGGGAACATGACAACTAAGCAGGCAGGCCTTCTGGGAACACGCGCTGTGTTCCAATCACAGTGGGGAATAGTGAGTTATGTGCCAATGTCTCTAGATGATACTCCATCCCTCCCTTGCAACCATATTTTCCACATCTAGTATCTTATTATAAAATCCGGCTTTGAAAAAAAATAAAAAACCCTAACGCTTGCCGGTCTTTTCCTCTCTCGGCACATCATTACATCCCCCTTCATTCAGACAGGCAAGTGTTCAAAGACGAGAGTGAAATCAAATGAGGCGTGTGATCCGTTGGGGAAAAACATTACGTTGTTTGATCTGTTCAATTACTAGAATTCACATTTATGATCTCAACATATGTATACAAATTCCTGTGATTTGTACGCACTGCACCAGTGCAGAGAGTGTGTGTGTGTAAACTGCTGGTATGAAGCAGCTTGCG
This sequence comes from Cottoperca gobio, assembly GCF_900634415.1. Classification (NCBI taxonomy): domain Eukaryota; kingdom Metazoa; phylum Chordata; class Actinopteri; order Perciformes; family Bovichtidae; genus Cottoperca; species Cottoperca gobio. The sequence goes on from NC_041371.1 coordinate 10,210,706, forward strand.
TGGTGCTGCTGTGTGGAGGAGTCGGGAGGAGATAGTTTGGCACATGCATCACCGTGGTGATTCAGTCAGCGAGGGAGGTAGTCAGGCAGGGAAGGAAAAAAAAAAAAAAGAGGAGAGAGAGTGAGAGCGAGCTAGAGAGACGACAAGGAAAAAAAAAAGAGGGGGGGGGGGGTGATGAATCGCTGAAATTAGGTCAGCTCCATTTTCAGAGCCTCATTTTAACGAGATAAAGCGTTTATCCTTATCGAATGTTGAGAAGGAAAAAATGAAAGGATATAAAAAAAAAAAAGAGTTTCAATAAGAAAAAAAGGCTCACATTTGCAACAGCTTTGGACTGAGTCACTGTTCTTTCAGCCAGGATGTCGGGCCATCGTCAGCCCGAAGACAAAATGCTCACTTTGGTTGAGAAGGGTCACTGCCCTTTTTTTCCAGAAATAATTGTTGAGTTGGCTACAGCAACCAGGTTTACTGCGCTCGGCACATAAATTATGAATGTGTGCGTAAATACATTTCTCGTGTCAATAATTCATGTGTGCACGTGCACTCACCTTGTGAGTTTGGTGCCTATCTGCTGCCTAGACTCCAGTCTCTCCTCATCAGTCTGCATGGGCAGGATGTTTTTATCCTCCAGCTCTCTTTTGGATGGACGGTTACTCAGCTTGATGGCCAAAGAGTCTTTCCTCAGCACCTTCTGTGCCAGCGTACCTAAACCCAAACACCTCGGTCAAACATGAGAGAAGCTACATGGAAAGAAGCATTGATCCGGGGCCTCATTTACCAAAAAGTTTCTTTGTGTTTTTTCCGTGGGCCATTTTTCTTTTTACAACATCCTTCGAGGGCCATACTAATTATTGAACTCATAACCTCTGCAAATTTATTTTAAGACACAGCCCATTCATTTCACTTTTCTTATATGCTGTGCAAAAAAGCAACTTTTGTATCCATGCATCTTTCCGTTTTATCAGAAAACAATCCTTTATTAGTCCCACAATGGGGACATGTATCTTGTCGCAGCAAAAGAACACTATGAAGTAAAAAAGGCAGTACACAATAATTAAATAGAATAAAAAATAATATAAGTACCAAGTGGTTGATAGAAAATAAAGTGAATATTGCACATGGAAGTGATAATTGCACAGCAGTGGTGGAACAGTCTGTTCTTGGTGTGGTGGTCTACCTCTCTATCTTTCCATGTCTGTATATTCCGCTCTGCAGAGAGCTGCTTGTTGGGCCAAACTCCGCCGAAGAGCGTTAACTTTATCCAAACGCACTCGTCCTTTCAGCTCGTGCAGTTCGGCATGTTTCACAAGCCCGTCCGCACAAACTAGGCACACTGGCCTTTTACTTCCTCAAATAAATAATCGTTCATCCATTTCTCCTGGAAAGTGCGACATTCCGCAGCCACCTTTCTCTTTTTTTTTTCCACTTGCCATGCTGCGTTCGCTGAAGTCAATGACAGTCTTGTTTAATATTTACGTTTTTTGACATGACGTGACGGCACGTTCTGCTTGTGTTGTGTTCAAGGACCCTGACTTTGGCCAGGAAAAACAGTCAATCGCCCATCTATTGCTGTCTAGTTTTTTTTCTTTCTGTGTGTTTATGAATTACCTCGAGGGCCGGATCAAATGGTCTCACGGGCCGCCAGAGGGTCCAATCCGGCCCACGGGATGACTTTGCAAAGTGTAAAAACATTAACTGCAATTTTTCAATAAAAGTAACTGTTATTTAAAAATGTTACACTAAATGTTTTGTGCCTTGTAAATACACTCATCTGTAAGTTGTAATGCACATGTGTATGATAAACTCAGGTTCAAGATAGTTCATTAAATTTATTTACAAATTTCAGAATGTACTTTTTTTGCACTAAAACAAAGGGAAACATTTGGAGTTGTCGTTATTTATAGGTTATTATGCTATAATGTTACTGGTCCGGCCCACTTGAGATCAAATTGGGCCATATGTGGCCCCTGAAATAAAATGAGTTTGAAACCCCTGATCTAAACTATGGTGATTTGACGGGTTATTTGAGGTTTTGTGATGTAAAATCTTTGCCTTTACATAGATTTGCAAAAAAAAAGAAAAAATTCTAAACCAAGTGTTCTGTACCTTTAAGTGCAACTCATAATTTCAGAGCCCCTTTAAGTCATGATGTGGCATATTGAACGATTCCGTCACACATGGCCGATCACAACCTTTAAAAAACAAAAAAAAAAACTCCCAACATGCTCCCATGTGAAAACAAGGTTACAGTGTCAAAGACATGAGCTCCGCACAGTTTGGCGCTTTTGCTGAGAAGTTGTGAGCGAAAGTGTTTCCATGGGTGACAGCATGATTCTGGATACACTTCTGTGAACCTAATTTTGGCCCTGCTTTGAAGGTCAAACTACATTCGAGATCCAGGAGCCTTCCAGGGGAAGCTAGCAGTACTGTTGATCAGGATTACTCAGGTGAATGTGTCATATCTGGAAACATGAGCTATCCTTACCAACAAAATAGACAAAGATAGTTCTCTTGCCTCACTTTTCACATTCTGCCTTTACCTTTGACAACAAATAGATGAGAAACATCCTAAATAGACAGATTAAAAATGTCTATGTTAATACATTTATGGATCTTGACTTAAATTGACAAATTAACTCATCATTTGTACAATTTTATTTAATATTAAAAGACTCCTCACGGTAAGTGCTGCCACTCACTTGTAAATATGGAGTCATCATCTTCGTCGTCCTCATCGTCCTCATCATCGTCGTCCTCGTCCTTGTACATGCTGGGCAGATCTTCGTAGTCGCATTCGTTGGGCATGTTCTCCTTGTCATCCTCGTAGTCGATGATCACAGACGGCACTTCTCTCCTGTCCAGGGGAACACAGTGACCGACGCCGTGCAATGCAGAGCTAGTGGAGAGAAAGGGAGAGGCGTTTCTGGGGGTTAATGTTATTGGGTCATGCTTATGGCCATACCATTTGGCCTTGCTAAGAGGATGAGCCCGCCCACCCCTTCAACAGTGCAGGCAAAAGTCCAGTTTACACGTGAAACCTCATATAAATCAAGCTTAGCTCTATAGCGTCTTTTTACGGTCATAAAATGTTGTTTATGATATGTAGCATTACTGAAACAATAACCCTCACAAACCTTCTCAAGCCAGAAAAGGAAGTGATATAAAATAAAAGGGGGGCTTCTGGTACACGGTCTAATGATAGCTTAGTGGGGTTCTAATCCAAGTATAGAGGGAGTGGAGATGTATAACTCCATCTGAATGAAACTGGAGTACAAAGAGCCTGAACACAGACCAAGTACAGTTCTGTGCATTCCTACGCAATGCCATGCAATCCTTTGAACAACACAGGAGGAGAAGAGTAACCGATTATACAACTTGTATAATTCAAAACAAGGTGACAGAAATAAAACTTTCAGGAGCCATCAAGTGCTAACCGCTTACATATTTGATAGTTGGAGCTTCTTATGATGAGACACTGTTACGTAACCATTTTCCAGCTTTTAGACCAACTGTGAGCCATGTCAGGACCATTGCTTCCTTATCCCTTCCCAAGTGGCTTTGGAGAAAAAGAGATCCTAATGTACAAGGTTACATAATGTCCAATCCTTTACCCGGTCCCTTTTCTCCAAACACGAAGAAACGCAGCTCTTGTAAAGAGCAGCTGGTCATGTTATGTCAGGCCAACTGCTGGAGGGACGCCTACTCCATGAGCCTGTGCCCACACATACACACATTTACTTCAAAATTAGGCCATGCTGCCCTGTGAGGCCTGTGCACCAGCACTACATAGCAGGAGACCAGGATATATTTGAGGGTAGCGGCCAAGTCGACACAAAAATAAACCTAATAAACAGGACGCTCTAAGCTAATTATAATGCTTTTTTCCCCCCCCAGTATTTAATCTGATTAGTGTGGTTTTGGCTACCGCTTTTATTAACAAGAGATTCATTAGCCACAGACTCAAAATGAAGGAAAATAGTTCTTTATAAAAAAGAAAATGAAGTAATGTGAACCAATCAGTATCAAGCGACTTCCATCTGTGAAATCTTTCATTTCAGCATGACACATCGACACACTGCATCAAAGATGTCTGTGCAGATACACAAATAAAAGGCTGAACCGTAATCCCCTCCCTGCCTTCACTGGAGGACAATTGGATTGAATAGCACCGAGTACTGATGTTTACTAACCTTTCAAACCTCTGCATGGACAGTGCCAGGGTTTTATTGAGCTCCTCGATGATGCGGCTGGGCGCGTGCAAGCTGCCGTACTGAAGCTGGAACGGGTGACCGCGACTCTGGTGAAGACTGGACAGAGCTGCGAACTGAGAGGGCAGCAAGGGGCCGTGGTGGAGGGACATGCCGTGGGAAGGCCCGCACTTTTGGGAGAGAGCGCAGAGGGGATTGGGGGACGGAGACGAGGAGTCCAGCCCCCCTTGAGGCACACAAATCATCACTTTCTTGGGAGGCAGAGGTGGAGAGTGCTTTCCCCCACGCATACAGGGCAACTTCATTGGCTGGCAAGAGTCTAGAAATTAAATAAAAATCAGGACAGAAAGAATTATTACTGAACATTTTACACTGGGTTAACTGGTGTTATATCGCATCCACTACACTTTGTTGGCGAGACAGATAAACAGAGCTCATGGTCGATCAGACATGGCTCAGACGTCAGCGCAGAGCGATGGGAATTAGGCCAGTGTAATGCCACTTCCCTCGGACTGACAATGACAGAGAGCCAAGCTGACCTGACCACAGGGGAATTTAATGAGACTACTATAATCCTGGGCAAATGTTCAGCAACGCAGGTACGCTTTAAAAAGCAACAGCAGGCATGGCTCATTTGTCAAAACACGTACTATGCATAGTAATAAGTAGCGTACAACAAATAGTGGGAAAGGGAAAAACGAAAAGACCACTGACCTGTGCTATGGTTTGGGATCCTAGAAAAAGGCTTTGGAGGGAGAGCAGGAGGCTTCTTGTGGTACAGCGGCGGCTTGGCGGGGTTATCCTTGAGGTCACCCGAGTAGGTGACAGATTTCTTGGTGTGCAGAACCATAGAGGACTTAAGAGAGGGCTCCTGAGTGCAGATTCCGCCGTCCATCGAGGATCGGAACTCAACTGTTGCTAAACAAAAAGAAAGTGACAGTCTGACAAGCATCGAGATGTGTTTGACTGCACAACCAAAGACTGTTCAAACAAAGTTCAAAATGAACTCAGGGTGTTGAGTTTTGAGACAATGGGGAGTGGATTCAGAAAGCTAGGAATGTTTAACGACCCATGAGCCTTTTATCAGCACACAGCAGACCAAGAAACACTGTCAGCCGAGCAGTTTGACAGAACTTTTGCTTTTTAATTCTTTACAGCGCTGAGCCTTTTGATGTTTTTTTTCTTTTTTTGCAAGATCGCATTTTAAGGCCGACAGCGCAATTCACAATGCCGCTCACATATTCTGACAAACAATGCAGTTGTATTGGGAGCAGTCTTTCCCCATTCCCAAATTTCAACTCGACTGAACAGCCTTTTAAAACAAAACCACAAGAATGCTTATTTCTGGAGGATTTGGAGAGACAGGTTAGTCTCTAACATTCAGAAAGTCTTTGAAGGGAGTTTTGGCACTTTTTTTTTTACACTATTAGTCGTAACCAGCCAACCAGCTGTCATACAGATCGACCTTCACACAGGTCCTCACTTTGAAGCATCTACATGTGGAAAGATCCGATTGCATCTTTAAAATTACGCCATTGAGACGGCGGACCATTTAACTCTACACTAGGCAAGTGAAAGGGATTGGCTGGCGTGTGCCGCATTAAATCCAGGAACACAGAGTGCCAGTCAAAGACAGCAGCCAGTTCAAGCCGCTTACAATCCAGCAGCCAATCAGATGAAAGGTTGACACATTTATGCCAACATGAGATTTCTTTTTCTTTGAATATAATTCTATTTTTGCCCCTATGGATCCATTTCTATTTTGAGCACGGCAGAGTGCAATTTTGACAACAATGTGAATTGTGTGGTATATCTATACATCAGGGGGATGTCAGTGCTGATAATTTTTTTTTAAAAAACATCACTGACTGTAACCGTTTGCTTTGGATGCATAAAAATAACCACTGCTGATCTATCAAGCTGTGCACACAAGCTTTTTTTGTATTTTACGAAACTAGGTTGTCACCGGGCAGGAGAATTGATCACACCTGGCCTAATCTAAGGGGTGGCACAATTAATTTTGCAAAAATAGGAGAGGTAGATATCCAGTTTATCAGTTTGCCCAATTCACTGAGTGAGACGTGCGTCTGTAAACTCAAGGGGCACATGGTACGTTAAGCCAAGGCGAAATGGCAAGCATGCATATTTGTACTTGATTTAGGCATGTTTGTAAGATCTTTGTGTTCTTACTTTTGGACATTGTCCCCAAACGTCCTCATTTGCTCTGTTCACATCTTGAGTGAAGAGTCAATGGACTTACTCAGCTTAACCAACTTTGTTTTTGATGTCCTGGAGGCATGGAGCACCCTGCTGTCAGACTCAAATATACTCTTAAGCTTTAAATATGGGGGTGTCTAAAGGCACATCTAATCAAGATCAAAGAGTTTATAAAAAGCCCCTACAAATTTCTATAATGAAAGATTATATCTTTAAATGCCCCGTCCAGAATTTGAAATGTGCACTTCAGAGACTACTGATTAATGAGGAGATGAACAACTGAAGACTTCACCATTTCTTTTTACAGTTTCTACTTAGAAGCCAGAGTTTCCAGCTGGGTTGAATCCAGACTGTAAGTGTAGAACAACAGCTCACCTTTTTCAAAGATCTCTTTCAGCACTCCTCTCTTGATCAACTCATCTCTGCTCTGTCGCATTGACATCTTCCTTTCCAAAGCTGAGGGGATAAAAAAAAAGGAGAATAATATGTTAGTCATTTTTGGATTGGTCAAACCTTTAAAAAGAACGCAAAATGAAAAGACCAAAACTAACCCTGCATTAGTCTCTCCTATTCTGTCTGTGGCACTCGGCTCCAAATTAGTTCCAACTGAAGACTCAATCCTTTTAAAATAGCCTTCTTAGGAAACGGCTGGGCACTGTAGTTTTTAGCATAAGTTATTCAAACAGAGGGGGGGGGGGAGGTTTCTGGTGGATTTTTCAATAGTTTTCGTGGTCGACTATGGAGGTATTTGGTGATAATAACTGTAGGTTAGTATATCAGGCTTCGGCTACACAAGTGATACTTGTAAGTAGGATTATTTCATTTTTGAGTTTTGTCTTTTTATGGGCTGTACAATAAGGCAATAAGAAACATATGCACTCACAAAACTTATCCTTTAAGTAAATGCTCCTTCCTAAATTTCCCTCGGGATCAATAAAGTATCCATCTATCGATCTATCTATCTAAATGCATTTTATTACCAATTTACCCAAACCCGACTGTATCACCAGTACATTGTTGGTCTTGCTGTACATGAATGTGTAAGGGTACATCTTTCATTAAACAAAAGAATCAGAATTCCAAGCAACTTAAAAGTTGAGATAAAAAAATCCAGGGTGAAAGTATGACTTCTCTTCTTACCAGCTGAAGCTAAAAAAAAAACTAAAAAAAAAAATACCTTGATTGACCTTGATTAACAAAAAGAGATAAAGGATGGAGGAGATATTCCGGCAGCACTTCTCATTGTAATTCATTATGCACAAGATAACACGTCCCATAGCTACGGCTTCTATTTTTAGGATTCAAAAGTTAAGGCACTTAACATCTTCTATCAGTAGGCGGAACAAAAGCAGTTAAAACTCATGTTAGTAAATTCAAAAATCTACCCCTGCATAGAAGCCAATTAAGAATGTGAAATGAGGATCCGCTACAACACTCGAAACACACTACGCAGGAATCTCCCTGCAGGCCTCTGGAGCTCCTGCTTGAGAGAATGATCAAAGATTGTGCCATGTCTGCTTTACATATGACACAGGAGTCTCGTCACAGCTCAATGAGAGGGCGGTGTGTTCGATGCCAATACATCCTCAGCGTGGACCCATGAAAAGACTGACAGCTTGACCTCTCTTTGCTTTGCCCTCAGTCACAACACAGTGGATTAAAACCAACTACTGAGAGTCCAAAAATGAAAAAAAACACAAATTAGAGTAATACAAATGTCAGGATGGGCAGAACTCCAGGGCAGATCCTCTGTGCTTCAACTGTTCAAAAATACCAGAGCATACTCAACTCAATACTTCAAAAGTTTTCCCCAAGAGAACCCTGTTTGAGATCAGCTCCAAGCCAGGAATTAGTTAAGCAGCAAAATATGTGACCAAAATATCGTCAATATGTCACACAAAGAATCATCTCCACTGGAGCCCAAGGAAGTGGTAAATTGAAGAGTGTGAAATGAACGGAAATTGTGCCATTTGTGGATGCTACTTGGGATGCTAATGCTGACAGCTCCATCCTTTTTTTTCTTCCTCTCTCTCCACACAGACACAGCAAATGTAACATTAGGTCAAGTCAAGGGGATAGTGCATACATTGACTGATCAAACAGTTGACCCAGATCAACAGAGGGGATTTCTTCCCAACGGAGAGTCAATGCAGCCAGTTCACTAGATTGTTTTCCCACAAAGCACCACGGGCAACGCACATTTCACTTGGTTGTACCCGTGCATGCTCAAACTTCATTACATTTTTAAAAACAGTTCAGAAACTGGGAGAGACTTCTATTAATAAGGTCTGCCAGTTGAGCAGTATCTGCATAATGAGAAAAGTAAACCATGTTTTAAAAAGGGTTCTCTCAAATGTCAATATCAGAGCATTTTCTTTAAATCTTTTTTAGGATGTACACCATTAAAACATGAAAATACATGTTACAATACTATTTTCAGCCTCTTTTTTTCATTAAATACAAATCCTTCAATAGCTCTTCATTCTGGCACCAAGGATCTTGCATGAAGTCAGCTTCAACTAGACTTTAACATACATGTTAGGGGGTTATTTGAAGAAAAACATAAATATACGTTTTGGGTGACAGACACAATGTTATTGAAAATGACAAAGCCGTTCAGAAACAGCAGCATTGACTCTTGGCCAGAGTGGGGAAACCCAGGGCTAAAGGTCGACGCTTGGCTGGCGGTGCTGTAGTATGTTCAGGGATTATACTGCAGTTTCATCCAAAATGAAAAGCAATTACTCAAAGCTTTATGACATAACTGCTATGCCATGGGATGTGCACGGTTACGTAATACCATTAACTCAAAAGCCTTTGTGAGGCTACGTCTTCAGATTGGCAGATATCGTGTGCTCTTAAAACAAAAAGAAGAAATTGTTCAAACAAACGCCGCAGTTGGCCGAGCATCGAGTCAGGAGTTAAAGCACTGGCTGTTCCTTGCAAAAAACAACTAAAAAACATTTTGATTAATATTTAATGAATACATTAATCGTGTGCAAGAAGTGGAATTTCATGTTCATTTCATCAGGAAGGTCCTGTGAGAGCCAAAAAAAAAAAGGGTTTTTTAACTTTGATCCTGAATGTGATTGGATACAAGAATGACAAAGCATCAGCTGTGAGTTTGCAATAAGGTCAACTTTAAAGGACCATCAATGCCAATTAACACAATCTTCTGTCTTCTGCACGAAAAGCAGAAACAGTCCTCAAAATCACCTTGAATATCAACCAAGTTCTATCTTGGACAGTCCACCCCGGCCCGCGTGGTGTCCAACACTGCAGCCACTCAGTCTGTACCGAGATGAGAAGATTAGACGCTGATCTGGGAGACTCATCTGAGAGCATATTAAATGAAACTGGCATATCTAAGTACAGCCAGTATTGATCTGAGAACACTACGCTTAGTTCTTTTGAGAAAATATATTCCACTGCAAAGTGACCCAGATAGTCAGAACACATCCTACCAACCCCGAGGCTCAGTAGCTCAAAGTGGAGGCTTTTACAGAGGCAATTCTCTCAGCCTGAGCCTAACAAAAACTGTATTAAAACTTTCATGCAGTCTTTTGTCAATGAGAAGATTATGTGTTCAGGCCAACACGTCAGAAGCTTGGCTGGAGCTAAACATGACCATAATACATACAATGAGACATTTTCCTCTTCATACGCTATATGGCGAAGAATTTTTCTATATAAGAAAAATTATGCTAATAAACAGCAAGAATTGTGCATTTAGATTACTCCCTTTTCATGAGGAATTACCAACTAATTGGATTAGAAATAAAAATGAAGATAATATCAGAGTGTTCTTTTGATTAATCTCCGCCTAGTGAGATCTCTTTGTGATACAAACGCGCTGTGAGAATGTACCGAGTGTGACAAGAAAGCATGATAAAGACATCCAACTGTCAGGCCCTCCTTCCTTCCTTCCTTCCTTCCTTCCTTCCTGGAGGTGAAGAGTACAGTCCCCCAGAGCTGGCCTTCATCTGCTTAATATCACAACACATTCATAATCCTCTACTGTGCTCAGTGTCCAATTATCCACGACAACATCTGCATGCCCAGTGGCTGCTCTGCTCCCCTGCCGACACAGGAAACATAATCAACAGTGTAAAAAAAAAAAAAAAGGCATCACAGATAACTGCAGAGACAAGACGGCGTACGTCTTGACGATACACTTCAATGAGATGAATGTAGAGCTCTACCGTATCGTACATGCAGCACTTTGTCCTCGTTTGTTTAAGCAACAGAAGGTTGAAAGTATTGGTACATAGTACAAGTATTTTTTTAATAATCAAGTGGCAACAGTTTTATTATGTCTTATGAAAATATATGGTCATCCCATTCCAGGCTTTAAGGTTAGTAAATACATAGGCCGTCATTTTAAGCGTTGACCAATTCAATGATGGCAAATGCACAGCATGTGCAATGTTCCATTTAAAAACAAACACAAATCAATAGTGGGGGCGACAGGTCAACTAAAGTCAATATTGTTTCCCAGATGAAGTATTTAGAATTTGGTTCCTCTAAAAAAAAAAACAACACAGCTTTCATCACGACAAAACGCTTCTTACACGAGGAATAAAAGTATGTAAATATTTAGCCATCTTTCTTGGAATAGGTGTGATAATGAGCAAACAAAACCCTTTCCCCCCCAAATGATCCGTTTCACTTATTTTTTCTTTCTTCTCCGATTTAACGTTATGAAAGATAACATGCCTGCTCAAAATCCACTCCACGCTTTACTCTGTTAGCTATTTCATGCATACCACTAGAATCAGTAATGTTCCTTGAATTTAATAAAGTATCTAATACTTATACAGGAAGGTATGAAGGTAGATATGATGATCATATCTACCCGCACACATTACCTTCCAGCTTGCAAATACTGTAAATATGAAAATTGCAACATGCATTTATTGGCTTATGAAAGATTTCCTTCCATGGGTTGTTGGCGCACAATTGGATTAAAGAACTCTGCACTACACAATCTTTAAAGCGACTCTGTCCGTTCATGACTACCAGCGACCTCTTTAACATTACAGATGTGTCGTCATTTGAGCCATTGTTTGTATAAAAGTACTTATTTGTACAGCTTTAAATCCACATTTATGTGCCATGTGTTGACCGCTACAGTGAAAAAATCCCTGAGCCACCTCCTGTCATTTGAATTTACTGCACTGGCTCACGCTTGTGTGATTTCTACTCTTCCACTGCCGGCTGTACGAGTGCAGATCACCTTCCTCTTGTGTTTGGGGGCTTTAAAAAGTCAGGTTCATGCTTCTTGCTGAAATTGAAGTGACAGTGTGTGCGCGCGGTTGCAGTGTCGTCACTGCGGCTAAAGAACCTGCCCAAGCATTGGGGCCTACTTTCAGAACTGCACCTACAGCTTGAAACGAGGCAGTAATTCCACTTCGAAGACGCTGCAGTGAGATATGGGTGGGTTATAATCCACCATCATGCTGCCATCAAAAAGGCTTGAATAGAACAATAGTAGCAAAATAATTATTTTGGAGACAAAACAAGTAGATGACAAAAGTGATGAAGAGAGCTTTATCACTCAACTCCACTGTGCATTAACACCATTGTAACAGGAAAAAAAAGCCCTTTTGTTTCTCAGCTCTTCATTGTTGTCCTTCACCACAACAGGGGAGATGCTGTTATCATAGAGCATACACGATTGCACCAATAAGCAGAAAAGCATCTACATGATTGTTTGATCGAGAACAGATTGTCCATTTAAATACAGCCAAACATCTGAAACTCAAGCATCTAAAAAAAACAGGGGAAAAAAAATGATTTTGTCAGCAATTTTGTGCCTTGCTAAAAATACCACCAAGTCCAGAGAGACTGCGGAAGAGCCAGGGAAACCATGTTAGGGGCAGAAACGCAAACAGCCAATAAACTATTAGGAAGAGGAAGAATCAAATCCTAGCTGAAAAGGTAATAACAAAAACAAAAGTCAAATACATGTTTTGGGCTTGTGAGACAGAAAATTCACACCTGAAGGATGCCAATTTAATATTACCAAAAAATCAGATTGTCCTGTTAAGACCAGATACAGGTGTGCAATTGCTCATCTTCTACACTACAAATAATTAGCGTCAACCCTGCGAGATGCAAAGTCTGACAAAGTGCCACATCCCGTCTACCAGGCTGACGACAGAATTCAGGATGTGTCAGCAGAGGAAAATAAAAACAGCCACATCTGAAGAGAGCATGTCCTTCACTCACCCCTGACAACACTGGCCCGCGAGATGAAAGGAACTCTAAAGAGACCTCAAAACATGAAACTCCAACGCTGCACTTTTGCTGAATCAATTTGCCGCATTTTCAATAACTCTGGAGAATAAAACGTAATACTTTTTGTTTTTTGGGCCAAAAAGGATATACACTGAATTATCTTCACATAAAATCAGACAGGGTATAAAATAACATGGTTGTCTTTGATACATTTGGCACCTGCATGAGCTTTTTGTGCTTATATTAACATAGAACTAGGAAGAAAAAAAAAAAAAAGTCATGTACCAGCAGACGTCTGCTTGAACTTCTCACTCTTCTTCTTCCTCCATTTCCAGGGCTTGAGGAGGCGTCCCAGAGTGGCAAATTTGCTCCGACGGCGGATGGGTGGAGTGTGGGTGCCGGAGAGCATAGACTCAGAACGCATGGCGGCCAGCCTCTCTACTTCCTCAGCTGTAAGGGAAGAAAAAAAGAAAAACAGAGTGTAGTTTAGGTGAGGATGCAGAGGAGGTGATATTCTGGTAATCATGCAGCAGAGCCAGCAGTGAATGCAGCAGACACCTTTGCTTACAAAGAACCAAGCAGTAAGAATTGTTGCCAAGGGGGCTCCTGAATGACTAGTAACGGGACGAGTTTGGGAGAGGATAAACAAACCTGCATATCAGATAGCATTATGCAGGATACACTCCCAGTCTAAAACAGTTTGAGGCTGCATCACATCGAGCGGCTGGCATGCGCTTGCCAAAACACACTAACATACTGATAAGCACCTCATTAAGTGGAAATCTTTCTACTCCTCATCAAATATTCACAAGGCCCATCCTGTTAGACTTTCACACACACACACACACACACACACACACACACACACCGCTGGTTATCGAAAGCCAAGAATATTAAGCATTTACTCCGACACAAACTATTAAATGACAAAGTGAACACGTTATATTAACCCTAACACCAGGGAAGCCACACAAGTTACCATGTGCTTGGAGCACATGATGTAAAGGTTTTAGCTGAAAAAGGTAAAGTATGATCATAAAAGAGGGATTCAAACTGAAATTTGAGAACAGACCAGCTTGTGAACAGATCTAAAAACTAAACAATGCTGGCAGCAAATAAACTATGATGTGCCTTTAGATAAGGAACTGTTTTTCTACCCAGCTCTTTGTTCTCCTTACTACAAAACACAGACATTTAAGTAGTCTTTCAAAAGCAGTATAAAAAAAAAACCATCTTGCAAGAACAGAAGACCAGCCAAGTATTCACTAAAAACAACATCTTCAATATTCTCACTTAAATTATAACAGCACTCACAGGATACATTTAAATGTTTCAGATTTCTGAATGTAATTTACCATCTGTGCCTTCTAGGCAGCCATTCAGTTCCATACAGATTAAAAATCAAACTTGAGGAGACTCGATACTCGCTTGAGACGGGTAATCCTTCAGGTCTGCTTTCATTTTTGTCTGATTTACGTCATAATTTGCAACGATAGCATAGTGTTGCATTGCAAGATAACCCAAATCCTAACCCAAAACAATGAAAGCAGATGCATCACCTCACTTAGACAGGTTCAAGTCTGAGTGGAAAGAAAGGACATAAATAACTGCCTATGAAAAATAAAACAACGAGGTTTCCATGACTGCATCTTGATAACAGACTGGAGTCTGCATGTATGGTGACCTCGAGCACAGCACGTTGTATCAGTTGTCAGTAGCATTACATTGCGATCTTAAGGCATGACATGCTGTGAGGGAATGAGGTGGCCATTTATTTTAAATAAATTACATCACATTCACATTGATGATGTTTCCCCAACATACACACATCACTTTGGGGGCCAGACACATCCCAGGGGGTGCATTACTGTCACATAAATAATGTGACAGTAATGCAGTCCCACGGAACATCAATCGAATGCTCCGGAGCCTCAGAGCCAACCATCTTAGCAATACTGCAACCACACAACTCTATAAATAGATCTACAGTCAATGCTAATTGAATCCAGTAGAGATCCAAAAGCTAGATAAAAGACAAAGACAAGCCAACAACAACAACCACCTCTATGTACTGTGTGATAGACACATTGATGACCTACTTTTATTAACTCCAATAAACAGAAATACCTACAATGTGAACACAAGGTTACAACATCAAACACTTCTTTGTAGACCTCTACACATTGCTGAAATATATATTATATTGACAAAAGAAGCAAGCTTTTGATTTTCAGTGCATTCTGCGTCCGTCTGTATTGGCATTATGTTTAATACTACCCAATCTGTCTTTTACTTTTTCTTTCTTCCCGGCAGAAAACACAGAATCAGAATGTCTACAATTTAGGTCCATGATGATGTAATTAATCACAATCTTGACACAATCCTGGCAAAGGAGAGCCGAGGTCAATCTGTAATGGAAAAGGAAAAAAAGGAGAAAATCCTCCTCCAAGTATCCACGGTGATTAACATGTGGTGGTGTTTTTAAAAAAAGGCAGGTGATCATTTCAGGACATCAGGCGCACACTACCCCCATCTTCAGCGTGTTGCATATAACCTATATTATCCACTATACTATAAACACAACACACTGATGTGGCTGCTTTTAATTAAAAACACTTGTTTGCATACCAAGATGGCTGAGTGATGATGTAATAACACTGAACTGGAAATGGCTTTGAGTAAACAGCCTGCACAGTTTAATACCCTTTTAATGACATCTATTGGCTAAATAGGTACATTGAAGACATACTTTCCCACATAAAGGACTAATTAATTAAAAAAAAAATGTATCATGCAAACCAACAAGTAGCAATTCAAGTCAGAGCCTAGAGAAGTTGTGATCCAGTTTCCACAACAGCAACAGTGAATCACAGAAAGAAAAAGGTAGCCTATACGCTGACCCACTTAAAATTGGAACTACAGTATTTTAAAAAACACACAAGCAGACATGAAGGAGACAAAAAGCACATTGAACGATGGAGCCCAGAGGCATGAGGAGAGCACATCCTGGATGGCAGTACTGCAGGGCTACTATGGGCGAAACCACACAAGGCTCAAGAGCTACTCACCATCCTGTGTGTCGTTGCCGCGACTGCAATTGCTGCAAATGTGCTTTATCTCTTTCCCGATGTGACAGTGGATCGTAAAGGGCATGTTGTTGTTGTTTTGCGGATGCTGGCCGTGTCCTTTCTTGTTGCTGAGAGACATTATTTTGGCCAGGCTGAACGCCTTTTTCTTAGGTTTCTCCACCGCTACGGGCGTTGCTCGGCACCCCGTGGTAAACCAAGTGCCGTGCATGATGGTGGGCGCCGGATCCACCGTCGGGTAATTGACCGTCCTGAACATTGCGAAAAAACTGACCAGTGCACTTTGTAACCACTGCGTGGGTTTAAATTAAAGGGGCCGTTAATTGAGTCCTACCTGACCTACTGTAGCAGCTTCCATCGACCCTAAATCAGCCGCTTCTCTCTGCTGTATTACCACACCTTTACCTGAGATCCCAATAATGTGCAGCTAGCCTTCTTGGTTGCGCAATGCAAAAGTCTCTGTTGCTGCTGAGGAAAAAAAAGAAGAAAAAAACCCTGCTGCCAGATCCAAGTGAGCTAATAATAAAATAGAGGCTGAGTAGTGAATGGCAGTGACTACCTCTCCCTCCCTGAGCTGCAGACTGCAGTCGGTTGTAGCTAATCCACGATTAGTGGAGCTGAGCAGTGAGTGCCTGTGATTGGCTGCACGATGCGCTCCTCTTATAGGCCAGTGTGGACAGAGGAAAAGTTACTCGTCTGATAATAGGATTCCAATAACTTTTCTTTCTTTTTATGTATAGCTAGTTACATTACATGACAGAACCTTTCTTACCAACAGCTAAAACCACCACAGGTTATAAGCATAAGCATAATATTTGAAAAAACAATGAGTTATAGGAGAGCTTTTGGTCTAATCAACATATTTATTGTTTAGTCAGATAAATTTATAATGATTAATGTTAGCTAATCTGAAAGACTGAGTCTATAGAAATCAAAGTAAATACTTCATTAAAGGGAATAGAGCCAAACATTAAGACAATTTGGCAAATCCAAAAGAGGATGGAAATGCTAATGACTGGCTGACAGGTCATTGTGATTTTGCTTTCAGACTTGTGTGACTATATTAGGAATACAATGAAGGGGTCAGGATCAAACACGTAGCCCTGTGGTACCTCAAAGCCTTTATGTGGATGTTTAGTTCCCAACAATAATAGATCATTTTCTGTCTGAAAGGAGTGAACATATGTCACCGTGTCAGTGATACCAGTCAGCTTCTCAAGACACTCAATTAAAATGCAATAATCTATGTGAAACAGTTGTAGTCACACGACACCGTTGGCTCATACCCAAGTCATAAATATCAGTCAATGCATTATCCACGATTGACATTAATAGATTACAAATTAAGAGTATTTCCGCCACATTTATCCACCCCTCTCACCTTACATTGATTTCAAAGGCCACTACATTAAGTGAGATTTAGAAAGTCCGTTTTAAGTGCAAGGGCCAACAGGGGTGAAATGCAAAAATAAAACATCTATATAATGTGGGAATAATAACAGACTAGAGCTCAGAGAATTAAAATCAAAGAAAAGAAACACTGCAAAGGGACCATAATCAGTGATCATAAAGCTCAGTACTTCAAATGAGAGAGCTCAGCCCAAAGTAACAGCCAGCATTAAATATTCTTTCTTTACATCACAAATTCCAAACAGCAATTTGGTTGATCCCTTAAGTTACTGAGCACATTTTGTGGGTAATTGATAACATTAATGGCCAGTTAATGAGGCATTAATCATGGAGAAGATAATGTACCCAATGGCATTTCCAATCACATTTCCTACAGAGGAGCATTGAATAGTCGTTGGCTGGGGGGGGGGGGGGGGGGGGGGGGGGGGGAGTATCTTTGATGTTCCTTCAATGAGCTGCAGCTTATTCCAGTGACATCAAAGCCCTCTCTGAAATGAGGGACAGAGGCACTTGATTTACTCCCACCATGGTGCAATGCAGCAGCTGCCCTCAGTTGCCTTTTTTTTCGGTGCAAAGTTTCATTCATGTGCGCTAAAGTTTAGGAAACAAATAAAGAGCTATTTTTGTGTCTGAAAGATATTTGGGAACAAAGAGTAAGAGGTTAACAGGCAAAGGAGTGAAAGTCTTTGCAAGGCATCAGTTAAATAACACTATAGCAAGGTGTGACTCTGGGTGTGTGTGTGTGTGTGTGTGTGTGTGTGTGTGTGTGTGTGTGTGTGTGTGGTGTGTGTGTGTGTGTGTGTGTGTGTGTGTGTGTGTGTGTGTGTGGGCGTGTGCGTGTGCGTATGTGTGTTTGAAAGTGGAAGAGTGAAAGAGTTCGAGGCTTTAAACATTCAAGAAATGTATGTTGCTGTTCTACCGCACTGCTAGTTTCATAAACAAGGACAGTGATAACCTTTATCACCTTGTTTATTCCCATCAGTGGACATTATTGGCCTTGAATTATCTGAAAATGTACTTAAGGCTCAGAGCTGGCATTGGCCTCAAAAATATGTTGACTTATAAGGGTCTTGTTAAGCCCAAGGCCATTTCGGCCTCAATTCCCTATTACATCATTCTTACAAGTAGCCCCAGATAGTTACTAGACAGGTCATTTGTCAGCTGTGAGGAAGAATGGTCACATTTGTCAATGTGGTTATGTGCCTTCTATATGTCAGGCAGTGCTGAACAGTGCTTCAGCATATCCCTTTATAGAAGGGGTGAACGCGCAAAAAAACATACTTTAAAGGCTTAGAAGTGGTAATTTTAAGTGACTCTAATAAGAATAATGAAGTAGAGGTTTAATCAGCTAACCAAACTTAACCTTTCAGAGCCTCCTTTCAAATGTTAGATTTTTTTATTTTACTTTGAAATGATTTTATTCTTAGTGTCCACTGTCATTATCTTAATGTTAGCCTTATTATATTACACTTTATACATGTCTATGTATTTTTTACATTACAGGTCATTTAGCAGACGCTCTTATCCAGAGCGACTTACAGGGAACTAACTAGTTAACTCAGGGTTAAGTACCTTGCTCAGGAGCAGCCACCCCTATATATATATATATATATATATTTGTATCTATTAAATTGCAACAATATTTGTTTTTATTCTGTAACTTTAACTTTTATTTATGGATGGCTCTTTTTTTCCTTTTGTGTTAATATTTTTGTTGAGGTGTAATTGTGGTCCTTAGAGAGCTTGGGTTGGCTCAGGAACTGCTAATTCAGTATATGGCGTGGTGGTTTTGAACTATTTGGATTTATACTGAAATCTTGAGCTTTGATGAACTTAAATACAATAGTTAACAAGAATCAATTTACTTAAGGTCGGACCTGGTCAGATTGGTTGTGTGGTGGTTCTAAGTTTCTTTTAATCACATTTTTTGTGTTAAACTTTGACTAAATTCAGCATAAAATCCTGCGTTCATTGCTGGTCTTCAAAGATTAAGTACACTTTCCCGTGGATGACAACATACCTGACACGTGTCACAAACTGTCACAATAAACTTAAACCGACACAGTATGCTCACCCAAAGCTGCTAAGAAGTACTTGCCAATCCTCTCTGACTCACATCTGATGGATATGTTGGCTCACAGTGTTGCTGCCGTGAAGCCTCAGTGAATGTTAGTTCTTATGTACCATTGTAAAGCAGGGAAAGTGTGGTTTCTACTAAAGTTATTGGAATTCAATGTAAAACGGGTGACATTTTAATTAAACAGCAATGCCGTGTCTTGTATATTTTGGATCCTGGTTTGAACTTGTTTCCATGAATGTGGTGCAGGTTTTAGACAAAACAATCGTACAACTTCCGACTGAGCAGCCTGTCACTACAAATCTGCTGTTCCTGTTCTCCCTGCATCTCTCTGTCTCTTCCCATCTGTCATTCTCTCTCTGCACTATTATCCGTCATACTCCCTCGTAGTTACACACGCACACACAGTATCACTTGACACAATCTGAGTATTAACAGAGATGGTAAAAGTGTGGTGCCTTGCCTTTTTTTTTTCCTTCCACTTTTCTTACTTGGTTAAGGGAAATATGAATGATAGTTACACAATTATAATCTGCCAAGAGAATGATTCCTTCCAAAAAAAAATGATGCAGTTCTTGGCTCCACCTTCAGCATTAAGCTCAATCTTCTCCAGTAGAGTAATGCCACATGATTATGTAAAGTCAACAGACTGGAACACTTCAGGAGTGAAACCTTGATGTATTCATTTTGAAAAGAAATCAAACACTGACACAGAGAAAACTGAGATAGAAATGTATCCACTTGTTTTTAGAAACAGTTGGGGCACGTCGACAAAGTTGCCTCTTGACATTAATAGTCACTGTGAATGTAATTCTGCCAACAGACATGTTCGTATAGTACTGTCACAGACCGTCAGGGATTAGGATGCTTGCGACCACAGTTTCAGAAAACTGTAAACAGATAACTGCTCACCTTTTATCTTTGTTATCATTCACTGATGCCTGTATTTTCATTTTCTCCACACGTCTGTCTTGCCCTGTCTCAATATGTTATCCCTGCTGCTGGATAAATGTGCAACTCTTCATTACCAGGGCGATAACACAACATATCAAATGGTACGTGATATTTAGTGTGACACGTATCTTATAAGGTCATTGTGACTGAAAAATGTCACAATGAAACTGTGAAGTAATTTTAATTCATAATAATGAGTGATTACTTTTCTAATGTGTTTGATAATTGCACTTGTTATCTAATGGATAACAATCATCTTGGTCATATAGATCGAGGATCTCTCATATTATTTATAAAAATCTTGAAATAGTTAAAACTGTGTGGGCACATTCCTACTATTTTTGCATTTAAGTAAGAAGCTAAATTGGACAAAACTGTGCATGTAATAATTTGGTAGTGCCAATAATGTAAACACCAGCATGTAATGACATTGTTTATAAAATTGGCATTATAGGCTAAAAAGAAAACCTTTATAACTTAATATGCAGCTATCATTTATTTTGCAAGGCAGGCCAATTCATGTTAGCTATGATTTTTTGTTACACGTTATTCATGTTATGCTGCACAATATACTGGAATCGTTGCACTGACACTCCACTTCAGAGCTGCCAAATGTATCCCATGTTACAATGGTGCCATCTAGTGGGGTCATTTTGTGACAATTATTTCATAGCACCCCTAACACAACATAAGAGAGTAAATTCTAACTTATCCGCTGCTTATGTGCATCTATCATCACAATACCGTATGTGTGCTATCAACAATGGCGTTTGTGCTTTCTAAATACCAGAATGACATTATTTATTATGCCACTAAAATAACTGAAACGTGCATCTGCCTTGCACGACTGTACGTAACGACGTAAGGCGTATACTACCCAAAGAGAAATCGGATGTTGCTTCCATTTCCGTATTTCTACGACTAAAGCAAACAGCCTTCTTCATGGCTCAAATGATTATGTCCATAACGCCAAAATGAGCAAGATATTAACGGACCATGGTGAGTGTTTAACACTCAACTAAACTTTAACGTTACACAAATTCATTCCCTAACGGTAGATAAAAAAAGATAGCGTTAGAAAGTGATGTTTTAGTGTAACTTAACGGCTAATGTTAACGGAAACAGTCCGGCATATGAGTACTGCAATACTAGCGATAAATGCAGTTGTCTTTATACTGTTAACGTATAGTTGTTTTCCCCTCAGGTTTCCTTTCCCTTTCTTCTCTCCGTCTTATCGTCCCCCCGCTGCAGCTTGTGTCTGTAGCTCTGTGGGAGATAGTGAAGCAGGGGGCTATGATGTACTACGGTCTGCTGGAGGAGTTCGTTACTACAGTATTGGATACAGTCCCTGAACTGCTCACTTACACAGAAAGAGCCCAACTAGTTATGGGCCTACGTGCAAAGGTAAGAATAAGCCGTAGTGCAAAGTAGCTACATTTACTCAAGTATTTCTTTAATACTTCCCTTTTTATCCTACTTTATACTTCTACTCCACTACTTTTCAGAGAGAATGTACGTTTTACTACACTGCATGTTACTCTGCATATTTAGATTATTGATAGAAAATACAAATCAAGTAATACATTATTATATTGTTATAGATTCAGGTACCCAGCATTTTATACCTTAATCAAAATCAGCTTTACTAGCTGCAACATTAAAGTGATGTACATATTAATGCGTCCATAATTACAATCCAGTAATATAATAAGCATTATTCGGAAATGGACCATTCTTCATAATGACTACTTTTACTTTTGATACTTGTAAGTATATTGTAATGATCATATTTTTACTTGAATAAGATTTTGAAATGCAGGGATGTTACATGTAACAGAGTATTTTTACACTGTAATATTACTACTTTTACTTAAGTAGAAGATCTGAATACTTCCTCCACTACTGAGAATAACTTGTTACTTGAATACTAGCTGTTTTAATAATTATTTTACTCTATTTTGAGGTACTTTACCTCCAGTGTTATTTTTGTTTTGCAACTTTATACTACACAACTACATTTTACATGGTTATGTAGTACTTTTTTAGTCCGATTAATGTATTTGACTGCTACAGTTAATCTGCAGAAAAAGATAATACACATAACACTTATAATCATTTCATAAAATATTGTGAATTATTCTTGATTACACTACCCAACCGTATTAAGGTCCACCGGCTATAACAATAATGATATATAGTATAAAGTACTATAACACAGACAAGGGCCATTCAGCATAATAGATACTTTTACTTCTTACATTTTGCTGATAATACTTTTCTTGTGATGAAGACCATTATACTATTGCCTCTTTTTTTTTTTTAAATAAGTAATATCCCTCATAGACAAATCTCAGATATATGCAATTCCTATATTGTACTATAGGGGATATTTCTCAGATGATGGCCATGCCACTCAGGGCCACACCTCCACATGTGAGTTGAAAAATAAAGCCTTCGCCTAATTGTTTTGTCTCTTCATATGCCAACAGGTGGTGCTAGAGTTGTGCCGCAACGATGATTTTGCCAGCCTACAGGCCATCCAGCCTCATCTGAGCAGATTAAAGACCTACATCACAAACCAAGATAAAGAGGTGGCTGCTCTTGTTAAATCTCCATCACTCTTTGTGTCATTTGCGTTTACTTATGTGCTTTTTTCTTTGCTTTTTTAAGACTTCCAGCTCTGAGGTAAAAGCATCAGTGACAAACTTCCTGAAGCTTGTTCACACTCTATTGGATGATACATGCCAGAGGGATATCTTTTATCAGGTAAAGATTATGTCCCTTGAGATTAATGCTAAAAAGGAACATAAAAAAGTACATTTCTCAGTTCATATCATTTATATGCTGTTTGATTTCCTTCAGGTTGGTTAAATGTCTTGATGATTGCCTTAATGTAACTCTCAAGATCTGTTATGGTATTAAAGGCTCCTTCCAGTATTTTGAGAAATGAAATTTTAATGAAAACATTTGTTTTTTTTTATTCTTTTAGAAAACCTTCCCAACAGTGTTCGGCCCTGAATATGACTCAGCGCTACAGGCTCTAATGAGAAAATTCCTCTTCAATCTGCAGAAGCTGCTGCCTGTTCCAAATCTTGAACAAGTGGGTACAAACAGTATCCCGGGACAAAAACAAGTAAAAAAAGAAACATGCAAAAAACTATAGAAATTCAATATTTATTAAATATTATAAGAATATTTGTTAGCAGTATGTTTGTAAATTGGCACAAAAGCAATTACATGTTTATATTGTTATTCCTTCATACTCTACAGAGCATGTTCATTAAAACTGATATGTTCTACTTTCATAATTAGAAAATTCAGTAATGGAGTATTATTATATATATTAGCTTTTAGAGTTGCAAGAAAATTAGTTTTGTAAACTGCATTTAAAACCCTCCAGTGGATATTAGTTTTCCTGCCTTCATTAACTTGTTAGATAATCATGGATGCATATATTTGTGCTTACTGTGAGAGGAAGAACAATTTACAATCACCAGTTTCCACTAGTTTTCCCTTCTCTGGGAGATGCCGAGCGACATTCTGGGAAATGTAGAAAAGCATTGAGCACTGATTTGAGGCAATTTGAGGGACGTTGTTACAATAACAAGGAAATTAACAACATATATGAGAACATAACTGGAATGGCAGGATGGAGATTGAATATAACACTATTTGAAATTGATATGAACTGTTCTGCTCCATTTCAAGACTTCCCTTTGGTTCAGTCTCTCCCCTTCTATCTTGAAAGAGTGTGTGGACTTCATGAATCAACCGGAGCCCCTGCATACACTCATTCAGCATCACAAACAGCATGGCCACAAAGTTCCACAAGGTACTTTCACACAATTCCTAATGGTCTTTCCTATTATTATTATTATTTTTTTTTTTTTTCTGTTTTAGTTACTAAACATATTTTGTGTTTTGTCATTTTTCTAGCTTCGTCTTCCTCAGGTGATGATTGCATACTTTCCAGCTTGTCCTATCACCTACCAAACGTGGACATTGAGGAAAGAGGCGCACTAAAGGATGAAGGAGGCGCACTAAAGGATGAAAAAGAAAACTTTAAGGAGACAAATTCCAAATTGAAGAGGGATGTCGAAAGAGATGCACGGCAGCATGTTGATGATCTGACTGAAGACCAAGGAGCCTCTGTTGAAGTCATACTTCAACCTTCTGATGAAAGTGAGTCTAATGATAATGACGATGTGGGCAAAAAAGGATTCCGGCATTTAAAAACTGCCAGTAGCACATCCTCAAAAACCTTCAATTGTCTTGTTTGTGGCCAAGATTTTGATTCTCCTAGCAAACTGAAAAAGCACCAGATTACCCAAAGTGGTTGCTGTTCAAAAACAGTGGGTCCGTCAAATTCTGCTGACCAAAATAGGTTTTTGGAGAAGCTGAATTTACATCCTAAACCAAAGACTTGTGTTGAGAATAAAACTTCCACAAGTGAGAACAAGCTTTCATCTACACTCGACCCATCAAATCTGAATAGTCTTGCGAACTTTGAGCAATCTAATGACGATGACGCTAGACTTGTTTGTCATGTTTGTGACAAGGTTTTCACTTACCCAAAGAGTTTTGACAGACACCAGAGGAATTGTGTGGTTAGCAGGAAACGACAAGCGGAGACAGACACGCAATGTTCCACAAGCCTACCTCGTCCCTCCAAAGCAAACCCTGTTGTTAAGACCAAAGACTCTTCGCCTAGTGAAACTGAAGCTGGGCTTTCAAATGTTGTACCCCACGAATCAACATCTTCTGACTCGAAAATGAAAAGAAGCAGTCGTGTCAAACAATGCTCTGTATGCGGGAAAACATTTACTTGGTGTGCTGACTTGACGAGGCACATGAGAAGCCACACTGAGCTAAAGGATGACAAAGAAAACTTTAAGGAGACGAATTCCAAATTGAAGAGGGATGTCGAAAGAGATGCACGGCAGCATGTTGATGATCTAACTGAAGACCAAGGAGCCTCTGTTGAAGTCATACTTCAACCTTCTGATGAAAGTGAGTCTAATGATAATGACGATGTGGGCAAAAAAGGGTTCCGGCATTTAAAAACTGCCAGTAGCACATCCTCAAAAACCTTCAATTGTCTTGTTTGTGGCCAAGATTTTGATTCTCCTAGCAAACTGAAAAAGCACCAGATTACCCAAAGTGGTTGCTGTTCAAAAACAGTGGGTCCGTCAAATTCTGCTGACCAAAATAGGTTTTTGGAGAATCTGAATTTACATCCTAAACCAAAGACTTGTGTTGAGAATAAAACTTCCACAAGTGAGAACGAGCTTTCATCTACACGCGACCCATCAAATCTGAATAGTCTTGCGAACTTTGAGCAATCTAATGACGATGACGCTAGACTTGTTTGTCATGTTTGTGACAAGGTTTTCACTTATCCAAAGAGTTTTGACAGACACCAGAGGAATTGTGTGGTTAGCAGGAAACGACAAGCAGAGACAGACATGCAATGTTCCACAAGCCTACCTCGTCCCTCCAAAGCAAACCCTGTTGTTAAGACCAAAGACTCTTCGCCTAGTGAAACTGAAGCTGGGCTTTCAAATGTTGTACCCCACGAATCAACATCTTCTGACTCGAAAATGAAAAGAAGCAGTCGTGTCAAACAATGCTCTGTATGCGGGAAAACATTTACTTGGTGTGCTGACTTGACGAGGCACATGAGAAGCCACACTGAACAGTACTCTTGTGCTCATTGTGGGAAAGACTTTGACAGCTATGAAGACTGCGAGTCGCACCAGGAAGAAAAATGCAGAGTTTCAAACCAGTGTTCTCAGGACAATTCTGCGAGCAACGCAAATATAAGGAATCAGGAGAATATAGTTGCTTCAAGCAGTATTACTCAGATCCCGTCAATTTCCAATGCGTCTGCCAACTCGCAGGCTAAGTCACCTCTGACATGTCAGGAATGTGGCCAGGGTTTTACTTACAGCAAGAGTTTTGAGAAGCACAAGAGCAAATGTTCCCAAAGAGCTCCGAAAAAAAGAAAAGAAAGGGCAAACGAAAACAATTTTGTTATCAATGCTCGTCATTTGCGATCAGCTGAAAACACCAACGCTAAGGCAAGTTCTGAAATTAAGGAAAGTGAAAGTGCAAAAAGTCCAACCTCCGCGGACAATGCAGATGGCCCCCAGACTAAATCTCGCAGCATCAAGTGCACCCTGTGTGAGAATAAGTTTTCCGAAATTGTTCTCATGAAAAGACATTATTTCACGTCACATAAAGTCAGAACTGGTTCTACATCAGCAAATCAAAAGCTTGTGCCAGTGCTCTGCCTGCAACAACTGTTACACAAGGCCAGCTCTACTAAATGATCATCAAAAAGTGCATACTACAAGTGTGACACCACACGTTTCAAGCTTCACATTTCCCGCTTATCTTATTCTGCACCAGAGCCAACAGCAACCTAGTGTTTGTTCCTACTGTGGGAAACAGTTCAGTACAAAAGACTGCCTGACAGTGCATATGATGAGGCACGGGGGGGGGGGGGGGGGGGGTGCTACTCTAACTCTATCAAAAAACATACCTTAAATGGCATCTGTATAAACACAGACACATACAGAGGAAAAGCCGTTCAAGTGCGAGGACTGCGGTGTGTGTGTGTGTGTGTGTGTGTGTGTGTGTGTGTGTGTGTATGTAGGTATGTTACAAGAGGGAGTCCCATTTAATGGCTCACCGGAGAGCCAAACATATCGGTGCGTTTGTGTGCGAGGTTTGCAGCAAAGCCTTTAGATCAGGGGTCTCAAACTCAATTTACCTGGGGGCCGCTGGAGGTAGATTCTGGGTAAGGCTGGGCCACATCAAATATTCCACAAAAAAAGGGTTTCTATTATTCCAAAAAAAAGTACAACTGATCCAATCTTCTCAATCTTTAATAATAACAGTTCAGAACATGAACGGTTCTTCAGAACATATGCTTCTCTAACCTACTCCTTGCTGCCAGAGACCTGGCAGCGCTTCCTCTTACACAGCAGAGCCACATTTGGCTTGAGGGAGGAAGCAATTGAGACCCTCAGTATGGCTTGAAGATGTTCATCAGTAAGTTTGGACCTGTACTTTGACTTATTAAAGTTCATGGTGGAGAAGAGCTTTTCACACAGATATGTGCTCCCAAAAAAGGCACATGGTCCGCTTGAACATCCTGGAAAGCTCAGGGAAGGTGGGGGGCAATTCTCTCAAAAATTGTCCAAGCTTGTCTGCTTTTCCACTCACCTCCCTGAACTTGGCTTTGAGTTCAGAATTGCACTGCAGGTCAATGAGCTCCATTTGAAGCACAGGAGGGGCATCTTGCACATCGAAGGAGAAGGGGTCAGCAAACATTTGAAAATTGGCTCTGTGTGTCTTGAAGTCTGCAAACCTGTGATCAAATTCCTCCTGTAGCTTTACAATGGCATCAGCATACTTCTCACCACTGAATGGTGTGCCCACATCCATGAGTGCCTTGCATGCTGGGAAATGGCAGAGGTTTGTCTGAGAGAGCTGGGCTTTCCATAACACAAGTTTTGTGGAGAATGCTCTGACGTTGTCATAGGCAGCACTGACAAGCTGCCCCTGGCCTTGTAATTTCTTGTTCAGTACATTCAGCCCCTGTGTGATGTCAACAAGAAAAGCTAAGTCCATGAGCCATTTGGGATCACTTAGCACAGGAACAGCCATCCCATCCTTCTCCATGAAGGCTTTCACTTCTGCTCTCAACTCAAAGAACACACACAGCTGGCGGAATATTTCCTGAGCGGTGGTCTGGCCATGCATTGGAATCACTGTGAGCAACTCCTCCATCACTTCAAAATTGTCGTCAACACCGCGGACATACATTGCGAGCTGCGCAGTGTCAGTGATATCTGTGCTCTCATCAAGAGCGACTGAGTATGCACGGAAATGTTTAGCTTTCTCACGCAGTTGATCGTATATGTTACCCGACAGGTCAGAAATGCGCTCTGCCACTGTGTTGGCTGAAAGGCTGATGTTGCTTAACTGAGCCTTCTTTTCCGGACAGACTATACTTGCAGCCTGTAACATACACTTTTTGATGAACTCGCCATCTTTGAATGGCTTTCCCGCCTTAGCAATCATCTCACTCACCACGTAGCTAGCTTCGACTGCCGCATCGCTCTCTTTGCTTGCTTTCTTGAAAAGATCTTGTTGCCTCAGTAGACATGTTTTAAGATTGGCGACCCGGTCCTCTCTCTCATCTCCCTGGTATTTTGCATACTCCTCAGCATGTCTAGTTGAGTAATGACGTCTGATGTTGTATTCCTTGTGCACCGCAACTTTCTCTGTGCATATAAGACATGTCGGGATGCCCCTGTGCTCAACAAAAAAATATTCCGTCTCCCACTTTTCCTGAAATTGTCTGTGCTCGTCGCCAACCTTTCTCTTCACGGCAGGTTTTGAGAAAGACATGACGGGCTGGGTGACAAAAAAAAACGTTGCTGTCACAAGCCTGAGCTATGGTAGCCTATAAGTGATTAAAACAAATATAAAACGCCCAAGGCAACGACTTGGAAGAGAAAACGCGCGGGCCACACTAACACTAAACTTTGATGTCAAGTAGGGGGCCACAAAATATCGTCCAGCGGGCCGCAATTGGCCCGCGGGCCGCGAGTCTGAGACCCCTGCTTTAGATTAAACATGATGGTTCACGCGGGAGGAATGACTATTCACATGTACAAAGTGTGACGGAGCATTCTCGAGGAAAGGCATGTCTTTAATGGTGGACTTGTACTGTATTAATACTTTTAATGATTCACATGCTATATTACACTCTACCACTACATACATGTGCCATCAGTTTTCTCATCAATGTCTTAATAATGTATATATGTATGATGACATTTATGATAACATTTGTGAATAAATCGCAACATCTTTGTCTTATATCGGGAATGATCTTTATTCACTGAGAATAAAAATGACCTTTGTAGCATAGAATTTGTCAAATCAAAGTCTTTTATAAAATCTGCTGATGTCTACAAGGTTTCTCCAAGGGCTTGCAAGAAGCTCGAGGCTGTGTGATGGAAGCAGCTAGACTCATAATTTGAGTAATTTAGGGGAGAATCCAATCCAAAGAAAATAACGCAGAGGCCTTTTGCTTTTGCATGAACGTGAGGAAACAGGAAACTATTTAAGAAATGTAATAATTGTTTTAAGTCATTTTCCAAGGTGTTGGGTGCCTTGTGTGAGCTTTTTAAATGTGAGCATGTGCTTCTCTTAATTGTCCTGTGTCATTATAAATTAAATGTATATGTCACCTTGGGCCCACCACTCATGGGAAAAAACACTGGGGTCGGGTGCGCTGTCACACGGGTGGCAGTGATGGTTAGGGACCTCGACGGACCAGACCCGGGCAGCAGAGGCTGGCTCTGGGGACGTGGACCGTCACCTCTCTGTGGGGGAAGGAGCCGGAACTAGTGCGGGAGGTGGAGCACTACCAGTTGGATCTGGCGGTGTGGGGACGCAACGTTGGAGTTCACCCCGGTGGACGAGAGGGTTGCCTCCTTACGCCTTCGGGTTATGGGGGGGAAAACTCTGACTGTGGTTTGTGTCTATGCCCCAAACCGCAGTTCAGAGTATTCGGCCTTCTTGGAGACCCTGAATGGAGCCCTGCAGGGTGCTCCAGTAGGGGACTCCGTAGTCTTGCTGGGAGACTTCAACGCACACGTGGGAAACAATGGAGACACCTGGAGAGGCGTGATTGGGAGGAACGGCCTCCCTGATCTAAACCCAAACGGCCGTTTGTTGTTGGACTTCTGTGCTAGTCATGGAATGGCCATAAAAACCACCATGTTCGAACATAAGGATGCTCATAAGTATACATGGTACCAGAGCACCCTAGGCCAAAGGTCAATGATCGATTTTTTTTCTGATCTGAGGCCGCATATTTTGGACACTCGGGTGAAGAGAGGGGCAGAGCTGTCAACTGATCACCATCTGGTGGTGAGTTGGATTAAGGGGTGGGGGAAGACTCTGGACAGACCTGGTAAGCCCAAACGGGTAGTGCGGGTGAACTGGGAATGTCTGGAGGAAGCCCCTGTCCTGGAGATCTTCAACTCACACCTCCGGCGGAGCTTTTCAGACATCCCTGTGGAGGTTGGGGGCATTGAACCTGAGTCGGCGATGTTCAAAACCTCTATTGCTGAAGCTGCGGTGATGAGTTGTGGTCTCAAGGTCTTAGGTGCCTCAAGGGGCGGTAACCCTCGAACACCGTGGTGGACCCCGGTGGTCAGGGAAACCGTTCGACTGAAGGAGTCCTTCCGGGTTATGTTATCCGGAAGGACTCCGGAAACAGTTGCAGGGTGCTGAAGGACTAGAAGGGCGGCAGCCTCTGCCGTGTCAGAGGCAAAGCAGCGGGTGTGGGAGAAGTTCGGAGAAGCTATGGAGAAGGACTTTCGGTCGGCACCAAGGTGCTTCTGGAAAACCATCCGGCACCTCAGGAGGGGGAAGCGGGGAATCATCCAAGCTGTATACAGCAAGGGTGGGACCCTGCTGACTTTGACTGAGAAGGTTATCGGGCGGTGGAAGGAGCACTTTAAGGAACTCCTAAATCCGACTAACATGCCCTCTATGGAGGCAGAGCTGAAAGCTGATGGGGGATCATCGTCAATTTCCCTGACGGAAGTCACTGAGGCAAAGCCGCAGGGGTTGATGAGATCCGTCCAGAAATGCTGAAGGCTTTGGGTGTTGAGGGGCTGTCTTGGTTGACACGCCTCGTCAACATTGCGTGGAAGTCTGGGACAGTGCCTAGGGGGTGGCAGACCGGGGTGGTGGTTCCCCTATTTAAAAAGGGGGACCAGAGAGTGTGTGCCAACTACAGGGGTATCACACTTCTCAGCCTCCCTGGTAAAGTCTACTCCAAGGTACTGGAAAGGAGGGTTCGGCCGGTAGTCGAACCTCTGATTGAAGAGGAACAATGCGGATTCCGTCCTGGTCGTGGAACAATGGACCAACTCTTCACTCTTCACTCTTGCAAGGATCCTGGAGGGGGCCTGGGAGTATGCTCATCCGGTCTACATGTGTTTTGTGGATCTGGAGAAGGCGTATGACCGGGTCCCCCGGGTGATACTGTGGGAGGTGATGCGGGAGTATGGGGTGAGAGGGTCACTTCTGAGGGCCATCCAATCCCTGTACGCCCAAAGCAAGAGTTGTTTCCGGATACTCGGCAGTAAGTCGGACTCGTTCCCAGTGAATGTTGGCCTCCGCCAGGGCTGCACTTTATCACCAATCCTGTTCGTGGACAGGATATCGAGGCATAGTCGTGGAGGAGAGGGGTTGCAGTTCGGTGGCCTGAGGATCTCATCGCTGCTCTTTGCAGATGATGTGGTCCTTATGGCATCATCGGTCTGTGACCTTCAACAGTCACTGGATCGGTTCGCAGCCGAGTGTGAAGCGGTTGGGATGAGGATCAGCACCTCAAAATCTGAGGCCATGGCTCTCAGCAGGAAACCGGCGGATTGCCTACTTTGGGTAGGGAATAAGCCCTTACCCCAAATGAAGGAGTTCAAGTACCTAGGGGTCTTGTTCGCGAGTGAGGGGACGATGGAGCGAGAGATTGGCCGGAGAATCGGAGCAGCGGGGGCGGTACTGCAGTCGCTTTACCGTACCGTTGTGACGAAAAGAGAGCTGAGCCAGAAGGCAAAGCTCTCAATCTACCGGTCGATCTTCGTTCCTACCCCCACTTATGGTCATGACCGATAGAACTAGATCACGGGTACAAGCCGCCGAAATGGGTTTTCTCAGACAGGTGGCTGGCGTCTCCCTTAGAGATAGGGTGAGAAGCTCAGCCATCCGTGAGAGGCTTGGAGTAGAGCCGCTGCTCTTTTACGTTGAAAGGAGCCAGTTGAGGTGGTTCGGGAATCTAGTAAGGATGCCACCTGGGCGCCTCCCTAGGGAGGTGTTCCAGGCACGTCCAGCTGGGAGGAGACCCCGGGGGAGATTATATCTCCTCACTGGCCTGGGAATGTCTCGGGATCCCCCAGTCGGAGCTGGAGGATGTGGCCCGGAGAAGGGAAGATTGGGGTACCTTACTGGAGCTGCTGCCCCTGCGACCCGACCCCGGATAAGCGGTAGACGATGGATGGATGGATGGATGTCACCTTGGGCTCTGGGAAGTAGTTTCTGATGTTCATAGATCAAACTATCACCTGTTTGGTTGAGATAATAAACGTTGGGAGTAACAGACTGCCACAAGAACAACTTTCAATTGCTGCAAATAATTTGATTAAAGAGATTCAAGTTTCTGAAATAGGTTCTATGCACGACAAAGTAAAATGTTCTTCCTTTGAGAATTCATATAAACTTCCACTGATGCCCAAATTGAGGCTACAGGAAGTTCTGCTTTCAAACTTTTACAAAAATAAAACTATGTATTGGCAGCAAACTGCACTTTGCCCATCAACAGTGTCATATTATTACATTTTTATTTTCATTATAGTATATTTTATTGCATAAAATCTGTTGGATAAGATCAACAAGTCATTGGCAATTTGAAAAATTGTGAAATATGGCCATCAAAATGTGCCAGCGCTGTAGATAACATCTCAACGTTGCTTGTGTTGTGTTGTTAATTTACAATGAAATGTCATTTTTGCTTGTTAAATGACTTGAGTGGATACTCAATTATTAAAGCCATTAGTGATTAATGTTCTGTTGATCAACTAATCTATTATGTGATAAATCATTTCAGCACTAGTGTATACACACGTTAGCTTACTGTTGCAGAAAAAGCATTTCTCCACCAGAGAGCAGTGGAGCTCCAGGGACAGACTGGAGTTTATGTGCAATATCTCTAAAATAATAAATTCTTAACCGTTCTTTCCCAGGCCACATCTGAACATCCAGAACATTTTGATTGTGGAAGTTGTTATGTATGATTGTAATCTTTACGTTTTTGTGGATAAATATGCAACTAATGCTAAATATTTCATTAGACAGTTTTTGTCTCTTTCAATTGCTCCATGCTATCTCTATCTCTGCAGAACACAGAGGAACCGTCAGTTTGGGATTTTCCGCTTAGTCTATTTTCCCACTTTGTCTGCTAATTAAGAAACAATGTTGCAGGCAAGGTGATAGAGGGTGACAGACAGCAGCTTTTCTTTTCTTTTTTAAAGGAACATCTCTGTAATAACCGCACAGTAGGGTCGCAAGGATGTTCGTGTTAGTCCTGTTTGATGAAATAAAATGCAATAAGGGAAAAGGGAACACTGTTTACTTTTGTATTCCGACTCTTTTCAAAGGACCGTGGACAGGATGTGCTCAGCACATTTTGAGGTAATTAGACTCGGTTATATGCTCACAGAATCACAGTATTTGACAGCAAGCGAGTGAAAATCGAAACAAGAAATCCCACAAAATGAAAGCAATCTTCAGTGGGCTCTGCAACACTCACTGGTAGGCAGACTGCACCACTCCTCTGGGACATTCTGGCTGTCTTCTGTCTGCAGAGACACTGAGATTTTTCTCAGACTGAAACCTCCATCTGTCCCACTCATAATGAACACCACAGTATGGAGTGGACTATCAACTAAAGAGCTTAGCTCCCCTATGGCCTCTCGTGCCTCTGCTGAAGGTAAGACTTATATCGCCCGGTCTCAGAAAGAGGTAGCTCAGCATTATATAACATGTCACATTAAAAGAGTGTAGCTAGTGCTAATAATCATAAATGCAGCTGTTACTTTAGAATAATTCCCCGTAGACCATTAGAATCCAGACTTCTTGTAGAATATGAACCCCCAGTATTAAGCCTTTTAGAAAGATCTCTATGACCTCTGTGAGAAAATAAGGCTAAATTGTAATTTCCCCAAATCTTTCTAATTTCATGTCATCGCTACTGCTACTTTATGCCACTTTAAACTCATTTAAATGCTTTTATTAAAGCTGCTATTTTATCTATTAGCCTTTTCCACTTTTACTATTTGTATTCTGCTATTTAATACTATTTTTAATACTATTTCACATTTACATTAACATTGTGATTATTGTACTCTAAACGCTCTGTATAATGTTGTACTCATTTTTATGTTTTTGCTGTGAAGCACTTTGGGCTGCAAATCTTGTATGAAAGGTGCTATACAAATAAAGCTTATTATTATTACTGAAACTAATAAAATATGAAACAAACAATATTTAAACTGAGTTTTGGCCTTTTGATTTTATGTTTAGTGAGTTTTAAAGCACATTTGTGTGAAATATTTATTCTTATAGCATACATTTCTTTGTCTGTCAGAGTGGGATTTTTTATACAACCACAAATGTTGAAAGGCAGAAATGTTTTAAAAACCTACACATAGAGCCTGTAAGTAGTTTTCGTATTCATAAACATCGTATCACTACAGTTATTATGAGATGGGACTATTCTACATTGGATCTGTAAGATTTGCTGGAGAAAGAATAAGAGTAAAATGTCCCCTTGGTTCACTTTAATATAATTATTCTGCCTCTACAGAACCCAGTCATTTACACTATTAGTCTTTTTTTACAGACTTATATAACTGTCTGAAAATTGCAGGCATAATTCACCATAATGTTCTGTGTAGAGCACATACCATGCATCTCTATTTAATTTGAAGAGCTTCACTCCAACATCCACTCCATATTGATTGACAGCATATCTGAAAGGGAGATATGGGTGACAACATTATAAGTAATACAGAAATCTTTATATAAAAGAAAATACTGATTGGCTACGCTTATTCAAAATGGAAGCAGCATTTGTAATATTATTAATGTGTGGTTTATATTTACAGAACTATTTGAGAATTCCTCATGGTGTGAGCGTTAACAAACATTGAGTGGTGTAAGCTAATCTAGTTATACACGGCAGATGTTAATATAAAGGGCTTTTTCCCCCCCACCTTATTTGAATAGTGAGGTTTAGAAGTGCAAGAACCAAAATGTATCCTGTTATTATTAGAATAGGATACAATTGTGAAGGACTGCTGAGTGGTGCAATGCAGCTTTGATTGAATTGAGTCCCAGGTTTGCAGCAGTGTTGAAGGGATTCTGACTCTGTAAAGTCTCTTACTCAGCAGAAATGTCCTCAAGAGCTGGTGCACTATGGGAGCTGCATTGGTGACGCCAGCAACAAATGCCATTCTGTAGACATTCATCATATCCACAGAATGGATGGCCATCGTTTGTCCCCCACCTGCCTGACATTATCTTCCTGAGAATATACATGTTGTTGTTTGTCTTGTTGTAGATATATAGGGATATGACACACCCATCATTTTAGACAACAGACTGCATACAGTGTGCTGCCTCCTTTGTTTCGTTTCCTTTTACCCAACAGAATTCATTGCATGTTTCTTTAAATTCAGTAAAACCAGCATTAGAGAGTTACAGCGATTCAGGCGGAGCTCTCTCCTCCAGCATAATTGGTTCTTGGCAATGATGCCTTACAGATTGCAGTGGTATCTTTACCCCTCTCTTCCCAATGTCCCGCCACACTTACTATAAATATGACCCATAAGCACATCATCATGCCGCTTTCTTCAGCTTGGGAGGCTTTTGAAAAAGGCATAATTTCTCAGCTGGCGTGTGGAAAGCGCAGCACAGCCAGGAGCCTTTCCCACACTTTCACCACTGTAGGAGAGAGGGGGGGGGGGGGGCAGATGAGAGAGAGAGAGAGAGAGAGGATTCTGAGGATGAAGCTTCCTGCAGGCTCTCACCTGTGTGTCGTTTTCTTTAGAACACCGAGCTGCAGAGGTTGGCAGTTTTTGGGCCAGGTGACACTGATGGTTGATTGAACTTTTATGCAGCAGGAGCATCCAGTAAGGATCCTGGATATAGCATTGCTATTTTTTGCTCTGATTTTCCTACTCATGTTTTATTCAGACCTGGGATGCTTCACAAGAAGGCCTATGTGCAACCAAGTAGGGAAGATGGATGCTCGGTTGTTTTTTGAGATACAGGATGGTCTGAAATGTCAACCATGTGCTGTTTGTGTGCGTGTGTGTTTATGAGAGAGAGCTGTAGAGGGGGGGTGGGGGTATAAAATAGGGATAGAATGTAAGCGATAGAAACAGAAAACTGAAATGCAGTAAATCTCTTGCCACTAATTATCACCACTTTGTTTAACACTTTTCCTAATAGCCTCAAGTGTTGCTAAAAACAGCTAAAAACATTACAAATTCAACTTCCTCTGCACTGGCTCCAGCCAAGCTAGTTAATCAGAAATCCGCTTTCCCTTTGAAAAAAAGGAAAGTAGAATTTGCTATCAGTTGGTGATTGCAAATGCTGCTTGTTCTTGACCTTGAAGTCACCTTTACCTTCCTTTTGAATTCCAACAAAGGGTAGATAATCTGACTAGAACTTCTTCCATGAGAGTTTTCATATGCAAATCATTTAAAAAACGATTAACAGAGTAGTGACACACAACACCACGTATCTGCACACGTGTCCTGGTCGAGAGTGTCTGTATGTAAGTGTGTCTCTGACATAGTGTACTGTAAATCCTCTGCTAAACCCTGCAGGCACACAGAGCTATGCAGCAGAAATTTGTCCCGTCCCACCATGCATCTGGTATGTATTGATTGTACTCTTTTGGACAGCAGTGCTTACTGTACAACACAGAGCAGCAGAGAGGGAGAGAGAGAGTGAGCAGAGAGAGAGAGAGAGAGAGAGAGAGAGAGAGAGAGAGAGAGAGAGAGAGAGAGAGAGGGGCAGGGAGTGGTGGGTGGTGAATGAGTTGAGTTTTGCTTTTTTTTTTTATCTTAATGTGGCTGCAACACCGAGCCAGGTCTGAACATTGACTTGTGACTATTTAAACATATCCAAATGCTGTGTGTTCAAGCTTGCATCTCTGTGCATATTTACATCTGTGTGCTTACATCTTAATTTGCCGCCATGTAAGAATGTTAATACAGAGTATGCATGTTGTGTATGTGTAAGGATAAGGATTAGTACCCCATATTATCTATCTTCCAACAACTGCAATGCAGCCAAGTCTGGGCTTCAGCTTTGTCTATTTGCATTCAGGCCAGGTATAATGGTGGGAGCTCCAGGCTTCGGCGTCTCCACGCCTCTAAACGTAACACAGTATCCAGCTGTCCAGCACAATTAACATCTGTACAGTAGGTGTGCTGCTGGGATTAATGTTCCATATGTCAGACCAGACCTGAGAAGACCCTATCCCTGTAAGAACAAGCTGACCTGTGTGTCGAGGCTGCAAGGTGCAAACAACAAAATGAATATCAAAATGTGTTAGTTGCTTCTAGATTATAATATGCTACATGGTTTCTTTTAAACATTGTGAGCTGTGCCAACATTCTGGCATGGCAAGTTAAATAAAGAACGTTTTTTAATTTAACTAAAGGTAAACAAAGCTTTCCTAGATTATTAATTTACTAATTTTTAGCACAATTGAAAAAGCAAACAAGTCTGCCATGTGGCTGTATAAAAAACCCACAATATAAAAGTATGAAGGTGCAGTATCCACAACACAACTGTACTGTAAAACACAACTGTAATTGTACCAGTCAGTTCTATACTTGTATTAAAGTATCTGACAAAAACAGTACGGGCCTCCAGTAGTACCGAAAGGAATTGAATACAGAGCAGAGACAGAAGGAATCATAGCGTTAAAAGGTTACGTTGATTGCGTGAGCCCAAGATGTCTGTTCTGATTGTCACAAGGATGTTAGTGGAAAATCAACTAGCTTCTGTAATTGGGGGAGTTTCTTGCATGCTGCATGAGTGTGCAGACAGAAAGCAGATGGGGCTGTAGTTGAGCTGCTGAATGATGGGCAAATAACAATAAGCAGACAACCTCTTCCTGTGAGACGGATGCTGTGTCAGTAGGCAACGCATGCACATCACACTAAACAAGGGACCAATATGTATGCACGCTTGGTGCTCACAAACATGCACGTTGACACACAAATGTTCTGTCTTTTGGCTCAAAATCCATAGACAAGATCCTTGGGTAAACAATAATGATTGTAGTTCAACAAACACTGTAATCTCTGAGTTGTTAGTCCAGATGACAATGTGTGTGCGCGTGTGTATGTTGTATGTGTATGTGTGTGTGTTTCATAACAGGCAGTAATGATTGAAATCAAACCTGTGAAGTAGGTCAACCATCCGTCTACACCTACACCCTTTAATGTTTTATGACCGGTGCCACAATCGTTGACAGCTGCACGGTAACTGATGCCAATATATTGTTATCATGTCTTCGTGACTGTGCAGGGCCATTTAACTGTGAGGCAAATCAGATTAGTGCTAAACAGGTCAACGCAATAAAGCAATGTTTCATACATGCTCGCTAATTCCATTAGAAGCTCATAGAGTATCTGTCATTTGTATGATGTGGCCTTGTTTCTGCAGAAGTCAAACTCACAGTAGAGATTGAATTCCCAAATACGCATCTGATCCACATATGGGGATAACTAAGCTTGGTTTTAGCGTCAGGGAATATGGCAAAGTATCAGCTGTTTAAACACTGAACAGTCGATTCGGCTTTTTGAACGTTCGACTCATCTCCAAACCATCATCACACATCATAAAACAAATTCAGTCATTGAAGCTGGCAGACATTGGCAGTGTCTTGATTTTAATCTGAATGTGTCAGATGCTAAAGTTCATTTTCTGTTCTCTGTGAAGTAGCAGTTCATTGATGAAAACACGGATGCAGTCATAAATACAATATCAGGCGTAACCATTGCAATGACTCTGAAAAAGCATAAAGTGAAACCAAAGCCATTGCCTTGTCCAGAAATAATAGCTTAGTTCTTGTTTCACACCCTTGGCAGCCCTGGTCATTTATCATTATCAAGCACCTGGGCACACAACCACAAGGCTTTTGGTTTCCTTGGCAATAGGCAAGCTAAAGCCTGCTCCTCTTCTTCAGGTGGAAGTGAGTCAACAGTGCTGTTGTACAAATCGCCCCCGTGCCATTCTCATGCTTTGTGAGCTCGATGTAGAGTAGGAGAATAAAAAAAGGAGCATAGAGACAAATGACAGTGTCTTGCCATTGACAAGAAACATGTCTCCACAGGCCAAACACTCATTGGCATGAGCAGCCAAGAACTGCAGAGGCTTATCTGAGATAAACATGCTGTGGGCCTTTTATTTATTCAACATTCATTCATCCAGGAAAACACAACTGGGCACAATTGCTCTTTTCCATCAGAGCACACCTGGGGGCTGTCAATACAGCAGCTACGTTGTTGTCCACTGAGAAATAGCACTGTACAAAGACTAAACTGATGTCCCTGTGATCACAATCCCCTCAACATAGAGTCAAGACAGCTACTGTCCTGACTTAAAATACTGTTTATTGATCTGGTGATGAGATTTGCATAATTTCTCTGTTAATGTCTTTATAAATTGAATATCTTTGGGATTTGGAACGGTTGGCTGGACAAAACAATGACAACCATGACGTATCCTCTAGAGATGATTAATTAGCCAACATGACTAGCATGAGATCTGTAAAACAGAAAACTGGATGCTGCATGTAAATCTTAATAACACTGTAGTGCAAAAGATCTGAATCCTGTTGACTCAGTCAGCATAAAATGCCAAGTCACCATGGTAACAGGGGATGCAACACGCTTCGTAAAGGGTGGTGGAGACATTCACCAAGAGCATCATCACGGGATCTATTTCAACCGGATATGCCATCAGATTTTGTGCACCACAGCCACAGCTTTGGCTACTACAGGTCACGTTGAAGCTTCTTTATTATGTAACTGCGTTGAATCACAGTGGTAGAAATGACAAGCGCTGACGAAATCAACGGTCACACATGAACGGTATTTACAGCTGTACAATTGCTGCTTAATACATGGACCCCTCAATATCTGTGCGCCAGACACGTCAGTAACCACCAGCGTTAGTCTATAAAGTTGCATAACATTTCAGTCACATCCACCCTCTGCCTTACAAGAATAGCGGCTCTCCATTAATACATTATGGAGGGTTATATCTCACAGGAAAACTATAACACCAGTTCACAAGAATAATAGCCCGTAGGGATATTGTTGTAATTTGTCATTCGCGTAAACCACGAGTGTATTTAAAGCGACAACCCACCCACCTACCCCCCAGGTCCACACACACATATAGACTGGTAGATATGGTAAAACAAAACAAAAAATACAACAAAAAGATTTTGGGGACAGGATGGATGGATGGATGGATGTGCGCCTACCTGTCCTCAGGTTGAAGGAGAGTCGGGCTTCAACCAGATATGGGGTGTCGCTCTTGGAACGGAGTCTCCTGATCGGTCTGCGGTCTGTGCTGCTGTCTGGAGTGGTCGCCATCAATTTGAACCAGTGTCCAGGGATGACTGCCGGCCGACTGGGGCAGATGCAGAACCACGGCCACTCACACTGAGAAGTAGCTATTGATGGGGAGGAGGAGTTCACACACACACACACCGAGAGAGAGAGAGAGAGAGAGAGAGAGAGAGAGAGAGAGAGAGAGAGAGAGAGAGAGAGAGAGAGAGAGAGAGAGAGAGAGAGAGAGAGAGAGAGAGAGGCGTTGGTGGCATGGATACGACGAGGGAAAAATATATAAAGATGGCATCATTCTTTGATACAAATGTATTGATTTGTATCTTTTCAATTTATTCAGATAGTACAATCCCAGCCTATAGGCCTAAATAGCTACTGATTTAGACATATACGTACAAAATGTATTTATTTTATCCTTCAAAATAGGCTACGAATGATTACATCTATATATAATTTACAATAGCCAAAAAAAGACAACAAATGGCTTACACATAACTACGTGCAACGTAGGCATACCATATGTATCACACTATACAACTTCATAATACTACATGGTATGCTATTAAAGATAAACAAACACTCATAGATAAAAGAAAGTAAAATTAAATATATGGTAATATGACATAGTTACTTACTTACATCTAATGGTAATGTTGAGAATCACAGAAGAAGAGATAAGATAATGAAATGGCACATTTTGAGAGGGATCAGTGCAGTTTAATGTTCAGTTCAGATCTTTATTGTCTCACAAAATGAAAACGTTTTGCTGCAAGGCACAGTAACACAGCAAGACTTCAATGGTGTAGCATGAAGTGTTGCTCTGTATCTAATTTGGGGATGAATGAATCATCCTGAATGAATCACACTTACGGCAGTCTACCACCAGATGGCTCTCTTCAACTACACATTTTTGTCAGTAAATGTGCTTTTAGTTTTTTTCAGCGCGTGGTTTACGACAGCGTGGTGACTTTACGCCATTTTATGATAATAGCAGTGAGAGAGGTAAACAAGCAAACTCGGCGTAAATTTCTGCTCCCAAAAGTGGGAATATCATTAAACGAGGTAAGTACGATAACGTTACTAAGGCAAGTTCATTTATAAACGCATATATCTGTCCTGTTTTCAGCTGACGTTAACGTCACCTGTAAATACACACGTTTGCACGTGCACGTAAGTTCCTGTTTATGTGACATGAGACGACATGATTTAATCCCAAACTAACTTCACGACGAAACAAGCGACGCTATGTTAACGTAGAGCATTTGTAAAGGACTATGCAATATAGCAGCTACAGTTAACTAACGTTAGGTGTACTATCAAGATATATAAGTAAAGTGGCTGGTTGCCTTGGAAGAAAACGATTTGAAGTAGTTTAAAGTCCGTTTAAAGATGGGTTAAACAGTCTTTAACAGTGTGTGCAACTCTAACTATGGAAATATGCAGAATGTGTACAGCTCTTTGACTCAAAGTTGTGCTGAATTGTAGTTTTTCTTTTATATACGAGGCAGCCTGTAAAACCTGTTTTGACACTTTTGGTATGCTGAGGCTTGAAGGGCGCACCCACTTTTGTTCTTATTGATAGTTTGTCTAAGCAAGCCGTTTAAAACCGGCCTCTTACTTCCAACCTATTAGTAAAAGGTGCACATTCCTCGTCAGTGCTTAATAGCCAGGTCTCCTTAGGTTTGTGGTCATTAATGGCTGCAAGATAAGAGTATCACAGTCTGATTTGCACAACTACATTACATGCATTCCTGCAGCCACACACACAGGCTCACTTCCAATTTCCAATTTAAAATATCCCCTAAATGTCATAATTTAGAGAGATTTCTTTTTACATTCTGTATAACATTATCACATATAGAATGTGCTTTTGCCCCCCTTATATACTCTTCATTGCCGCTATTAGTGAAATAAACAAAACAAGACAGCTTGTTCCTCATGGCTGCACTATTGGACCAAATGTTGATATATTTTAGATTATGTATTTATTTTAAATACATGGCGTGTCAGGAATTTAGGTAAAGTTCTGTGGTTTTAACAATGCTTGGCTGCACAACATCACTTTGTAAAGACGAGTGAAGGTTAATGGTCATAATAAATATAAACAGGAGAAAAACTGCATGTTTGCTCATCCGCACCACATACTATAAATAAAAACTAGTTGTTAAGAATAATCCAATAATTAGCTTTTATTTTGTGTTCTTTTTCATGTATGTCATGTGTTCATCTATTCTTCTGTGACAATAGTGACAATGCTCCTCCAAAATCGAGCTGTGTTTGCTCTTGGTCTTCGCATGTGCTCCACTCATGTGATGAAAGGACCTTTGATGGACACAGCAAGACCCAACTCAGGTAAAATGAAAGCTGTTCGGTTAATTAGTTAACTAGTATTGGTTTTCGGCTGTGACCGGTAAATATTAGTCCTTCATTAAACATTGATTATCAGGTCATCCTTCCTCCTGGCAGGCACGGTGC
This sequence comes from Cottoperca gobio, assembly GCF_900634415.1. Taxonomy (NCBI): domain Eukaryota; kingdom Metazoa; phylum Chordata; class Actinopteri; order Perciformes; family Bovichtidae; genus Cottoperca; species Cottoperca gobio. The sequence goes on from NC_041371.1 coordinate 10,253,628, forward strand.
ATAAGAACATCTAAATGTTTAAATTCAATGTTATTAGTAACATTTTTGCAATAAGGTACTGCAAAATCGTAGCATCTAAGAAATTAGGGAAAAATCAATCAAGTAGTTAGTAACTGTGACTTAATGCAAAGTCTGCACTGCAAATATTGTAACACTAGCAAATGTAATACTTAGGCTTACTCCTACACCTGAAATCTGCTTTGGAGAAATCAACCAATGTGGTCAGAGGAACATTTAATAAATTCAGGGAAATATGGGACACTTTTATGCTGTACCTGGAAAGTAAGTAGGTTGAAATTATTGAATGAAATATAATAAACCCACAAGCACCTATACAAAATGACTATACCTCCTTATATTATGTTTTTTCTTCTATCTTTCCCTGAATAGTTGATGTTGTATGACCGTATGTTCTTTCGATGAGCAATAAATGTAATACTTACTGATATATCGCAGCATCCATAGGGCCCCTCCCCAGACTTAGCATTTGTGGACATATAGTTGGGAGAACTGTAAAAAAAAGAATTATAAAATGCTACTGCTATGCTGTATTGATCCCTCACATGTGCTCGTGACTTGTCTTCCATAGTTATTAAACTTAAACACTTAATTATACTTTGCTCTTCTTTTTATTCCCCTAGACATGTCTGAATTCCGCAAGGTTTTTTCCAAAGCAAAGCACATAGCAATCATCACAGGGGCAGGTGTGGGTGCAGAGAGTGGAGTACCGACCTTCAGGGGAGAAAATGAGAAGTGGAGGAAGTGGCAATCTCAGGTAATTTCCTAAAAAGCAGAACACACACACACACATACACCACACACACGTGTGCATGGCTGTATTATTTATTTTTTGTCTTTTTATGTAGGTCAAAGTTTTGTGTTTGGTCTGATTTGCAGCTGTGCATCAGAGTTGTTGCTGAGTGGGTGTATTTCATGTTTACATAATACATCTTCACAGCTCAGTGGATTTATCTCAGCGGCAACAGCCAGTAAAGAGAGAAATCGTGTTTGTTGCATAATCTGGATTCTTGTCGTGGGCTGCTCTAAGATTTACCTCCAGGAAAGAACCAAAAATAGTCTTTCATACAACAAATGTTATTCTCCCTTCCTAATTGAGGTGTTTAGACTTACTCTATGATGCTTTTCATTTTCTTGCCTCTGAATATTGCACGTTCCACCTTCTTATCACTTAAGTTTTGACCTAAAACATGCCTCTGTTGATGCATCCACAGGACCTGGCGACCCCAGAGGCCTTCTCTCGAACACCGTCTCGGGTCTGGGAGTTCTACCATTACAGAAGGGAGCTGGCTTTGGATAAGAAGCCCAGTGCTGCCCATCTGGCCATAGCAGAGTGTGAGGCCCGGCTGAGGAAGCAGGGACGCTCCGTGGTTGTCATCACCCAGTGCACAGACGACCTCCACCGACAGGCCGGGTCCAAACATGTGCTCAAGATTCATGGTGAGAGGCAGAGTTGGGCCAGAACTACAGACTTCCAAGCATTGCACTGAAGTAGTGAACTTTCACAAGACATAATAGACATGATTTTGGAATGATTTGATTAAGAAAGGAATTCTGTTGCACTGAATACTCATTTTGTAGGAAAGATCTAGCCTAAAATAGAACCATCCCATGTGCCAACAGAGTTAGTCAGGAATCTTACGTCAGTAACACCAATTCCAAAAAGTGTCTTGTCATGACATAATTACAAAGTGCTGAATCTCTCATTTCAATCTCAAGTTTTCAGGTGGATTGTGGCGGAAAATGGCGCCTAAACCTTGGACTGATTTTTTTTTGCTAAAGTCTTGCTTTAATTAACTGTGTAGGAGTGAGGAAAAAGCAAACCATTACGGCCGATAAATTCTGTGCAGAGGGAGATGTTTTCTGTGACTCCGGAGGGCCTTAATTAAAAACAGCTGTGTGTTCCGTGTGTAACTGCAGGCAGTCTAATGGAGACGCGCTGTGTGAGTTGTGGACATGTGACCGTGAACAAGCGAAGCCCCATATGTGCTGCCCTAAAGGACAAAGGGTAAAAGGCGGCACCTCTGGAGTACACACACGCACACACACACGCACACACACGCACACGCACACACAGGATTTGTAGCCTGATCTCTTCAGTTTGACCCCCATGCGTCATCTAACCCGGCTGTGTTTGTTCTCTTAATGTACAGTGTACCTGACCCAGATGTTCCTGATGCCCAGATTCCTGTGGATAAACTGCCAAGGTGGGATTAATGTCACTTCATATTAATAACAGTGAGGTCAGATTTACTAAGCCTGTTGTACTGCTTTTCTCATGCATACTTTGCGAAGTGAAGCACGCGTGTCTCCCGCTTCTATTTGTATATATGCATTTCAGGGAGGCTTGTGCAAATACCATCTGAATTTGCCTTATTTTGTGTATGCCAGTCTTGCGTGAAAAATGATTTGCCTCTAAAGACCATGTGCAAGTATGTTAAAACTGAAGGCTGAGGTGTGAAACATGCATAAAACATGCATGAACCGGTCTTGCACAGAAATCCCTATGGCAGCAGACAAGTGATATAATAAAGGAGCAAATGTCTGAACATTCTATATCACCAAAAGTGAGAAAACATGACAGTTTGTGTTCATTAAACATTCATTTAGCGTTTAATTAACAGTGGAATCTCTATGTACCACCAATGGCACAGATAAAATAAAGTGCAATTAATCTGCTTTTGCTTGTGAGACATTAGTTGTATTAGCCACCATCTCCACCCTCCACCTGCTCCACTTTAAGCTTCTGCTGAACCTGCTGCTCCTTCCTGCTCTGAGCTCTCTCTGTCCCAGCTCTCTCCCACCACCTGTTGCAGTGGCAGTGTTATTATTAAACTGTGCATTTTATTAAGCTGCCCCTATTGTATTAATACTATAAAATCATAAAACAATAGATCATTTTTCTGAGGTGGAGTTAAACTATAATATCATTTTCTGAGCTTAGTGATCTCAGACAAATGAACCAGGCCCACTGACTCTCTTTCACTCAGAATGCACCTTGTGCTGGTGTAGCGACAGGCTGCTGCGTCAGAGAGCAGATTAAATGAACAGCACAATGTAAAAAAAAGAAAATCTGCAACTCTGGCCTCCAGGACTTGTTTTTGTTTTAATCATGCTTTGAGGTAACCCGAGAGTTTCACTCAATCTTCATGCTACTGATATTGGAGTCGGGGCTTCCACGTAGGGGCAGTTGTGTGCTATGAAAGTGTTGACTTTCCTCTTAGACCTTAGGCTAGCAAGTGTTGCTAAATATGCCGTTAAAGTTATACCGTTTAAACCATAAAGACCAACAGGAAATTGATGCTTTAATTTGTCTCTGTGGTTGCCTCATGTATGACCCTCTCCAATGTATCAAAGAATGATGTAGAGCAGGGGTGGCCAACCAGTCAGAGGTTAAGAGTAAAAAATGTTACTATGTTACTGCAAAGAGCCACATCATACACACAGTCACAGATGCGCACCCCCCCCCCTTCTCTCTTTTGTTCTCAGCCTTTCTCTGTGCTCACTCACTCTCTTCCTCCCCTCTCTCTCACACAGACAAACATTTAAATCTAAAACTTTACACACACACACACACACACACACACACACACACACACACACACACACACACACACACACTCAAAGACCCTCCCGCCCAAAGACACACACACTCTCGCACAGACAGACACACACAGCTCTGCTCAGACAGATTTATTGTAAATGTCACACACACCATAATTGAAATTGAATTAAACCTACCATTATTCAGAGGCCAGTTATTATCAACAATGAACATTGTGTGCACTCTCACACACAAACTCTCAGTGTGTTTTATCTTCCTATGCATGTTGCTTCTTTAAATTAGTGGGACTTCTGAACATTCCTTGCCTTGAACAATCCTCCTCAAATCTGGCTTGTATTCCGTTGTGGTCACTCGAAGCATTTATTTCACATGTGTGTCAGTCCGAACAGATCGATACTTTGATTGCACGTGTTTCAGGGTAGAAAACACCGACTCACAGACGTATGTTGACCCAAACATTGATAGTAGCTTGAGAGCAGCCCGTTTGACATTAGGATATTTTTCCATTGGCACAGTTTTCCAGAACTCAAGAGTCCCTTCCCTCAGAACAGGTTTCAGTCGGTCTTCCTCAGAAAGTTCAATCATCTCCAACTCGGCCACCGCCTCATCAGTGACTAGCGGGGCTTTCAAACAGTCCGTCTCAGCATTAAAACGGTCGATGAGGAACGTAATCTGTCACCTTTTCAGCTGTAGATCATGGAACTGGGTCGCAAAGGTCGTGCAGGGTTTCAACCAATGTTGCATATCGGGCTGTTTGCTTTCTCAGGGTGGCAACCGTGGCTTGTCCGCTTGCTTTTAGCAGAGAGGGGAAATGCGCCTAATTCTCCCTTTTTGAAGAACTGTCTTAAACAGTTTCCGTTTGTTAACAAACACAAATACACTTTGCACTAGGTCAGGCAGCATTTTTATATGAATATGAACTCTCCCACTCTACTAAAAACGTCCTATGTTCGTCTTCATATTTTCGCTTAGCTGTGCATTTTTTCCCTGCAATTTTAGGATCGAACTCAGATGGTCAGATAGTGTTTACTCAACGATAGGTTTTTTCCCCCCTCGAAGGTGATTGGTTCACTGCATCGCAGGCATTTTTGTGATTGGCTCTTGGGACACATCAAAATTAGATGCGTTGTCATGCTCTCATACTGACACCACACATACACACACACACACGTAGCCTACACACAAATACAATTCGATATGAACTGAAGAGCCGCGGGTTGGCCACCCCATCAACCAGTTTCTTCTCTGCTCTCAAGCATGTTGCACCTCTGGCCTCACAATCTGTGAAACTGTATGTCTGTGTGGATTTTTGTGTTACGGCCAATTATTCTGTGATAAATGCAGAATGACACAATTAACCCTCTAAGAACTGTTTGGTGCTGCTGTATCAAGGTGTGGCGAAAGTGACTGCCACGGTCTTCTGAGGCCCAACGTGGTGTTTTTTGGAGAAACTCTAGACTCTCATATCCTGACCAAGGTGGAACATGAGATGGAAACCTGCGATCTCTGTCTGGTGGTGAGTCATCCTCGTTTCTACATGCATACATGTCATATTCTCCTCTTGTGTAATATTATTACATAAAGCAATATTTGCTCAGAATCTCTACAACGGCTGGACCTGAAATACTGTGCTGTACAGTAGATGTCACGCTGACTCATTGCTCCCTGTTGACCTCTAGGTGGGCACGTCTTCAATTGTTTACCCTGCAGCAATGTTTGGCCCCCAGATTGCATCGAGGGGCATCCCGGTGGCGGAGTTTAACACAAATACAACCCCAAAATCTGAGTACTTCACGTAAGTCAGTCAAGAAACTAAGTGTTGGAAAAAATATACACCACCTATAATATTATGAAAGTTAGATTTGGTGCCCTCCACTGGCAGCATAGGCAACATCCAGAAATTGGAATCAATGATTTGAACAATAAATCTGACCTTCATTGTCTTTTCTCTGTGTGTGTGTGTGTGTGTTGTGTGTGTGTGATGGGGCTCAGGTACCACTTCCAGGGTCCGTGTGGAACAACGCTGCCTCCAGCTTTGGCGGGACATGAGTCAGAGGGTATTTAAGTTTGTAAAGAGAATTACTCTTTAAGCAGCAACCGGTGGCTTCTTCTATGTAATAATGCAATACAAGGTTGGATGTGATGATAGGGGGGGGCGGGGTTCATAGCAATATTTATTAAATGTTTGCCTTAAAATCAGTTGAGCTGTTGATGCTTGGGATAGGAAGAGTTGCGCTTATAATATAGCTTACTTAATACTTGAATATACTGTATAGCTCTATAAACTGGAAATGGGACATCGTAGGTTTTACACATTTGCTGAGTTAGGCAGGAGCCATGCAGCTCTGTATACGATAGGGAATGCACTATGTATGTCGTTATTTGCATAGGATAATGCAGCCTAAGATATCAGAGGGTATTGCTACTCTTCTCATATGTTGCGTATTAGACGCCGGTGAGGGATCGTCATGTTTTGCTGTAGATCAGAACATATCACTCCTGGTGTGAACGGAGAATATTCCGCTTTTTTTCTCTTTCCACCGACTGAACAGATGTACAAAGCGTGACCTAATCTCGTGCCTTTCAAAACTGTTTACACAACCTTGACCAAAACGCTCGCATTAATCAAACCAAATCAACCAATGTTACAGAGATTTAGTCACAGAGTTAAGAGTGTGAGGACAGGGGAGGGGGGGGTTAGAGTAGAGGGAAACTGTTCTCTCTTCAATCCTAGCCTGATTCAGCGTTATCTCCTTCTCATGCCGTTTGAATGTGTTTTAGTATGACATCAGTATAGTTGCATGTCATGGGTTATTCATGATGCATTTTTACACAATTATGTGTTCAACATCTGCAGATGCAAAATGTCTAAAAATGAAAGCAGTCATATATTTGATAATATGTTTGTTTTTTTAAACGACAAATAACATCACGTACAATTTCTTATGATGAAATCTGCCAATGCATATATAAAGTGATTATTAAAGCACTAAATTTACATTTGCTGTTTTTGTGTCTTATTGTCTGCATTTAAAAAAAGAATTAAAAATAAATAAAAGCACAGTGGCTTTTCTTGAGACAGAATAAAGTGTAGTGTGTGTGTGTGTGTGTGTGTGCCTAAAATGAACAGTAGATGCCAGCATGTAGCTTTCTATCCCAAGTGTAGATTATACAGTAATTTATAACTCTGCTCTTAAAGGGGCACAGACAACATTGTATCCACTTGAATTCTTTCTCTTAGTATGCATGAGTGAGAGGAAATGCAGACTTAAGTACCCCGAGGCCTTCAGTGAACCTCAGATTTGTTACGGCTGAGGCGAGCAGAGGACACAGTATCTGCCTCAATCATAATGCTGCCGAGGATGGAAACAGTTTAAAGTGAAAAGCAGTTTATGACACAAGGTGGCATCTGTGATCTCTTACAGTGATCTTGATACATTTGATGTTTTCATAGTATTGTTTGTTTGGGGGTTGTCTAAATGTGTCATTTTAAATGACAACTTAAATCACAATTTACATACGTCTACAAGCTGTGACCAATTTAATCAAAGAGACTTTTTTCTTCTTCTTCTTCTTTGTTTTATTACAATATAGTCCTCAAGAAACAATCTAATGATCCACAAGAGAAAAGGCAAAGATTTCAGTCTTTGTGCGTGTGGCGTGAACAGAGGTTATAGCTCTTGGATCTGTGGTGCTTTTTATTGTCTTGTATTTTCTTCCTGATAGTGTGGGATGGGTGTCCTATAACATAGGGCTGGCTTTCTTTTGTAAGATCTTGCCGGTCTTTCCCCGTAACGTTGCTGTACCGCACTGTGCAGAAGTAGACTAGGAAATGCATCCTAGAGGCAAAGATTCCAACTCCTAAAAGCGTTCGATCTTTATTGACTGACTGGACAAACACGGTTAAGTCACCCAGTGGAAACGAGAGACACGGAGGGCTAAGAGTCATTTAAATTAGCTGTGGAAGGTTATGTTCATTAAACAGTGTTATGTTGATGTAATGATAGTCATAAAGGAATTATCTCAAGAGAGCTAGGGGAGAGTATGTGTGTGAGAGGTAGGAAGACTAGCGCAGGTACACACACAGGTACGTGATCCATCTTCAGCATCTCAGGGGTGTCACTCAGGGATAGCTCATTTCATGCCTACTGCAGTTTCTCTCATTATAACCTTTTTAGTCCACACAGAATTGCAGCACCACTAAACAACTCCACAGTTCGTCCACATTGGTGAAAAAGCACGTGCAGCACTATTTCCTCTCAAGTTTTATTCCGTCTGTGGCGCCTCTTTCTTCGCTCAACAATTAGCATCCAAATCAAATCCTTCCGTCTGTTCATAAAGTATCTCCACCTGTTAATGTATATCATCATCATCATCATCATCATCATTGCCATGATTAGATTTCCTCTTTTATTAAGGTTGCTTCCTCTTCTGTGGGAGGTAAGCCAAGTCCCATTTGTCATCAGGAGAAGAAAGTACACAGAGGCACTTAAGAGAAATGTTAGCTGTCTGATTTGGTCATTTCTGGAGCTGATGTGAAAAAGGCTTCTGGAGAGCTGACAACTCCACTCCCAAGACGTGCGGCTCATTCGCGAATGCAGTGGGGATGGATGAAATTGAAGTGGAAAGGTTCTTGTCTGACCCGAAAGCCATCGGGTTAATAGACTCAAATACAGTGGCGGGCCGAGCATTTCACACCTAGGCCTTCAGTGATGTCCTACACAGTCCTACCTGAATTATTCCACCTCTTAATACCATCATTATGACGCCATGGCTCTAGAAACTATACATTTAGACAGAAACTGCAGTATAAACGGGCGTTGCATCACCCTAACAACAGAGTTATATTAATATTTACGAAACATTTAGTTGTAAATAGCAGGCATTCCCAGCAGTACAATGTGCAGTGCCTCTCGGAGGCTGTGAGCCGGGGGTACCGCTCGTAGTTAGTGATTTGAAAGTGGTAGACAAACCCTTTTCCCAGCTGTGATAGGCTCGCTAGCGTCGGGGTTGGCCGTTCTCTTCTCACGATGTCTATCTTTTCTTGAAAAGTACGTCTTGAAAATGGCGTTGTAATTATATCTGCGACCAAATCGATCTCTTCTCCTCCTTCAGCCATTGTGGGATGAAAAAAACAGCTTGTAGAAATCTACACAAATTAGCTCGTTCAAGTTTGCTAGCTCTGCATAGCTCTGCCTCTCAATAGTGCAGTATCAATCAAAACACGTGGACGTGCTGACGTTATCGTACACCTGCTAGCTGGCCCCGGTGTCACCAACTCGAAATCTGATTGGTTAACGCCACAGTTTTGTTTCCGTTCACTTTAAGCGACAGGCGCCCGCACTGTTGATTCTGAAGGCCTCAGGGCAGATCTCTTGGACCCTGGCAACACATCATGGCTGAAATATGATAAAAACTCTAACATAAGGGCCAGCCCTCCAAATCTCGATCTGAGGCTGGAAGCAGCGCAACCAAGAGGAAAGCTATGAAATGAAGAGAATAGACTATGGGGAATAATTTAATACATATTTGTGGAAAAAATATATAAAAATTACATTTATATTCTGATGATGTTTAGGCCAGCAGAGAAGACCTTGCTGGCCCTGACGGCCCACCACTGCTCAAATATACCTCTGATCCTTTGAAAGAGGTAGATTGACCAGGTGATGGCACCTCTGTGTGTGTAGGCATATATTGGTTTTTGACTCTGTGACTTATTTGTTGGTGTGTGAGTGTGTGAGTGTGTGTGTGTGTGTGTGTGTGTGTGTGTGTAACAGTGTGTGTAACAGTGTGTGTAACAGTGTGTGTGTGTGTAACAGTGTGATGTTTTTCTTTCTGTATGCAGACCGGAGGAAGTGTCAGACCAAATCAGGGCTTGGTGAGAAGCCGTGAACATAACACAGATACACATAATGTATATTACGGTCACACAGAGCTTGTCCGTGTCCATTAGGCATGTTATGGCTCATTCTGCCATTTAAGGAGTTCAGTATCTGTGTTCTGAAACTAGGGAGGTTTGTTTAGATATTACAAATCAACTATTTTTAAATGTGACTGGAGCAAGTCTAAAGAGACACATTGTGTAAATCTACAGGCATCAATGGCATTGCAGCCATATTTTTGAAAGATGGCTATATACTGTATATATATATATATATATATATATATATTGATATTGATATTGATATAGATATAGATATATATATACATTCTTCTCGTTTATCATTAAATATATATAAATATATATAGATATATATAGATATAGATATATATATCTATATATATTGATATAGATATATATATCTATATATATATATATATATATAGATATATATATATTTATATACATTCTTCTCATTTATCATTAAATATATATCTATATATATAAGTATATATATATATATATATATATATATATATGTATATATATATATATATATATATATATATATATATATATATATATATATAGATATAGATATATATATAAAAGGAACAACATGCCCACTATATATTGTACAAAATATATTTTTGATTACAATAAGAATCCATTTTATCATCAATAAATTGTTAAGCATTTTCAGCAGGGTTCAGTATTTAGTAACTATTCACGTTTAGCATGGAGCGTATATACTGTAGGTACAATACTAAGCATAGCCAATTATAGATATGGTTATCTAGGATTTAAATTAAATGCCATGAATAACCCGAATCTATTACAGATTTTAAAAACAGGTATGAAAACAATTTATTAAAGGAAATGGAAAGAGGAGCCATAAGTAAATGCTTATTTTAGTAAAAAGTTATATTTCTACATTATAATGAGTATCTATTTAATTTAAAAACGTTTGTCATGTTGGATTTGTGTCTTTCGCTTTGGTTTTCTTTTTTGTTTTATTAATATTTAAAGTTATTTATGACACATTACAACCAAACCGTATGTTAAAGAGGTTTAATTCATTGATGATGGTCTAAAATAAGCTTACAATATTTCATTTGGCTTCAGAGGAAAATAGAACAACAGAGGCTTAGATATTTTCTATTTATAACAAATATCAATTCACAACACTGGAGTGGAGACTGGGGCTTGTCTCACGTGCACACACACACACACACACACACACACACACACACACACACACACACACACACACACACACACACACACACACTGCACATTCTAATCTCCTCTCCCTAACCTTTCCCTGAACTCTTTGTGTTTAGCAGAATTGGCTGTGATACCAAAGGTTTACAGCTAATCGCTCGCTGCGAAGAGAACCATCGTTATTTAAAAATAGCGATGGCACTAATCGCCCTCCACACACCCCTCTTTGAAAGACCCACCTGTCCCCACCCTATGATGTATTTTGCGGTGCTTTATTTTTGGTCTTCTGGGTGATTAAAGCTTGATTTTCCCACAATGAGAAGAACAATAAACAAGATGTGAGAAATGGTTTCATATGCTGACTGAGGTGTGTTTCCCCCCCAACCGAGACATATCACTGAATAATGCTGATGCTGGTGCTTCTAGGTAGCCTGATTGGGAAGGAGCTGTTGTTTGAATGGCTGAGATAGGGGCTCAGGTGCAAGCTAATCTGCTCTAACCCTGCACTAATTAGGATCAAGGCCAGCGTCCACTTTCGCCTGGTTATTGATCACCTGAGAAATATTTGACTCTATAGGAGAAGAGCAGCACAGGGGACACATAAGAGGAAGCACTCCCCTCCCTGCCTGCTGAATCTTGTTTGTGTCTTTGAAATTCAATATCCAGTTTCTATTCAACATCAGGCCTTTCCAAGTGTTGTTGGTTCTCATCTGTTATGTTTCCAATCACCCTGCTCTGCTTTTGTTTGTTTCCTAGAACAGTACTCTTTAACTGACCTTGTGTGACCCACTCAATATTCATTGTATACGTTAACCAGCAGGACAGGCATCTCCAGCTGTCTCTGATTGTCTATTTCGCATTTCTGCCTCCATCTCTCTCTTACTTTCATTATTTCTCATTTCACTTCACTTGAGATAGGCTTTGCTATATATACTGTTGTCGAAGCTATTTCCACTCACAACATCAATTGCTTTGTGAGTGGCAACATCGCTATAAAGTCAGGAACAAGAGCAGTCGGCTGATAGAAGTTTTAAACAATCGCCCACCAAGTCAGACAAAATTATTCGGAAGAGAGAGCAAAGATTAATGGGAAAAATGTTTACCAAAACGGACACTACGTCCTTGTGCACACACACAGTGTTCCTGTGTAAGGAGGGATCCTTAACAGTGATTGACCGTCTGATCGTCTGACTCCTTGTGTTTTTTGCCCCTTTGGACTTTTGTAACGATGTCGCCATGTTACCAGATCCCGGTGAGTACAATGTTATCAGAATTATAGGAATGATAGCCAAAAAAAAACCACAAAAATATGGCCTACGTTGTAATAAATCATTTATTTCTATACGTTTAAATGTTGGTTTGATAGTACTTACTCTTCTTTCCTTTACAGCCAGGTGTAATGTTCTAGTAGGGGCTGCTTTCAGTGTCTATAGGTAGTAATTGGATCAGTGTTGCATTATCAGGTCTGTGAGTGAACAGCTCTCTCTCTCTCTCTCTCTCTCTCTCTCCCCCCCCCTCTCTCTCTCTCCCCCGTACTGTGTGTTCGAATGTGTTATTTTTCTCATAAATAACTGGCTTTGATGCTTTCACTGTGGCCAGGCTGTTCTTTTAGAGCACTGCTTCTTTTTTTGTCTCTGAATTCCGTCGGCTGCCAAATTATTTACCTCTCCGTTTCTATTTTCACTACACCCCATCCATTTTTCTCTCTCTCTGTTTACCTGTCAGACTGCATACACTCATTCAATAGCTGAGTGAGATCAGTCAAAGCTAGGATACTAACAGCTGAGAGAGAGAGAGAGAGAGAGAGAGAGAGAGAGAGAGAGAGAGAGAGAGAGAGAGAGAGGAGAGAGAGAGAGAGAGAGAGAGAGAGAGAGAGAGAGAGAGAGAGAGAGAAGAGACAGAGAGACAGAGAGAGACAGAGAGAGAGAGAGGAGCCAGGGAGGGGAACAGAAGGCATGTGAGTGTCCGGGTAGCATGGTGGAGTGCTGGACTTTGTCTTGGGCCATCCATCTGTCTCTTTCTTGCACCCTCCATGGCACTGATGGGTCATGGCAACGGCAGCCTGTGACGGATGACTAATCTTCCCCTGGTAATGAATAAGACGCCACCCCCTGAATGCCAAGAGGGTGCTGATGGTGAGGGTGGCTGCCCCATTGGCAACATAGAAATCATATGATGAATGGTATGCAAGCATGTTATCACATGTGTGTGCCAAGCAAACACAGAAGCTGCCAGCTTACTGAGAATCTCTAGTGAGAATTTCATGAATCATGGTCTGAAAACATTGATATACAGTACTACAGTATTAATTCTGCACCTTTCTCTCCTCCTCATGTGTTTGTGAGTGAGAGACAGGAAAAGGAAGAGCATACATTAATCAATATATGTATATATAAATAGATTGCGCAGGCTTTAATGATGGAAACATGTCATGTGTAGGTGGGAAAAAAAGGACATTGCCGTTATGGATGATGTATGTATGCACTGTTCTGTCACATTGGTGAGGGGAGCTCTGCCGCCGCACCAGTCAAATCGTCTTGACTGTGTGTTGAGTAGCTGAGACCTGTCTTATCTTTACCTCATAATGCGCAGGCGTGATCCTATCTGAGCCTTGCAAAAAGCTTTTACCATCTGAACTAGACGTCGTGTGCGTTGCTCTTCATGTGGCGCTCCAACGAAAGCTAAACAAAATTGAGAAATATATTTAGCAGATCGCATGCAAATACAGCTGGGACATGAAGCTTTCTGTGGTAGCTGATCTCTCCGAACAACACGATTCAACCTGTGGATAGTGTGGAGCGCGTCTGTGACCACCGGCCAGTCTCCGGCTATCTGGGACGCTCTGCCTCCAGCCTGCTTTGCCGCGCGCGTCTTTTCCCGTTGGCTCTGGTCTGTGTCGGCGTGGGATCCGGTGTTCCGTTTGACCTAAGCTGTGAGCAGGTATTCAGTTTATGAATGGCACTGACATGGAGGAAATACCGTTTCAGAAAGTCAAAACCAGGCGGAAGAGAAGTCACTGTCCAACGGGCGTCCCTTTGACCACCATCGCGTGTGAGGACGAGTTCGACTGCAAGGAGCTCGAGTCCCTCTTCCAGAACTACAACCTGAAGCTGGAGCAGACGTCCACTCTCAAAGCCCTGGCAGTCCTCATCTTCATGTCATCGACACTGGCCTTGGTGGAGTTGCTGTCCGGCCCCAGCCTCACTATCTCCAAGGGGTCCCATCCGGTCCACTGTGTCATCTTCGTCTCCCTGTTCATCGTAACTAATGTCAAGTACCTGCAAGTGACTCAGCTCCAACAGATTGTCAACCTGGCGCTGCTCTTCGGCTTCACTTTCTCTTTCCTCTGCTGTCCCTTCTCGCTGGGCGCGATTGGGATGGAGCCCCCGACGTCCCCGGAGCAAGGCGTGTGGCAGCTCATCCTGGTCACCTTCGTCGCATATGCGCTCCTACCTGTGCGGACACTGTTGGCGGTTGTTTTTGGAATAATGGTCTCCATCTCGCATTTGATTGTGACTGCCACTTCTGTCACGGCGAAAAAAACAGAAACTATGGAGAACGGTACGTATGTGCTATACGCTAATTATAGTGCCTTTAGTTGTTTGTATGATTTGTTTTTTTGTATACCATCAATAGGCCTATAATAGTCATCATCAATTTGGCATACGCATACATTATACATCATACTACATCTATAATGTTGGCCCATGCAGTGAAACACTATTCAGACTTCATTTCAGCACTAAGGACAGCTCCCTGTGGTTAGACTTGATGGGATTTGCTGCATTTGCTCAGGGTTTGATCAAATTTAACAAAAGTGTAATTCTTGTTTACCAAAAAAAAAAACTAACTGGCTCATGTCAACCCAGCCACGGGATCAAGTACAATAGTGAGTCACGAAGAAGGATTTTAAATGAGGAGGAGTCTGGTGGACAAACACAAAGTGAGATAGAGTACATTTCTGCTTGATCACCTTTTCTGGCTCTCCGTTCAGTAACAGTGAACTACTGTATAGGCCTTAGCTTCCGGTGATGCATAGCTCTACGCCCCTAAAAAGAAAATAAACAAACAAAAAGAAAACTAAAAATGAATGAGCAAAGCAGTCTGCAGGCCCATGACTGTTTCCCTGGGGATGTGATTCAGGCCCAAAGGAGCTGGCTGGGAATCAGGAACCAGACTAACATCCTGCTAGCACCAGAAGTAGGACAGACAGAGGGTCACACACACACACACACACACACACACACACACACACACACACACACACACACACACACACACACACACACACACACACACACACACACACACACCACACTTTCACCACACTATGTGCTTCAGTTGTGGAAAAGAGGGCAAAGTCATTCAAGTCTTTTCTGAGCCAAAATAGAAATGGGTACACCACTGGGTGCATTTATATATCTGTGTACCTTTTTTCTATCGCAAGGAAACATACACACTCGTATTTCTGACTGTCATCAGGTGTGAGGAAAGAAGATATGTCATGTATCAGTCAAACCCCAGTGGAACATATGACATGAGGATTGTGCATTTCGTGGAAACAAAATTGAGATGTGATCAGTTAATCACGCCCTCGGATGATGACAGTGTATTTGCAGAGGAGATTGTTTTCTTGTATGTAGGCTATGAGATACCTGCATTGCCATGTGAAGGACAGTGTTAGATGTACTACCAGAGATAGCTAATCCATTAAGCTTAGAGATGAGCTGTGTGGCATGACCCCGCACGGCCCAGGCTTGCACCAATCACCAACATATAGGTCCCAGTAACTCGGCCTACAGTACTGTCTGCATTCAAGACTCAGTCCATATATATATATATATATATATATATTTGAAATATCTTATCACTGAAGCAAATGTGGAAATCACTCGAAAAATAGCTTATTACTAGTTCCCTACCTTCAACTCCGAGTCTCGCTGTCACCTAAATTGTGTCTGTCAACAACAAGAAAAGAAAATGGACACATCATAGAGTTGGGAGTAATAAAATATTATATGGCATTAGTTTAACCTTGCATGTCTAGATAAAGCTTGGATTAGACAAACAGAAAACAACAACACGGAACAGCTTTTATATTAAATCCCAATCACATTCACATCATATACCTATAATGACTGCTATAAACAATGTAACCAGTCCCAGGGAGTTTGTCCTTTATCCCACAGTAATAAAACACATGTTGAATGAAATCTTTATTGTACAGTACGATGCTACATGTATATAAATTCACCACTATTAAAGCTTGTATTTTCCTCACTGTGTGAAACCATATGGAGCTATCTCACTGACAGTGGGTAAAACAGCTTCAAGAGTGAGTATAGTGCAAAAAAGGTCAGTTATTGGCATCTGAAAGCAATTTGGGTTTATCACCACAGTTAGGCCGAGCAGTGTCATCTCAGATGTCCACATTTACTTACTCGAGGCTGTAAAGTAACTCGAGCATCATTTGAACATGTTGATGCTTGCCAGCAATACTGCCAAGCACAAAGACAGACTGCTGCTGCCAAAAACAGTCTTTTCAATGCAATCCATTATTCATTGGACTGGGAAACATGTCTGTCTGTGGGAATAGAAGTTTGTTAAACTTGAGTTTGTGTGTATATCATCTGAAGTTTTGACAGTATGTTTATGATGCTCAACTTTTTTTAATAAGTGAAGCGTAAAGTCATTTGTTATAGATTTTCTTGTGGTCAAAATACCAGCTGTAATAAACACTCATGATGAATGACCTGAGATATGAAGAGAATGAATTCGTATGAATATACAATTACTGCCTCGGGGTAACAGCTTGCTGTTGGATATAGGACCTTGTTTGGTTTGTATACAAAGTCATAGCCAGCCGACCTCAATCAATTCGAAAAAAAACTATTTTTTTGTGTGTCCTGCACAAGGTTGAAGCAGTCGTGCTGCTGTGCATCTGCTGTGCATCTGCTGTGATGGATGAACCAGAGAAAAGATTCTCAAACACTTTAATGTCACAGACCCCAAAATAGAGAAATATTAGGCCCCACCACCCTGTCACCCATCGCAGGTATAGGAGGATGTCACATGAAGTGTATACTCCAAATCTAATAGCTGATACTTGGATAGATTATAGTGAATTTATTTTATTCAAAACAACGTTATTTATCCCCGTAAGGCTAGTTGTATGCCTGCCACCCAGATCAACAAATACACACACAATAGAAAGGAAAAGAAAAACACTAAAACACAATTGAGCACAAAACTAAAAGATCTGAAAAGGTACATAATCTTAAAAGATACACAAGATCATGAGGCCACACAACAGCATAAAAGCATGAAAACATATCTATGAGGAATTGTGAGGACTGATTTAATTCTACTTAATAGTATCAAGGGCCCATTTGGAAAAAACTAATTTACTTTTCCTTCATCATTCTTAAGCACACGTGTGTATGAAGTGACACACAAAAAATACATACAACAGTGTACATCATACTTTATGTTTATTTTTTCTTCTGTTTGCAGTTGGTTGCCAACACAGTGCTGTTTACCAGCGTCAACCTGTCGGGGCTGTTTGTGCGCATCCTGACAGAACGAGCCCAGAGGAAGGCCTTCCTTCAGGCTCGCAACTGCATTGAAGAGAGACTCCGCATGGAGGACGAGAACGAGAAACAGGTACAGGCACCTGTACACTGCTGAAACTATGGGTAAAATTAGATTTGTGTCTGGTTTTTTTTCTCCCCCCCCCCCCCCCCCCCCCCCCTCGCTAGTGCCGTGAGTCATTTCAACACATTATTCATTTCTCTTAGATTTCATACTTATTTTTGTCTAGCACATTTCTTATCGCTACTAACACTTTATCCTATGATAACTTTGCTGTTTTTGACTGTATAAATGTATATTTAAATTAACTTTATCTTTTCTCTCTCTCTCTCTCTCTTTCTCTCTCTCACTCTCTCTCTCTCCCTCTCTCTCGCTCACACTCACACTCTCACTTTCACCACACACACACACACACACACACACACACACACACACACACACACACACACACACACACACACACACACACACTCAGGAGCGCCTGCTAATGAGTCTGTTGCCCAGGAACGTAGCTATGGAGATGAAAGAGGATTTCCTGAAGCCCCCAGAAAGGATCTTTCACAAAATCTACATCCAGCGGCATGACAATGTTAGGTACGATCCACACAATAACACAACACAACTCCAGACAAATCCCAGTGGTGTTTAAATCCCTCTTGAATTGACTTAACTAATACCACTTTTAACAGGGGTATTTGGGGATACTATATTCTCCTCATGGGAGAATTTCCAGCTGAAATTGTGGAATAAACGCTGTCTCTAATAATTATAGTGCGTGCTAGAAAAACAATGAACAACTTCACAAAACATGTCCTTTGGAAATAACACTGAGGGCTATTCAGTGTAGTGGGATCTGACCCAACAGTGTCTTAAAACATTAACACCACCCCAGGCTGCAAAACTGAAATATTTAATTCTTCAGAGTGAAAATCAATGGTTTGCTCCTGACTCACTTGTTTATTATCAGTCTTGATAACACTGAATCCAGAGACGTTAGGTTGCAGTTTCTATTTGATTAATATGGGTGTACAAATTTTGGAGCAATGATGCAGAATTGATTTACGGGGCAACAAGGAACTAACCCAAATCTGCACTAAGACTAATATGCCAGTGCATATGCCAACTTCTGGGCCATCATATCTTGGCAGCCCCCTAGGGGAAACAAGCTTTTTGGAGTTAGTGAATAGAGAAAGGCAGATTAAGCAATGCTCAGTAAAGAGGAGATTCCTCTGGCACTTATGCAATGTCCTGCAAAGTTGCCAAGCTCGCAACAGTTTGGAAGCGATACAGTCTGTCTTTAGATCATTACTTTGTACTCCAGGTTGATGGTTATGGAATCCCAACTGCTAACTGCGGTGAATGACAAATTAGTCTTCAGAAACTGGCGTACAAATGATTTCACAGTAGCGGGTATCTCCAGTGTCTCTCTTTGAGAAGCTACAGTAACTCATTTTCAGAAGACATTAGCTAATATACTGTATCAAACAATTTCTGATACAATCGTCATCTTTCCTCCGTCGCAACCAAGTTGCAATACCACCATGTAAAAATACTTCATCATGAGTTAAAGTCAAGCTTTCCGAGTGTTATAAAGAACAGTATCATCAGCAAAATGGTGGTCATGATGCAGCAGAATCGCACCTGTTAGTCTTATGTTATTATTTGTTGTATTAATGTAATTGGGTGGTGATGACCTAGTGGTCTAGTGGGTACGCCTTCCTAACAGAACGCCAGAAGGTCGTGAGTTCAATACCATTGTGCCCCTGAACAAGGTACTTAACCCTGAGTTGCTCCAGGGAGACTGTCCCTGTAGTTAGTTCACTGTAAGTCGCTCTGGATAAGAGCGTCTGCTAAATGACCTGTAATGTAATTATTACAGGTGCTTTAGCCTGCAAGCAGCATTTTAATGTCGTAACCAGTCAAGAGGAAGCTAATTTTACTACTTTATTGGTTGGTTTGACCTAAAGCAACAAACTCTATTTTCTAAAATGATCATATGTTTTGTATGAAAAATCAAAAAAACCTGCAAAGTAACTACAAGTACCTCAAAATTGTATTTAAGTACAGAACTTGAGTGAATGCATTTAGTTACATCCACCAGTGCAAATCTGCAGTAAAGTCTTTCACTTTAGCTCCTGACTCCTGCAGCTTTAGTTGGCCGTGTTGTACCTTTAAACCCT
This sequence comes from Cottoperca gobio, assembly GCF_900634415.1. Classification (NCBI taxonomy): domain Eukaryota; kingdom Metazoa; phylum Chordata; class Actinopteri; order Perciformes; family Bovichtidae; genus Cottoperca; species Cottoperca gobio. Next base: position 10,273,087 of record NC_041371.1, read on the forward strand.
TGGTTATTATAAACACGACCTTCGCTGCTCCATTATCTACAATTTATAAATCGGATTTTTTCATCACTTAGTTTAATCTGCACTTCTTACTGTATTGTTAAATATCCATTATCACACTCCAACATTTCCTTGTTTCCTTTTCTTGCCTCCTTTCCTCTGTGTTCTCAGAGCAGCAGGGATGCTTGAGGAGGAGAGTTTGCTTAGCCCCAGGATTAAGTTGCTACAGGGGATTAAATGCAATGGAGACTAAATTCTCGTTGCATAACGCCGTATGTGCGCACGGTGGTTAAATATGGACACATCTCGGTGGAGCTCTGCTGATTGCTTTTGTGCCTTGAACTCCTTCAGATAGCGCCACCCTTTGAGAGTGATCTAGACTGGATGCGTACATGATTTATGTGATTTGGGTGGACTGCAATTAGAAAGTAAACAGTGTGCAGCACAATGAGTTTTCTTCATTATGTTCTGAGACTGTGGGCAGTATTTGATCTGATTAAAATCCAGCCACGGGGATATTGTAGTAATCAGTCTTGAAAAAAGAAAACACGCCTCTAAACTAACAAACGTAAAGATTATTTAACAAGATATGTGGGATATTATAGTCGCATATTGACTGTTACATTTGATTTATTTAGGGCCGTGTAGTAAAGTAACTGATATGATAAAAAAAGTGATAATTGTACAGGAAAGACACTTGTTTTAAACTTTCAGTAATTAATTCTGAATTGTTTCTTAGTTTATCAAGTCACGTCTAATAAATTGCATTTTTTATTTTAATATGATTAATAATACAATAATAATACAATATATTATTATATTATGACCATGCACTATTTGATATCACATCTCTCTTTTAATCAAAGAGCTTTCAGACTTATCATTGCTTTATAAAGTAGTACCCACTTTAGCACAACATGCATCTTCACCACTCTTTTAATTCACAGGCATTTCCCATTTATAACATTTCATTCCACGCCCACACATACACCAAATATACCATAAATACACAATGCTAGTTAAAGACAGATTCCCACCAACAAAGTCATTCCCTTCACAAAATAGGCATAATGTTAATCAGTTGACATATAAAGTATTATTACATCTCTTATTGTCTGAAGAAAAATTTGCAAAAAAACATGTTTGTCAGAACTGTCAAGGCTTTTGTAATGTTTATAGGTGCTAACTCACACTATCATAAAGATGTTACAGTTTATCCTTCTAAAATGAGTTGTAAGCATCTTGCACACTCGTCTATGTTAGCTCCTTTATTGGCCCGACATCAGCACATACACAGCCCACATACTGTAGCTCCAGAGGGGCCCATCCAAAATTAACCCTTGAGTTGGCTTGTGTCTTCCGCTACGTGATTAAATTGAAATCACATATGCCAAAATAGCTACAGTTATGCCTCCCACGGAGGGAAATATGAAATAATTGAGGGAATAACTTTCATGCGAATATGTGCCATTGGAGAGGAAATAATGGATGAGGGAGGTTAAATTAGACAACATTATGAGACAAGTTGTTGTTACCACAGGAAAAAAAAATCATGTTTGTATTAAATTGCTTAATCATTTCAATTGTTGTGCTTTATCTGCTTTGGATGATAGAGTTTATTGAGCCAGAAAGTTGAGTTGGCGATGAGGTTTTGACCTTGAATATGGCACATTACAGTACAGTCGATTTGGTGTAGGCAATCGCTGGGGATAGACTAACTTATAGTTGTTGCCAAGAGTGCTGCGGTGTTTATTTTTGAAGGTTTTGCCGGAGGACATTCAAAATCAGATAAAGAAGCTTCCAGTCTGTGATCTCTGTGCATTTCAGTGGTCCAACTCATAAAAACACAAGTGCCTGTGAGATGTGAGATTACTCAATGAACATTATTCTTAATGTATCTGCAAATATGTCAAATATATCTGGCAACACTTCAAATTTGTGTGTGTACATTTTGCACACGGGTGTTTAAATACAGATACAATCATGTTATGCAGACGTATATTAAAAGTAATGCTGTGTAGTTAAAAAATAAGCCCCAGATGTTTGTTTTATTAACTGCCTGCTCAGCACACACCCCGCATTCATATTTGTCTTTATGATTTAGTTTTGCCTGTCCTTTGCCTGTACACGCGGTCACGGATATTAATTACCAAGTAACCTTTCTCCGTCTACAATGTATTTGCATTTATGTACCTTTATGATGTGCTGAGTTGGACAAGTTGCTCATGTTTGTCAAGGTATTTAATCATAAATATTTATGAGCTGAACATGTAGTCACTCACATAACATTTGTGGCTTATTCTGAATTCACCAGCATCTTTTGACCCATATTACATGCGGATTGCAAACCTTTTCACTAATGCGGTGCAGTGTTTACAGAGCATGCCACCATAATAACATGACGGCAGACCTGAACTTTAAATGGAACGCAGGCCCCATGCGCCACATTGCATGCTTCACATTAAAGTGGAGACAATGATATGCATGTGGTTTAAATGAGGCAAAGACAGCTAAAAATAACTGAGTTATATAGTGAAGTTCACATTAGGTCACGAGACATTGGTACCGCGCACTACAAGGGATGCTCTCTGCAGCACGTCCTGGCTGGTTTACGCTTCATGCACAGCAACAATTCTGTGCCTGTATGTCAATTTCTACCTAAATCCTTCTACAAAAACAAAATACTGCAAATCAGTTGCAGCCTGTAGTTGGGCTGCTACAACACTGTCTTACAAAAAGAACACTTGAAAGTAAGGCATGCAGTCATCATGACAAGTGCAGAAACGGCACATTCTTCTGCCCGCACATAGCCGTAGCCACGCAGATATCATGAACCGGACATGCAGTGAGACATGTATTTCAGGAGTCTGTTAGCCATCACACGAGGGATCATCCTAAAACGTGTGTGGAAGGCCACTTTCTCGCCTGTGTAATATCATCACAGAGATGCACTATAAGCTTCCCCAGGCAGACGTTGTAGTGATACTGTGCTATTTTTAAAAGCGGAGCTCTGAAATCATTAGCATTGTTCCTCACAAGGAAAAATCAGTCCTCTACTCTTAATAGCCAGCTGTCTACGGAAGGACACACATACTGTACATGAGCGACGATCGGCTCCAAATATAACAACATGATTCCATGGTGTGGTTTGCAGCCTTCCTCTCTTCACGCAACTACCAAAGAAAATAGTTTTCTCTGTGAGAAGATGGTTGGATTACAGCTTGTCTGAGTTTACATTTACATTTTTTGAAGGGACTCACAAAAGGCTAGAGACATCTGGGGTGAAAATGATAACAGCAGTTTAACTTTTAAGATGGCTGATCCAAGACAGCTTACGAGTAATTGTTTTGACCCGGAATCCCGATCAGGCATGAAACAGAGGTTGTTGTGTTGTTTGAGGGATCAAATAAGTGGGCATCAAAATCAATTTGGTGTTCATCTAGCTCTTTGCTCATTGTTGGGTAATTCACTGCGCACATTAAAGATGCTTCGATTGCATCCGGAGGCTATTTTGTCCACTGATATGAAATACACTATTGCATCGGTTCAGTTTTTCCGTAAATTTAAATGTCTACATTAGCACGGTATTTAACTTTTGAAATATTTGCCCGCAACAGATGGTTGCCAATTAAAACCTTCACACGCATTTAATCTATTTCCCCTCTTTACGGTGACATCTGCGAGACAACAAAATGACATTTAGCAGCTCTCGGTTAGAGATCCAGCACTCTGTCACATTGTGGAAAAAGAACAGCCCACATGGAGGCACCAGTCTGCCGTCAGTTCGGGTGCCGCAGACATGCAGGTTGGACGGCAACGTCAGAGTTTGATGACTAATCATATTCACACCCTCCATCGCCACCCAGCACTCATGGTAAAATCTTTCACAAGTCCCTGCTCTGATCTGATGCAGATGGATAATAATTAGTTTCTCAAGGGCAGGTGGACCGTATTAAGTAACCTTTCCCTCCAGGACCTGTTGTCAAAGTTATAATGAAGTATGACGATGAGGATAATCAGCACACATCACTGACGGCACAGAGACAAGCGTAAGGTGTATAAAGAGTGAAAATAACCTCTAACAAGCCTTAGAATGCAACGTGTAAAGTCAACCTGAAATTTTAAATGACTACACTTTTTTTGTGTAAGGCAGTGTGATGAAAAATAGAGCTATGATGCATCACTTTCCATTTTTTCAAAAGAGGATGAAGCCATTTACATTTGCAGAAACAGTGCCCATAGCGGTGTTTAACTGACACTTTATGGCCAGCGTCGCTCTGCAGTTTATAAATGTTGATACAAGACGTGAGGTAACCTCTGCACTCTGAACGCTATTCTGTGATTCGACTGGTGACACAGAGTAACTATCACGCAGAGTCACTGAGTCCCCATATGGAGTGTTTAAATCACAGATGGGACTAATAGCAAAAAGAGGCGGCTATAACAACATTAGCCCCCAGCTGGTTAACTGCTTGTGTGGCTGTTGGAAATGTTGTGATATTATAAACTATATTTAGTGCCCACCCACACAGATATTGGACCAATTGCATTACAACATCTTCAGTCGGAACCAAACATGTATGCCACCTGGAGAAGATTAATGTAGGAGGTGCACAGCGGAAAAGTAAATTAATCTTAACACTTCTTCTTTTTGGTCATTTCAATTCTGACTATATCAGTAAAAACAAACACCAACGTGCTGATTTCTTAGATTTTCTAAATGTTTTAGTTTAACCTCAAGCTCTCTCAGACTGTCACTAGGGAATACAAGTTCACCTGGAGATGGTGAACAGTGCCTTGATGCTTGCAATATATCCCAGAATGGCTGTTCATCAGTTCCTAACAGGACATGTCTCCACCTTGATCCCCATGAGAATGCTCTCGTTTCTATTTTGAGTCGCTCTGCTTGACTGCGCCGCCAGTCAGTTAGAGAACGGAGCACACTCTCTCTCTTTCTCTCTCTCTCTCTCTCTCTCCCTCTTTCTCTCTCTCTCTCTCTCTCTCTCTCTCTCTCTCTCTCTCTCTCTCTCTCTCTCCCTCTCTCTCTCTCTCTCTCTCTCTCTCTCTCTCTCTCTCTCTCTCTCTTTATCTGCAGATCATTAATTTGAATGTTTCATTAGTATGCTGTAAAACATTATCCAAAGAGAATGCCCAAATTGACTTTGGCTCAGTCTTCTTAAATGTCATTTAAAATAAATTCCTGAGAGCTAATCTTATCAGGCACCCTATAATCTTTTTTATTTTTTTCTTCATACATGCTGCTATAAATAACCTGCATTGACTGAAACGCTTCTTTTTCTCTCTCCGTCACAGCATCCTGTTTGCAGATATAGTCGGTTTCACGAGCCTGGCCTCCCAGTGCACAGCCCAGGAACTGGTTAAACTGCTAAATGAGCTGTTTGGAAAGTTTGATGAGCTTGCCACGGTGAGTCGGTTTCCCTTCCTTGAACACGTAGGCCTATCCCTCAATTACAGTCACTGTTGGCATGAAAAGCTGCTCTTTTTCTCTTTTTGTGCACACTTTGTCCAAACTCCGACACAGCAAGGACGTATGTGTGTTTGTGTGTGTGTGTGTTTGTTTACTGCTTTGGCCACAGGCTGCGGGAACATACTTCTATTGTACCAGCTTAGCATGATGTCACTGTGAATACTGGAAGCCCATATGATGCTTAATATGATTACCCAGTGCTTCATTTGAGGAAGAGTTGAAATAACTCTTTAATCTAGGCCAGATTTACACAGGGCTAAACCTCGCCTCCACTCTGGTTGTGTGAATGAACTGAATGACGCGACCACTGAGTTGTACTTGTCCCAATCTCTCTCGGTTCACATGTAGAAAAGATTTCAGCTCTCCCATCTGTCAATATATCACTCTTTGCGATTTCAGTGCTGAAAATCCGCTCAACTTTTGCTGTGAATTTGACGGCTGTGGTTAATCTAGTCGCCTTCAAATGTGACGCTATCAATGCTGGTATTACAAAGCTTTAATTAAAAATACTAATAATTGTGCTAATTAGAATAAGAGTGCTTCTTAAAAGAAAGGTATGGTATTGCTCCTTCTCCGACCGTGTGAGTTTGGCTGACACTTACAGCATTTTGTTGGTGAGAAGGTTGAGCCCCTGCAGATCACCCCACTACAGCCTTATCTACATGTAATCTGGCCTCTATAACTTACACTAGGCACATGCCCTTGTCAAATCCATTAATCCACAGGATTACAACTAACCCTTTTTTGCTTTCATAGAAGGTTTTACTTGGCTGTGTTGAGCTTCTATTTTTAACTTGTTTGTTTTACACGCACAAAATTAGATCTGACTGACAAGAGAATTGTCAAATAATTGTCATTGCCTTTCCAATTAGTTTTGTATCAATTGCTTTACCAGGCTCTTGCTGATTTGCATGTCAGATGCAATCTGTCTTTATCCTACTGAAAGTTGCATTTTACCCCCAAGATGCTATTAGCCAAGACAAGAGGATTCCATGCATTACAACACACACACACCCATAGGCACACACTCATTTATAAGTCAAGTCATGTCAGTTGACAGCTACAATTCATTTAGCTTTGAATGATACATTTTCACTTTTATCTTCCATCAAGTTTGGCCTGAAGAAATGCTAGAAGAAAAGCTACGTCCATTTTCTTGCTGTTGTGAATGGAGTTGTCTCATTCTTTGGGTTACAACTCAATAGATTGGTCTGATCTTCGCCTTGGCTGCTAGCTGGGAGCAGCGTGTTACCACGAAAGGCTGTCCCCAGCTATGAAACTTGTCAAATGTTCTATCCTTGCCCTGACCCAAAGCCCCACTCATTCTGATCCACTTTGGCAGGAAGTGGCAGTGCCAGTGACTCATTGCTGTGGTCACTGTGGGCACGCAGACTCTTTTCGTTCCATACGAAGAGCGGGCGATGCCACATGGCCACTGGGCATCATCTCATAATACCATTCCAGCACCATCCCCACACCACCTGTCCACTCTTTGGACTTGTCAAGCTGCATGTGAAGTGGGCCAGGAACGCAGTGTACTCCTAAAGTGCTGTTGTAGCAGCCCAAGTCTCCTCTCCTCTCCTCTCCTCTCCTCTCCTCTCCTCTCCTCTCCTCTCCTCTCATCTCCTCTCTTCTCCTCTCCTCTCCTCTCCTCTCCTCTCCTCTCCTCTCCTCTCCCCCCTCCCGTCCTGTCCTCTCCTCTCCTCCTCCTCCCTCCTCCCTCCTCCCCCGTCCTCTCCTCTTTTCTCCTCCCCCCTCCTCCCCCTTCCCGTCCTCTCCTCTCCTCATCCAGCCAAATGTTTTTGTCAAACCTTTAAACTTTAGGTAGTTAACAAACACACACCAGTTTCTGAATTTGACACATAATCACTTTCACACTTAATCTTAGACATTAAATCAAAATAGACATTTTTGTTTTTGAGCATTTTGTCAACACTTTTCAACCTTATCTCCATATCAATCATCACTAATGCTCACAAAAGGAATGTACTATATCTGTTTACCTGTTCTGTGTCAAAGAGACACTATGATTTACTAAATTTCAAACCCATGTAAACTATTGCAATCTTTCTCCTCCTATATTCACAGTCAGTTGTGTGAAGCTGAGAACAAGCTGTAAACTCTAATTGAGTGTGAGTCTTCTGTTTTGCCCCCTGGCAAATATAGGCTCTGGTTTGGTCTCCATTAACTCCTGAGAGAAGCATCTGGCTCTTTAGTTGCTAAAAGCTCCAGTATGAGCACCAGCCAGGCCTGGCTTCTGTTTGGTGCTGGTAGCATGCAGTGGGTTTATCAGAACTTAAACAGCTGCCTGATTCTGCTGAAAACTGGGTAGATAAGAGCAGAGTGAACCAACACAGTGTGGTTGGTATAGCCAAAACAATGAGCTAAACAATGCTAAAAAGTTCCTTAGAGTTGAGAGTTGTTAATATAGAAATATTGATTAGATGCAACTCTAGTAAATTAACAATTTCTCTCTCTGACTGTATGTGCCCCTGTTGTGTGTTGCAAGCAAATAAGCAATGCCAAGAGGGAATGACAGTGTACCCACCAACGTGTTGCGTTAGCCTGGCTAGCTAATGTGTGCGTAGTTCTGTATGGATAGAAAGCAAAAAGCAGGTCATTGATCATGTTTGGATTTTTAATTTGGTTGCACCAGTATTCACCACGTGGAAGCCCTTACAACAACCTACCTACCTACCGAGTACAAGAGTGTTTCCATCCAACAAAAACAAGCCAAGAATTTTACTGCTGGCTCTCATTATTGCAACTATTGATAGGGAGGGAGTGGAAAGCCTTCCGCTGTTTCACTGTACCGACAGCAGCTATTGGCTTTAATACACATGTTGATAACACCCGGTAAGATTTGTAGAAGTGTGAGCCTTTCCTGAGCTCAGAAACTCAGTGGAAAACAGCATGAAATTTACATTAGGAGATAATAGTCTTTCCTTCTTTCACTGTGCCATATTAAGTAGGGGGGATAGCTTGAACATTGAAATGAAAACTGACTCACACTGTTCAGCATTTGCTGTTTGTTTCCCGCCACCCACAAGTACACTAGCTGGGAGTTATTATAACTCTTCAGCACCAGGCTGAGAATCTGCCGACTATATCGCTGAGACCGGAGACAAGGGGCGCAGACGTCTCAGGAAAGCTTTGAAACCGTATCACTCCCCAAACTTGGTCTTTGGGGAAATGATGAAAATATAACAGCAGACTGGCACACAAAGCAGACACAATCATACGTGGCTGAAGTGACAGAGTTGAGTGTAGAAGTGGTCCAAACTCGACTGTCGGCAGAAACATGGCATTTTTGATGTCAGTTGGAATTTCTTTAATACAGGTAACATTAGATAGCACTCACAGTTACAAGGGCAATGTCTGTTTTTTTAAGGAAGGTAATACAAGAAGGGTATTTATTTCGAAGAGAGATAACAAGAATGCAAATTAACACACCAACTGGTCACTCTATAAACACTTCCTCTCCCTGGCTGAGTTTCCAACAGTCAGCCCGGCACCCGAAACAACAGCTTTTGTTGTGAGAGGGACTCTGTGATTAATTTATGTTTGTTGTGATGCTATATAACATTAATAGCTCTGGACTGGATGTGCTTTTGTGTCTGTCTGCATGTGTGTATGGGCGCGTGTCGTCGTTGTTTCCATGGCAGACTTTTACAAAGCTTTTCATTCTTGTCTCTCTTTTCTCTCCTCTCGCAACACCTCCCTGCATCACAGCTTTAAGACTCCTCCGCTCCTTGTTTCTCAGCTTTTTGATTGACATGCTGCAGCCTACTTCCCTCAACTGTGTCTTTTAAGCCCCGTGGTTCTCTGCACTCTCTGCACTCTCTTCCTCTCTCGTGTTTCCATTTTTAGGATGGCTCAATGATGTATCTATCTGCTGCCTCTTTCTAGACAAATCAGAGTTCCCCTCTCAATCACATACACACATATATGGCTGTGAATAAGGCGTACAGAATAGCCTGCATCACATGTGCATTGCATGAATGCATGCTGGAGTTGACATAAAACATAATGTTGTATGTCATGTCTTTTAAGCTACTGGATGCCTAAATTTCCCTCGGGATCAATAAAGTATCTATCTATCTAACTAGAAGAACTTGTGAGTAACTTCAGATGGTGTAATTTCAATTGTAATCTCTTTGTGAGAAACTCGTTTTTCCCAAAAAAAAAAGAACTACAAACAATTCTATTTCCAAGGAAAGTGCAATTCTGCCCAAAGTTAACTTTAAATAACTGTTCCAACTGCTTTGTAGATGTGATTATTTGTACATCTGCAGGTTTATATAATACATAATACTATGCCAAGAAATAATATAACAAATACGACGGCTTAGGGTGCTAATAAAAATGTATTATTCTTAAATTAGACTCAAGGACTGTTCACTGCCCACACTGTGACAGCTGCCTGCCAGAAACTAAAGTCTGGGTGTAAACACAGCTCAAATAACCCTGTTTGGGTTTGTCTCATGAGCAGGTGCAAGGATCACTGTCAAGTCCTGCAGTTTCCCTCAGACTAAAGCAAAACCCAAGCCAAACAAGCCAGATTAGGATATTGACAGAGGACTATGAGAGGAGAAAAAAAGGCTTCTGTTTCAAGAAAAAGAAATCATCATGATGGCTGCCATTGAATTGAGCATACCATAAAGCATCCTGCACTTCCGTAAGGTGGGGGACTCACATGAGGCAGATTATTAGAGTGACCCATGGAAGTTTTATTTGTCATCATAGGGGAAAATGTTACAGAATCTTTCAATTATCAAACGCTAGTGTTCTTGAGGTGTTTTTAATATTGTAAAAGAGAAAAGCTGACACAATGCTTCTTTATTGTTAGATTTGCCATATCTGCTGCATTATACACAGACATATGTAAGTATGTATGTAAGCTAATGGCATATTTTGACCAGTTTCTCTTTAATATTGTAAGCATTCCAAGAAAACAGTGCTCCTTGTTTCCTATTCCAATCAAATGTTCTGGAAAGCAGTGCCATCTTTGAAAATAAAACACAGTTGGACCGCTGAACATTTGTTATTTGTTGTATCGGTCATATCTGTTAAATATATCTACATTAATATGTTTACTTAACAGTTCTCCAACACCTGCTCTCTCCAACCCACCAATTTGTGGTGGGTGGAGGAAGTGTTGATATATTATTCATTTGTTGTTGCACATAAATTATTGCATATTATTTCAAATCAATAAGGGAGCTTGGTGACTAAAAGGGAAAAATCCAGAGAATGCTTGGCATGCAGGCAGAGGTGGAAAGAAGTCTGCAGGGGAAATGTTGATAGAAAAGATTTTCGCCAACAGTGGCCCCTTGCTATGAATCATTGTATTGGTAACATTTTGAAATGAAATAATTAAAGCAAAGGTAGGAAAATGCTCGTTAAAGCTATGTAATGGTGTAAAATGCATAACATAGTGTGAGTGTTTGTAATTAGAATAAAGAAAAGTGCTTCAACTCTATGCTATAAATGTGCGTGTTCAAACAGTGGCAGAAGGGCAGATTCAGAGATAGACAGCTGCAAACACACCTTCTGTCTGTGTCCTTTCAACCTCCCAAAGCTACAGGAGTGGAAACCCTAATCTTTAGCCACATCAATAATATGTACACCGCACTGATCTTTGTCTTTGTGGAGACAAGACAAAGCACGGTGTGTACTGCTCTCTCCTTCGGGGCCTTGTAGGAAATTAACTGCTGCTACTCTCAGCTGGCTCATCTTCTCCTTCATAATAATTTACTCAATGTTCCCCCTTCCCTGTATCTGTGTCCCTTTTTGTCTCCCTCTCTTCGTCTGTGCGCACTGAAGTGTTTGCAAAAGAAAATCATCTCTGCAAGCATATGGGCATATTCTATGTAAGGTGACTGGTAATATAACTACACGACACTTTTGATGGTGGTGCTCGCAATATATTCTGACCTCACTGAAAACACATGATGAATTATCCAAAACAGTCATCTTAAAAGATGTCTTTCCTTCTCCAATGGAAATTGTGATTAGGTGTCAAGCTATACCTGTCTCTAATACACAGTACTCATCTTGACCACCGAGATCGCCCACAATGCTTCAGTCACATGACGGTGGTAATCCTGCCTGGGACTGAATCAGCCCCTAAACCCTCACAGTGCAGATTAGCAGAGGAAAAGTACAGAGTAAGAGACTCTGTAAGTACCAGGGCTTTCCCCTGCTTCCTGGAGCTTCAACTATGCCTCACTATAGCGCCATCTGCTACTGCTCCACCATAACCTGAGTAACCTCGAAGAGACCTCATTGGCTCTGTTACAATCGAAGAGACCTTGAGAGGATAGCTTTTAATTGTCAAGTACATAGCTAAAGATCTTGTTCACAGGATACCCATTTGAACTTTTCAAGTAAATAGCGGTCTTAAAGGTGTTTTCCACGTCATACCTTGCTTTTGACATCTGTTCTAAGGTGTCTATATAAAATGGAGCTGCGTATGTAGCGTGGACCTGCCTCGCCTTGAGTGTGATGGAGTGAAGTTGCTATAAAAAAATAGTTTGAAAAGAAGCTCTTTATTTTTGAAGATAGGGTATTTTGTTGTTCATTTTATCATTGAGCTCATTCCACTGACTGTTGTTATGATCAGCACAATTTTTCCACACTAGGTTTGAAATTTTGTATTTTTAGAAAAATAAAATTAGATGGCCCTTTGTTGATGTTTACAAAGGAAATTAATGAAGAAATACAGCAGCATATATATATATATATATATATATATATATATATATATGATCATTCTAAATCGTCATTTGAGCTCAATGGTTATTATTTAAATTAAATATTCAGTGCAACATTCTGTTTAACAGTCTACAAAACATACTTCTCTCAATGTTGCCTCGTTTCTCTGCTGCTGAGCTCTTTTTCTTTTGTACCTTTGTGTCTAAGATTCGATTTTACAGGAACAGCTCATCCATGCCACCGAGCACTCAAAAAGCATGACCAAAGCCGCTAATAGTTTCCGCTAACACGCCTTCGCTTTCTCTCTTTACTGAAACTCACATGGCTCGCATGTTAAAAATAGAGCATCTGTCTTGTCTTGGGCCCACGATGTGCATAATTATGAGTCTTTGTGCTGTTCACATGCATAGCCAGCGATCCCATTACCTCCATCGAAACAATAACGGGTTATGAGAAGGTGTCCACGGTAACCTGGTCTCCCTGGTAAAATCTCTGTCTGTTGCTCATGTCCTCTAATAATGGATTATATTTGTAAGCCGCCTTTTCATGCCAGTGCTTATTGTCCCTGAAGAGTGAGAGAGTGACTCACCTTATTCCCTAAAGTGAGACTGATCCATTGATTTATTGCTGCTATGTGGGAACCATTTCAATTTTGGTGTGAGTTCAAATACTCATGAGTTTGTATGGGATAATGAAAATACAAATATGTCCATGTGGAGATCCACACCATCTTCATATATGTAGTATAACTGTTGTTGTATAACTGTCTTAGCTGATAACTGTCTTACTTAAGTCTTTTTATTTCATTTTATTGACTGCCTCTGTCTCTCAAATGGTGTTCCTATATAGGTTGGGAACTGTAACTCGGTTGCCTTCAACTGTCTCTGTGATTGGTGATTTTGAAATGCACAGCAGGTGTTGCCAGTGGCATGTCTTTATGCGTCGGCTGTTAAACAACCGTGCTGGCATAAAACACTAATTTAAACCCAGAGTATGAAGCTATTTCTGTCAACAGTGTATCCATTAAGCATCACTTCCCAGCCAGACTGATTTGCTGACTTTACGAAGAAGAAAGAGGGACTTGCTGCTCCCGGCACATACCCCCCCCCCCCCCTGTGTAGTCACAAAAAGTCCACACTTTTTTTCACGGATTCAACAAACGAGATATAAAATATAATTAACGAGCTTCAGCTAACCTGCTGCCAAAGGAAAGCATTCGTCATAGCAAAAAAAAGCTTTACATCACCTGTGTAATTTGCCAAAGAATGTTGAAGCATGATATATAAACATTACTGTTACGATGAGGATGTTACAATTTAAGGTAAAATGTTAAATGCAGCAATGGGTATGTTGTAGCTACACTTACAAATTACACTGATGGATATGGATCGGTGTAATGGGTGCACGATAATTAAACTTCAGAATTTTTAACTCTAACTCCAATACTGTTGATTGAAAGAATGATGCTTCTCTGTTATAATGTTTTCACACTAAATAAGCTTATAACCATGGTTATTAAAGGTACATTTTTGATCCTATGAAAGGCCGTAGGTGCTATAGCACTACTTGTTTTGAGTTAAAGATGATTCTGTTACTGATTGGCTCTTCTTTCTTGGAAGAAGACATGGGATCACCGTCTTTTTCTTGTGATTTGCAGGAGAACCACTGTCGCAGGATTAAGATCCTGGGGGATTGTTACTACTGTGTGTCTGGACTGACCCAGCCTAAGACTGACCACGCCCACTGCTGTGTAGAGATGGGTCTGGATATGATTGACACCATAACGTGAGTGCTCACATTCTAGTCTTTTATTTAGCAGTATTTATAATAGTGAAATGAATAGGTATTCTAATAGTTTAATTTCGGCACGGTTAAAGTTTAAGAAATCTTCTCTTTTAATCTGTATTCTATTCAAAACAAACTGTTTAACTGAGTCCGTGTTGAGAGATTTCCTTCAAGTAGAGCAAACTGCAGCCTGATTAGCCATGTGTGCTGTGAGTGAATTCTAACACTGAACATCTGAGTGAGCAGAGCTACATTTGGCTGAGAGAAAAAGGCTTTAATGGAGAAAATAAATAAGCTATTTTATTGGTCTTGTTTTCCTTGCATGCTCTGCATAGTTTGGAAGTGGGGAAAAGAAGACCAAAAGAAAGTGAGAGATTGAGGTGCAGCAGAAGATTGAATCAGAAACTTTCGTGACTGTTAATTAAGATTTCCCTCAACACTGATTAAATGGAAATGCTCAACTTAGCAGTGTTTTTTTGTTCTTTAGTCTATTTTGGTACGTTAGAGCAAAGTAGAGTATTTTGATCATTGTTTGTTCCCTGTCCTCTTCTTGACAGATCACCACATCTATTTAGAAAGAAGGCTTGTCGTTACAGATTTATGTTATTCGCCTGTATCTGACCTCAATCATTACACACAAATAATTGCTTTTAATAGTAAATATTCGGATGGGCTTTTTCAATGAGCCATCTCAGGTCATTTTGAGGATTTAATTTGATTGTTCAGATATTTTAAATATTTTTAACTGAACCAACAAAGAGTATACATACGGTATTTTGTTGTGTCAATGCTCATTTCCATTTATATGAAAGAATTTTCAAGTACATTGACAGATGATTTTACATATAGAGGATTGTATTTTGAGATTGGAAAAATAATAAAATAAAATAAAAAGCAACCAAGATAAAATAATTGTGTATATACTAAATTAAAGTAAAATAATAAAATAAATATAAAACAAAGAATAGAAACATAATTCAGATGAGGCAGTCTAGGAACATTGATTTCTACCTTTTAACACTGAGGATTCTTAAGGTTTATGCATAAACATACAGTGATACGAATGGTTGTCTTAGATGTAAAACATATAGGGTTGGTTTGCAAATATTAATATTATGTATAAATGAGTCACACAGTTTTCTCAGTATTTGTCTCGCTTATGTCTGTAGAGTCTACTTTGACATATATGTATTATGAGTATAAGTCTTATTCAATAACTGTACAGTGCTTTTTACAGGTATGCATTGCTAATGTCAAATAATGTTATTTATGTGCATCTTCTGCGCATCCTTGTTATGCTCTGCCTAATTATATATATAAATATAGATACAACCTTCAAACCTGGCTCCAACACTCCACGTGTTTTGCCCCTGCAGGTCAGTAGCGGAGGCCACAGAAGTCAACCTAAACATGCGCGTGGGCTTGCATACAGGTCGCGTGCTGTGTGGAGTGCTTGGCCTCAGGAAATGGCAATATGATGTGTGGTCCAATGATGTAACCCTCGCCAATGTGATGGAGGCTGGAGGATTACCTGGGTCAGTATTTGACATGATAGATGAATGCCAGCCTCAACAGATAAGGACACTAGTTCTGTGATCTAGAGTTGACACAAGAAATCATATTGTACAGTGAAGTGTGAATATTTCTAATATTGTCCTGGATATATAGAGTCTGTCTTTATGCTAGTGCTTTCAAAATCAGTATTAGAATCAGAATTTGGTTATTTGGCAAGTAGGTTTACACATACAAGGAATTTGCTTTGGTGTTTAATAGTGCATAGTTCAAATAAAGAAATATTATATAAACTATTGTACAAACTATTATTAAAAAACTGTTTTTTTAACAAGAAATATAAATATACAAAAAAGGAAATTAATTAAGAATATGACAAGTTACTGTGAAATAATATATACATACATAATAATAATAATAATAATAATAATAATAATAATAATAATAATAATAATAATAATAATAATTATAATTATAATTATAATTACAATAATAATAAATTGTATTTATAAAGCGCCTTTCAAAGCTAAAAGCAATCTCAAGGCGCTAAAATGCAGAAATGTGCAATATAGACAGAAATACTAGTAATTGTTTTAAGACAAATCAAGGAAAAAGGTGCACTAACCTCAACTACACATTTTAATTACAGTTTACATATAAATAATGTTAAGAATGAAAAATAACCTTTTTGCTGAATTTGAAATAGACTTAATAGCAGGATTTCAGGGCTTATTTTGACAGTCTCTTGTAACACTCTGCTGCAGATGACAGCTGTGAGACTAGTTGGGTTGTGTATCATCTTGTCCCATCTCTGCCTGTGTTCCACAGGAAAGTCCACATCACCAAATCTACGCTGGAGTGCCTAAATGGAGATTATGAGGTGGAGCCTGGAAACGGTCACGAAAGGAACGCCTTCCTCCAAAAACATGAAATTGAAACCTTCTTTATAGTGCCATCTCACAGACGGAAGGTATCACATTGTATTTCTGTGCAGAGGAATGTATATACTTGTATATTTAGCTTTCAGCAGAAGAATATGATTAAGAGGACAGCATCAGTTGTATGCTAAGATTGCACCTCCTTTATTAAGACGTTAGCCTTAGTTGAACCTTTTATTACCTAGTCACTGTGTACACATTGGCAAAGCTTCTGCAGAAATATATGCTAATCAGTATTAATCGACTTATGTGGTAAGTTAAAGTAGGCTAGGTGAAGAAAGCTTTTCTTGACCTGGTTCTACATCTATGCAAAGACCAATAATAAAACCATTATTCAAATAGAAATGTACTGTTGACTAAAGAATCAAATATCATTTCATGGAGCTCTCACACATTTGTTGTTGAGCTGATCTCACTTCCAGCCTGTATTGGATTGGACTGGGGCTATAAAGCCTGTGGCATTTATCATCTCTGATCTGCACAGTCCTACAAACTTACAGAGATATATGTGTGTGTGTCATAGAGCATACACATAAACATGCACATCTTCAACAGATGTGCCACAAGCAGCTGGAGAGGGAATTTCAGTCTTGGTTTAGTACTACTCCTCTCCTCTCCTCTCCTCTCCTCTCCTCTCCTCTCCTCTCCTCTCCTCTCCTCTCCTCTCCTCTCCTCCTCATTTCTTGCTGTAGGTTTCATGTTATGCAATATAAAGCTTGCGCATAGGTTACATGGGTCCTCATATGAACCTGTAACATCCCAGTTGCGTGTATTTTCCTTTGGTACGTAGGAGACTTTGCTAATCCTCTTAATAGAGTTGAGGGTTAGACTTCATCAAAGGCATGGCTCAGAGAAAGATGTGCCCTGACTAAGCTGTGTTGGATAGGCTGCTATCGCTCTGCTATTGTGCCTTTAATTACTCCTGCTTAGGGACACCCTTCCAACATTGTGTAATGAACAAAACATATATTTCTTACTAAAAAAATGACATATGCATAATCTTTATTACTCTTTCTAAAATAGTTTTCTAAAAGAAAAATGAGGACCACAAAGTCCTAAAACTATTAAAATCACCTCAGGCATTGATTTTATTTGAACCACTTTCTAGTGAAATTCCTAAGCTGTTAATAATGATTGCATGCTTGTTTGTGCATGAGCATGTGTGCAAGTGCATACTGTCCAATGCCCTTACATAATATATATTACTGTGTGGGGTGTCATGACTAAATCCTTGTTCCCGTTTCTTATCTGGTGACAGATATTCCCAGGATTGATTCTTTCGGATATAAAGCCCGCCAAAAAGATGAAGTTCAAAACTGTGTGCTACTTACTAGTGCAGCTTATGCACTGCAGGAAGATGTTCAAGGCTGAGATTCCCTTCTCCAATGTCATGAACTGCGAGGACGGTGATAAGGTATAAACTCTCAGTGTCTGTGTTGACGTTTCTGTGTTTGTTCGTGCTGTGATGTACGTAAATGGAGACAAAACGATATCAATTCTGAATGTCTAGAGATTTCTAAAGCAGTTAAAACACTTCTATGTTTGGATTTCTTAATGCCCCTAAATGTGGCCTAATCTCTTTATTTAAACCTGAATCTGTGCTGTCTTTATTCATGGTATTGTTTATGCATTGTAGCATTACATTACATTAGAGGTGAAAACTACTTTAGCAACACTATCTTTCAGGCAAATGCTTTCTGTAGAACTGTACAGCGATTACGATGCATTTCAAAGTATTCTTCTTTATATTAAACATTTGTATTTCATTTATACTCCTGGGTGTCTTGTAAAAAAAGCCACAATACTAGGACTTGGCTGTTCCACATTTGTACATTTGAATGGGCTGACATGAGTTTAAGCGCTACAGAACATTGTTCCAACAGAACAGAGTTGTGGATCAGCCAAGGGGCAAACATTAGAGCGGCAATAACGCATGTTCCTTGGATTCCTTTATGATTTAGTGGCTTTCTTAATGTGGACTAGTGGACATAGAGTAGATATTAGCATGTACAAAAGATGCTCCCGAAACCACAGCTGGAACACAAATGTTATTTGTCACCTCATTGAACATTGTACGTTGCTGTGACATTTTTAGCACAGCCAGTTCCTTCTGTCTATCTTCTACAGATCTCTGCTGTAGACGTGGAATTAGAGCTGAAACAATTCATTGATTAGTCCATTGACAGAAAAATCTTTTTAAAACTATTTTGATAATCCAGAAATCAATTTTTCTTTGTCATGTTCATTTATCATTTTTGGGGTTTTAGACTGTCAGTTGGACAAAGAGAGCCGTTTGCAGGTGTTTAAGAAAATTGAGGTGTTCACTATTTTCTGACATTTTATAAATAAAAGGATTAATAGATAATGAAAATAATCATTAGTTACAGCCCTTGTCGGTTGGTGACGTCTCCACCAACACAACAATGTCATCACACTGCTTAGAAATCATGAAACCCTACTTCAAAGAAGTCTCTTTCCTAGAAGTTCACATAGTTTTACATTCTTGCGCTGAATGTGCTTTCAATTAGTTGAATTAGCAAAACCACAGCTTAGGAGAAAAGCAATCAGCTCAGTAATCAGTAATCATAGTCAGTAAAAACATATATGGCTTTCACAGGATGTATACTTTATCGTAAGAAGATAGGGAGTGATGGTAAGTGACGCTCCTTTCATCTATAATGACCTCTGCATGTTGCTCCTGTCAGAGACCAACATACTGTGTCCCCCCGCGTATACTGTCAGTGACACTGGCATTCTGTCCAAATGTCAAAGAGCTTACTTGACCTTGTGTGTGAAAATCTTGTGGCCTGGCAATTCTTATGCGTGTGTGTGTACTATGTATTTTTCTTGTTGCGGGGAATAACAGCTACAACATATATATATATATATATATATATATATATATATATATATATATATATATATATATAAATAGTACCCATTTATTTTAGGGTTAAGACTAACATAAGGATCGGTAAGGCATGTAGCAGTAAAGGTCAGGACAAGCACACAGGGAATTAATTTATGTCAAAACAATGTCCTCACTAGTGTTGTAGCACACATTTGTGTTTGGTATAACATTTTGACCCAGCATCATCTTCCTGCTTTTATAATGTTGCCCTCAGTGGCTGCATCCAGTAGATCTTTACCTCACACTTCATGATAGTGTCTTCTCTTAGATCTACATTACTGGTAATGACAACATCCACACATCGTAGACAGGAAGCAGATTACTATAACATGAAAGACTTAATGGTAATTTTGCATTCAGACCACACACACTTGAATTGTGTGAAAAGAGATATGCATTCACGGCACGGAGGGAAGCAATATGAGGGACAAGGGATAAATGAATAGGATTTTTGATGCAGCAGACATGGCTGCATGGTGTGTCTTGTGCTACGTTGAGCACACTATGGGATATAAGGAGAAGTCGGCATCAGCAGGTCACTCCGCTGCTGCCTTATGAATAACAAAACAAGATGTGTGAGGGAGGCACAGAGAAATAAGGGATGGAAATGGAGAGATAAAGGAAGACTGAAGGAAAGGAGGGAAGAATAAACAGAAACAAGGAAGGAAGAAAATATGGAAGCAAGAAAAGAAAGAAGGAAGTAAGGATGAGTAGACGGGAAAAAAGGTAGAATGGACAAAAACATACAAGGAAAGAAAGAAGCAGGTAAGAAAAAGGGCGAAAGGAAGAACATACAGGACCAGGGAAGAAAGGAAAGAAGGAAGAATATACAGATGCAGGGGCGAAAGGAGGGAACTGAGGAAGAATAGATGGAAAAAAAAGAGGTAAGGATGTAGAGAAATGGTAAACGGAAAGAAGGAAGTACGGAAGAATATGCAGAATCAGGAAGTACAACATACAAATATACAATTGGGACAGAAAGAATTAGGTATGAATTTATGGAAGCAGGGAAGTAATGAAGCAAGTACGGAAGATGAGATGGAAACAGGGGGGAAAGAAGAATATACAGAAGCATGGAGAGAAAGCAGGAAGTAAGGAAGAATAGACAGAAGCAGGGAAGGACAGAAAGAAAATGAGGAAATAAAAGAAAGTCAGTGAGCTGTACACAATCATGTCATGAACTCATGGACAGTCTGCTGATCCTTATTCACCCTTTGCTCCCCTATGGTGACACCGAGCTACACAATTCTTCCAGCATGTACACACACACACACACACACACACACACACACACACACACACACACACACACACACACACACACACACACGCACACAAACATCCACTCTGCCATGTTAACTATCTGGCTTTGCTCCAATGCCCAATGTTTTGCAAAGCTGCTCTCTTTGGCTGCCGAAGACACTTAGACACAGCGGGGTGCATTCAGTAATGAAGTTAAGTGTGAAAGCAATGTCTTTATTTGAAAGTATAATCAGCTGCCCGTGTTTCTTGTTGACTCTTATTCACCCTTGTTCCTAATATGATAATACTCCAGTAGGGCAGAGAATAAAGGGTGCTATTTATCATACTGTTGTTTTCTCAACTTCTACATTTTCAGTGAAGATTTCTTTTTTTATCTCCACCAGCGGAGGGCCATGCGAACGGCTCCACAGAAGCTGAGGAATCGTCCCAAAGCAAACCAGGCTACTGTGGTCCAGAGCAGCCCCAGAACCCGGGTCAATCGCTACATCGGTCGTCTGATCGAGGCCCGCCAAACTGAGTCAGACACGGCGGATCTCAACTTCCTCACACTCATGTATAAGTGCTCTGAGCGCGAGCAGAGGGTGAGGGACACTGCAGACACATACTGTACCTGTACAGTGAGATGTCATGTGATATGTTGTTACTCACTCCTATCTGGCATTGCGTAGTACCACCAGGTTCCTGATGAGTACTTCACCAGCGCAGTGGTCCTCTCCCTGATCCTAGCTGCCTTGTTTGGCCTTGTCTATCTTCTCATCATACCACAGTATGTACAACAGATTTTGTTGTTGTTCCTTCTTCTCTCTGTTGCTTTTTCTCTCTCCATTCATCTCCTAGTTACTCTGTTCTTTGTCTTTTTAACTAACCCCTCCATCTGCTTCTCTCCACTCAGGGGCACGGTGGTACTTGTCCTTCTCGTCTTCTGCATCTGTTTCCTAGTAGCTTGTATCATGTACCTGCATATCACTAGAGTACAGGTAAATACAGCTGCGTTCTTATGATTCTTATCTTCTTTTCCCTCATTCACTTTTTACACGTTAACTTCTTCTCTCTGATCTGGGACCTAACAGAGATGGCAAGTTTCTTCGCTACAATATTTCTCTGCTATGATCCTCTTCTTTTTTTGCTGACTAAAGAGAAATATGTAAATGTGTTTCATACATCCTTGTAATAACGATTCAGTATTCATTGGCTTCCAAATTACTTTGTAAGACCCTGTGCTGTATTTAAACTCGGATGGCTAGTCTATTAATTTCAGCTTTTGTTGAGGTCGTCCTCCTGACCACATCAATTTGAATATATATATATATATATTTTTATTTTTTTTTACTTTGTTACTTTTACACGTTCATGTTCTTTCTCTTTCTGTTCTTTACTCTCCTTACTTACCTCATGCTACTCCTATCAGTGTGATTTCAAGCCTTTTTCCGTATACTATTCTTACAACTACTCTCACACTTTGTCCCATTGTAGTCTCTTTAAAAATATATATATATCATTTAATGTTCCTCATTGTGTCGGCCTCCTTCATCTAACTTTGCTTTGTTTTGTCTCTCAGTGTTTTCCAGGGTGCCTGACCATTCAGATTCGCACTGCTCTCTGTATTTTCATAGTGCTCTTAATCTACGCTGTGGCCCAGGCCTGTGTGGTAAGTGTGAAGGACAACATTAAAAACCAGTAACAAAAATGTCTCCATGTTTCGAACTGTAATCCCTTTTGGTTTAAAAAAAAAAAAAGGCTGGATGCTTGTATGCTAGACTTTACTGGTGAGATGTTTTATTATTACATTTGTAACATTATATCAGTCGTGCTTTATATAATGGTGTTATAAATTAGGAAACCAACAAAGCAAAATAAAATATCCTTACTATTAGACTGTGAGAGAAGGCTAGCGTTGAATTGCTCTGTGCTTTAATATCCTGTCGTCTTTATGCACATGTATCTCCCTGTTTGTCTCTGTCAGGTGGGCTGTATGCCCTGGTTGTGGGGTAGTGCCAACACCAACAGCTCCATCGTGATTATTGATTTGGACAGCGGCACCAACCACACCATGGAGGAGCTGCCTTGTGACGGTGCCCACTACGCCTTTCTGTCCTGTGTGGTGGGCACACTCACCCTGGCACTTTTCCTGCGGGTCTCATGGCTGCCAAAGATGGTGCTAATGCTCCTTCTGGGGGTGCTGTATGTCACCGTGTTGGAGCTCAGCGGCTTTCGCAAGACTGAAGGGTGAGTGGTTTGTGGTACAACATGACCACTAACACAGGGCATACATTCATGCAAAACACTACTTTTTATTTGTCATTTCCTGAAGCTAATTGTGGCAACGATTGGCTGTGAATATCAAGCAATGTTTTCTGTGTTTGTTTGATGCGGAGAAGGGACAGATAACCAGGAGTTTGGAAGAACATTTACGTGCTGAGATGTATGTATGTGGAGGAGTCTTTGCTTGTCTGCAGCCCACACACTCTTTCATTTTCCACTCTTTGAAGCAGCACATGTGCTCATTAGTTCCAAATCAGAAGCCTGAAAGGACGATGTGGGCTGGATGATGGTAGCGCGTTAGCTGTTTCAACACAGTACCGAGGGGCCTGGCCAATTTGATTGGTGCTCAGATCATAAATGTGCCCCTGAAAAGTGATTATGTTGAATATTGTTAAGTTTATTAAGATAAAAGATCGCGTTTGAAAAGCAAATTTTTCTTTAGATCGTGCTTCAGTGAGTAATATAATCATACCGAATAGGATATGGTCCAAAATTTCAACGCATTTAAGCTCTTTTATTTATACATTTTCCTCATTTTATTATTTTGGATGCATGTAAAATTATTATTTATTTAATAAAACCTTACTCATGATTGCTCTCGAAACTGTGGGGGGTCCGTTCAAGCCTCATGTGTAGTTTCTTGTGTGGTCCAGTCCAGTGCTGAGTGTGTCGGTCTCTTCCACAGTGGGGGGTCCTTCCACATCCGGGGCTATGAGCCCATCCTGTCTCTGTTGCTCTTTGTCAGCGCACTGGCCCTCCACTCCAGACAACTCGACCTCAAACTACGCTTGGACTTCCTATGGGCTGTGCAGGTCAGCAAGCGTGTGTATCAGTGTGTCTAGTGTGAATGTTGAGAGGCTTAAATCTCAGTATCATGATATATGCTTTAATAGTAAAGTGTGCTGAAGAAATGCTGCCATTTCAACTGTGGTATATGTAAACTATTGGGGTACGTATGAGGGATTTGTATTTATAGGCTGCCAGCTGTCTGTTTTTTTTGGCAGAAACGATGGTAAGAAGCTTGTTTTCAGTTTAAAAACAATGCACTATTTTGCAATGTGGGATTGCAAAAGCTAAATTTTAAATGTCTGATTTTCAAGTCATTTAACTAGCAGCATTAGTCATGTAATGTACACATCCGAAATCCAACTATGAGACATACGTTCCATGCTGTAAGGCTCTTATGGTTTTTTACTGACCCCGTGTGGTGAAAATGTGAGACAAGCTACAGTCCTAATGGCTGTATTCTGTGTGTTTGTGTGTGTGCTATATGTGCTGTCAGGCGGAAGAGGACTAGAGATGGCATGGAGAAAGTCAAGCTGGACAACAGGAGGATTCTCTTCAATCTTCTGCCCGCACATGTGGCTCAACACTTCCTATTGTCGAACCCCAGGAACATGGTGAGCCTCGCTAATAGACACGCAGACAGCCAGGTAGATAAACAGGCAGAAAATAAAACATGAATTAAAAGACATCATAGGACGTATTTTATACTGTTATTCTATATTCTTTCTTTGGACATCAGGATCTATACTATCAGTCCTACGCACAAGTTGGTGTCCTGTTTGCCTCGATCCCAAACTTCAATGATTTCTACATCGAGCTGGATGGCAACAACATGGGAGTGGAGTGCTTGAGACTGCTGAACGAGATCATCGCTGACTTTGATGAGGTGGGATGGTGATTTCTTGACTTTGAGACTGAATTTGAAATGTGTTGCATTGTGTGTTTATTTGAATGTATGTTTTGCAGCTCATGGATAAAGAGTGCTACAAAGAGATAGAGAAAATCAAAACCATTGGCAGTACATACATGGCAGCTGTGGGCCTCGTCCCCACCATTGGTACCAAGGTGACATGTCATTTTATGTTTCTGTGTGTGTTGCACGTGTATGAATGGATACATTATTATGATAGGAGGGATCATTTCATGCACAGATATTTAACTGCTCTGTGTGTCTCCTCTTTAGGCCAAAAAATCTCCTTACGACCATCTGAGCACAATAGCAGATTACGCCATTGAGATGTTTGACGTTTTGGATGAAATCAACTATCAGTCATACAATGAGTTTGTGTTAAGAGTGGGTACGTCTAGCCTTGTATTAAACTGTTAACACAACCATATAGGTAATCACAATGAGAAATCTCAGTTTGACATTACGTTGTATTTGTTTAACATGTTCCTATGTTTGTGCAGGTATCAATGTGGGTCCAGTGGTCGCAGGAGTGATTGGGGCGCGGCGACCTCAGTATGACATTTGGGGGAACACAGTCAATGTGGCCAGCAGAATGGATAGCACCGGAGTCCCGGGGAAAATACAGGTATCCAACGCACCTTGGATTATTACAATATTTATCTAAAAGTAATTTAATAATAGGGGAAAGTGGGTTGACGACTATGAACAGGACTTAAAGTGTGATGCATTTGGATGCAATAAACCACATTGTCCCTTTTGTTAATTTGAACTCCATTTAATTCAAAATTCAATAACAAAATTGTTACATTACACATAGTTTGAGGCACAGTAGATGTCCAAAGAATATCAGTAAAATAATAATAAATAAACATAAATATTACGTGTTTTATTCTGATATTAGATTGAATGTAAGTCATTAAGGGTTCAGGTATCATTGTCAGGTATCAGGGTTGCACAATAAATACAGTTGTAGTCTATTTATGCTACAAAACGGAACAAAAACAGCGTATTGAGTGTTATTCCCTGTAACCGGACATCAGGCAGGAGCATGATGCGAACAGATACAATGCATGTTTCCTTGTTTTTACAATACAGGTGACTGAAGACGTCTATCGCCTGCTAAATAGCAACTATGACCTGGTGTGCCGGGGCAAAGTCAGTGTCAAGGGTAAAGGTGAGATGCTGACCTACTTCCTGGAAGGCAAGGTTCAGGGCGTGGGCACCGTAACCACTTCTTCAGTGGTGCGTTCCGCCAGCCTGGCGCGCCGGATCCACTCCTGTGGCAAGACTAGCGTCCCGACCAATCTGGGCAGCGCCGCCAGCCTGACCGCCTATGCCGGCATGGGCAGCAACGTACAGATGAACACTGCCAACAGCAGCAATAGCCAAGCGACATGCCTGCCCTCATCCTCTGTGCCCGCAGTGGGTGAGGAGGATGAGGAGGACATAGAGATGACACATATTGAGATTGAGACTGGGGCAGCTGTTGCAGATGTAGCAGTGTAGGATGAAAGACAGGACAAAAAACTTCACTGAAAAAAGGAATAAAAACCCTGGTTGGAGGTCTAGAGAAGAAAGGGCTGTCCAGTTATTTCCTTGAAATCCTGAGCTACTGGCACAACCCAGAATATGCTCATTTAGGATATGAACTTCCGGAGAAATGACATGGTGATACGGACAATCATACTCACTTTTAGGGATTTTTAATCTGCTTGTCACTCTTGACAAACGTGGAGTGAAGAAGAAAGACACCCGGAATCTCAAATCCTCTTTTTACATCTCTATACAGGATTATTAGATTTGTGGTTTTCCTGGGTTCCCTCACATCCAGGTATAATGTGCATCTTTGTTTTCTATATGGAACATATTCCAGGTATAAGGGATATGTGCATTGATATCCAGAAAAAGACTGATCATGCTATTGCTTTTGCACTGTCTTTCCGATTATGCCAAGGATACATTGCATTATTTACAGTGTAAAAATGGTGTTGTTTCTTTTTGGTGTGTGTAAGCATGCATGTGTGTACTTGTGAGTGTGTGTATGCATGTGTGGTTAATTCTGAATTGTAACAAAACAGCACAAAATACTTTTTTTATACTCAGAGCTCACTGGACGAAATAGGCTTTTTTGAGACATATTTACAGTTAATAGTGCATGACTTTTACGAGCTGACAGCCATAGTAACTGTACTCCTTTTGAAACAACCAAAGTATTGAGCTTTCTATCAATATTTAGTTTTACTGCTCATATTGCATCAACATACAAGAGAGAAGAGAAAATGTTGTAGTAGGTTGAATATATTTGGCATATTGGACTCATGAGTAGACTTAAAAAGTGTCTTTTTGAACCCCTGAGAGACAAAACGAGGTTTCCTGATTATCTGATTTAATTTTTCCCTAATTCACACACACACACACACACATATATATATATACACACTTTATTTCTTTGTTAATATAATGTGGTGTGTGTTAAGTCTACACACAGGTCAATGAAAGGAAAGTGTGTGGATGTGTGCTGCTTTGGAAACAAGTAAATGCAAAAACTGGACCGATCACAAAGAACAATGAACATCACAAAGAGGACCAATACTCTCCTATATATGGTGCAAACATATCTGTAGATATCCAGGAAGGCATTCATCCACACAGAAGAGAGCATATATATATATATATACAATAAGCACACCATTTCTAGAAATGCATGACGCAGTCCTTTAGCCTTTCAAATGCTCCATGTACATTTTCACATTTTCTGGAGACCACAGAAACTTAGGTGCAGAGTCTGGCTACTGTCGTCTATCAGGCATACATTACCGTTCTCCGGCTTTTTCGCTATCTTTAAGCTACATTTTGAGTTTTCCTCAAACAATATCAGCTTTAGCAGCACGTCTCTCAGATACAGTCTCAGAAATGCGGGGCACTTCAGATATCTTTGTAGCCTGTATCTTTATCAGCGTTGAACTTTTACTTGATCTGCAAAAGTGTAAATATATCCTGTTTCAAGTTTTTGCCTTACTCAATAAGCTTACAGTGATTGCAACCTGCCTTTTTAGATATATTCACTTTGATATGCAGATCATACTTTTTGTAAATAGCCAAAAGCTGTAAACTATGTTGTATCTTGTACAGTGTAAAGTTGGGTTATTGAATATTTTGTAATAAAGACAATATTGGTGTATAAAATATCTAATGAGTATGGCTATGAATCATAGCAAGCAGGTGTATGGGATTGTGGTTGAGGGTGTAAATTAAGATCTTTTTGTTGATTTTTTTTTTTAGGATGAGCCATGTAAGGATTTTCAATCTTTAAAGCACAATATTTACATTTAGTCCCCCAAACCTCAAAACCCAGCATGCAGCACAGCAAACTAACACATTTAACGTTTTATTGGCAGTTTTCCCTGTTAGTTCCACTCTATAAAATTTCATTTCTCACACCTTAGTTTATAGCTCTTGCAATAACAGCTTTCACTGTATGCAGTAAACTATGGCGGACAATGACAGGTTTACGGTGGACTTCCACAGCCCACAGCCAGATGAATGTCACCATGTCCCAAACACTGAGCGGAGGCTAGAATTGTTTTCCCAGCGTAATGTAGAATTTGTCTTGGGTTCACGGAGTGTAACAGTTAAGTCAACAAATGCCTGACTTGCTCAACCATTTTTCAGTACAGTACAGTATTGGAAGTAGTTTTGCTTTGGAATGAAATACAACAAATTCTGGTCAATTATTGATAAGTTGCAATTTATTTGAATGTTGATGTATCTTTAAAAAGTTACAGAAAAATAACTATGAAGTGCAGCTGTTGTTATCACCGTCCTGGTACAAGTCCCCTGACTGAAGTTGACATTAAGCAATGAAGGGAATCCAAGGTGAGTGATGATTCACAAATAACACTCCCCCTTGTGTCATCAGTGCAAAAAAGGGTCAAGATGAAGAAATGACGTTGGGGCATTAATTAACAGAATTTCAACAACCAAAAAAAATATTTTTATATTATTATTATTATTTATTTTATAAATATATGAAATGTTATATAAATTCCTAAGTAAGTCTCCTGGAAATAATTTTGTATTATCAAACTTGAGTTTTTAGTTAGTTATGTTAAGTTTATGAGCAGTCGATGATCTCCAGAGGAATTTCCTTAAAATAACAGTTGAATCTTAACCCATTTGAAAGATATTTCTTGTAAACAAGCAAACGTTCAGCTTATATTCAATGTCAAAAAAATGTATTTAACTTAAGTCTCCCTCCAGAGCTACAGAATAAATTATACAATTGTTTTCATTGTAGTAAGACTCCATCATTTGTGCGTAAAAAGTGTCCCTTTAAAATAAATCTGCTTTTTAAATAGATATTTATTACGACACTGATTTAATTTCATAGAAGACTCAGGTTACATTGCTCTATGTTTCACCTCATGTGCCGAAAAGGACTTCCACCTGTCATCTGCCTGTAATCAAGCTTCCACACCTGATTTCAATAATCAACTAACGACAACCTGAAACTGCAGAGTCCTACCGATCAGGAAAGCTTAGTCATCCAGCTCCATGGCAAGTCAACAGCACTATGTAAGTTTTAAGCCACTCTTTTTGTTTATCTTCATGTACAAAATAAGTAAAAAATTCCTAAAATTCATCATTAATTAGGCATTTTATCGTAATTCTGCTCTGTATTAAAAAAATAACATGGTGGGAACCAAAGCAAGGTCTGGAGCCCATACAGGAGGAGTCGGAGCAGGAAGATGACATTGAAGGAAGAAAAAGAGGGGAGGAGGAGGAGGAGGATGAGGATGATTATCATCATCATCAATTTGGAGTAGATGTGGAGACAAATGAGGTAATGGCAGAAGTTGAGAGCGAAGAAGATGAAGATGATGGTGCTCTGCTGAGCGTTCTGAGACCGAGGCGACTGCCTCGTTCCCTCCGCCAAAAGAATCTTCTGCAAATCCAATATACCAATAATCAGCAGGAGGAAATGGTGAATTTCTCTGGGTCAGATCAGAGCACACATGCAGTGGATTTAAGTGATGAACCTACCACACATCAGCAGACACTGTTAGGAAATGAGAAGAGGTCCAGTAGTGGTATGCTGAGAATAAAGGTGAGTATTTTTTTGGCATAATTCACATTCAAACTAAATATCTTACAACTCGAATGGAAAATAGATGATTCTCTAATTGTTTTAAGGTCTCCAAGAATAAATGGCCAAAACACTCACCACCTAAACTGTCAGTGCAGAAGAAGACAAAGAAGACAACGCACAAGTCTCTGGCTGTAAGTGTTCATTTCAAGCAAAAATGGTTCAACTTCTAAAAATACACATAATGTAGTTTTTTCACTAATAATCCTCAAAATAATTTTTAAGAAACAGCAGTTTCCTCAGTGGCTGGTGGACGTGATGATCAACATTGAAGCGGCAACAACTCATCAACTGGTGGTTGAGTAACGTTCTTCACAGGCCTCACAAGGTGAATGTAGAGCATGTTAGACCGCGGCCTTGTTGGTAAACACTGAATGTAGAACCAGTAATAGTCATGTTAAGGGTTGGCACTGCCAGAGAGTGAAGTCCATGTGCAAGTCACAGTTTCTTTTTTTTTGTCATCAATAAATAAACAAAAATCAACCTACAAACAAGTGTTGACTGTGTGATGAGGAACATTTGTTCTCTTAGTGTCATTATAATATCTTTGTAAATTCAATAAATAGATTTTTGTTGTGCTTTTTTTTTTTTTTTTTTTTTTTTTTTTCTGTTAAATACAGACTTGATAACTTTCATTACATAAAACTACATGTGAGGGGGAAATAATACACCAAAAGCATTTCTATATATGCATCAAGTAGCTCTTTTTGGGAGAAAGGCCACCACTCATCACGCACACCTAATGTTTTTCCAGAGTCTCTTTTCAGGAGGTGGTTTTATTCAGATCCTTTTACCTACGGAAAAGAAGATTTACTTCATGACAAGTAAACATCCAAGTGTTTACTGTAGTGCAAGTACACTATTAAAAGCAAAATGTACTTGTATCACATAAAGGCACAATGTAAAAATGACCCCTGTGAGTACAGTATATTGTACTACTGAATAATTTGTATTAATGCATTTACAGTAAGCAGTATTTTAATGTATTAGTTGGTCAAAGGGAGTTAATTATGACTCTTATGTACTGTTGGGAATTTTACCATACACATACATACAATCTTATTGAATTTTTTATTCTGCTATTTAAATTGTAACTATAACCATCAAATGTAAAGTTTATCACATATAGTGAAGTAAAGTACAAAGTAGCATAATATAAAATGTATGCTGCAATATCCAAAACTAATACTGGTAAATAATCCTCATTACTTTATTGGTCTTTCCTGGTTGAAGCCTTATTACAGTGCATGCAGAATCCTTTTTCATTTAGCGGGTAGTGTTACATAGGAGTTCTGTTTTATTTTTTTAAACTACAAGATGAAAAGCTTGGGGTCATACAGAGTACACAGCATGAGTGGTGATGCATGAGTGGTGCATTTGCCATACATAACTATGACAAATACTACACCAAGGAAACAACCAGTTACTACCATCTTTCTTCAGACAAACATGTTGTGATTCTAGCAGAGCAATCCATAATGTTAGGGTTATGCAATGCTAAAGAAGAATGATCATGTGTATATGTCTGCCTGATAAGAGGAACCTTCACCAAAGAGACTGGAAGTACAAATAAGGTTTGAGTGTGAAAACGGTGTCAAAGCACAATAGGTCAGCATTACTTCACAAAAACAGTTTTTTATAATCACCAGCTATTATCTCATAGACTATAACTCCTTGGATGATCTAGTATTCCTTATTGTGGATGTTATCCATTATTACTTAATTAATATAATGAATTGTTTTCTTAACCTCAAAGGCAAAACGCAAAGATCAGTAATTTAGGCCTCCAAAAACAGGGTTGTTTTGATGTATAATCACTTTATGTTCCAAAGTCAATATTGACAACAGACCTTGTGAACCTGGATCTACGCACATAAAGCAGGGTCATCCACCGTTTAAAGCGGCTTTGTCAAAAATATTTTGCGATGGCCAGCGTGTCAATCATTAACGCCTCTGGAGGCCAGATGTCCATATAAATACTGCTAGTTCGGGAAATCAGTTTAGAAAGAAAAGTGCAGTCATACTGAACAGTTTACGGACAAGAGCATATTTATCTGAAAACTGAAGATGCCTGGATTATATGAGAAGCTGACTTTCGTGGTAGCAGTGGTTCTGGCTGTCTTGGCCGTGGTGAGGTCGTCGCCAGTGGTGGGACCGGAGCCCATCCGCTGTGCCACCTGTACGCAGGAGAAACTCAACGACTGTCCTGCCATCCCTGTAGACTGCAATCAGGTGCTGAGGGAGCCTGGATGTGGCTGCTGCATGGCCTGCGCTCTGGAGAAAGGAGCGTCCTGCGGGGTTCACACAGCCCACTGTGGTGAGGGTCTCCGCTGCACCCCCAGGCCCGGTGAGGTCATGCCGCTCCACGCTCTGACCAGAGGACAAGGGGTCTGCACTGAAGACCAAGGTATGTTCTTTTTCTCTTTCATATGTTCACCGTTCATATCTGTTACTTTCAAGGTCTTAAAATGTCAAAGATACACAAGAAACAAAAAAACATGTAAATAAAGAAATTCTGATAAAAAAAAAGAAGATATTTTCAACATTAATTCTGTATTTTTCTAAAACCTGTACAGGGGAGGCTGATGGAGTCCCTGAACATGGCTCACTACACTACCTGTTGGGTCTCAACCTTCCCATGGACCATCAAGACACTGCCGAGTGCCAAGAGAGCATCAAGGCCAGGGTCAATGCCATCCGCAACAAACTGGAACAACAGGTGAGCAAAAAACATCAACCTGCCTAATGAAGACGATTCAATGTAATTTGCCTTCCTCCCACTAGAGGGAGCACTTGGTTTTTGAGCATCTGTGGATTTGAATGTGAATATATTTTTGTAGTGAATATAGTGTATTTGTCTATATGGGGGGTTGTAGTTCTAACTGTTAGTCTTTCTTTTTCTCACAGGGTCCCTGTCACATTGAACTGCATGCAGCACTGGACATGATATCCAGCTCTCAGCAGAAACTAGGAGAGAAGTTCACAACTTTCTACCTCCCCAACTGCGATAAGCATGGCTTCTACAAGGCCAAGCAGGTGAGAACTCGAAAATTTCACAACATAAAAGTCACTCTTGTTAAAAAAAAGACTCATCCTAAAGTTTACCGGGTGATTTATTCATGTGGTTACCCATCTCTGTTTCTCTCTCAGTGTGAGTCATCTCTGGTTGGACCGCCCGCTCGCTGCTGGTGTGTCTCTTCCTGGAATGGAAAGAAGCTCCCAGGATCAAGTGACCTGGTCGGTGACTCATCAGAGTGTCATCAAGAAGTCACTCACTAAATGATGGACTCTGCTATCACCCATACACACACTTACTGACACAAGCAAAACATGTTTCATAAAGTGAAAGTGTAAATCTACTTGCAACAAACCTGATGAACTGACTTCCTTTCATAAAAACACACTCATTCACACAAAATGTAAAAACCTATTTCAGAGGGGGAAATTTCCTCTCATTTTATTTACATGATGTATGTATCAAGACTTATTTATTCTTACTAGCATTAACCATTTTGTCATTTTTAGATTTTTTATATGTTTGCCCATTTTTTCCCCCCAATTGTAAATAGGGCAACACTGTATACATTTGTGTTTCTGACTAAATAACTCCATTGCTGAAAACCACAGGTCAACACCTCTGCCAAGCCCATTTCAGAGTCTTCAGGATCAGTTTTTTTTTAAAATTCATTCAAAACTGGAGCTGTGCGCGGCACGAAACAACACAGCCGCTCATTCATTCAACGTGTTGACATTGTCTGAATGTATCTCCATTGGCGTTTCCTCAATGGGTATTGGGGGAAATACTTATAGTGCCGCAAGTATGTGCACGGTGACCAAGCACAAACATATCAGGACTCATCCAAGCCACCATGAGGTTTGGGATGGGTTGTTCTGCATTTGTCTACCTCTACTAGTCTCTGCAGGTCCACAGGTTCAAACAGAAGGGCTCCTCGCATGACTTTTAATTGTCGTTTTTTTCGACCTATTCTAGCATCTATTCAAGTATTTATTATGATTCATTAATGTATTTCTGCTTTTGTTTATTGTTGAGATCTCATGTGCAGCGGAGCAATCTGTTTGTGAATGCTATTTGCCGGCAATGCTGCTATTCCATTATTGGTTTTGTTGAAACAATGTATATATTCTTCTAATTCTGTGTGCATCTAATTAAAATGTTATTTAATCACAACAGAGTCATGTTTAAATGTGTTTTTCAACTTCCAAAATAGTGTTTCATACACACTCAAAGCAAGAGAATGCAAGGTGAGGAGAAAACAATCAAATAAAATGCA
This sequence comes from Cottoperca gobio, assembly GCF_900634415.1. Classification (NCBI taxonomy): domain Eukaryota; kingdom Metazoa; phylum Chordata; class Actinopteri; order Perciformes; family Bovichtidae; genus Cottoperca; species Cottoperca gobio. The sequence goes on from NC_041371.1 coordinate 10,307,094, forward strand.
ATATCTGGATAATTTTATACTGCCTTTATTAAGTAAAAATAGACCTCTGAGGGTTGCATTGTACATGCAAACAGCATATTTACTAGTGAATGAGCAAGTGATAAAAAACTGTCACTGGCTACACAGAGATAACAATTTGTGGCCTTTATCCCAAAAATTCAGCTTATGCAAAGTGACAACAAAACAGTAACAACCACAGTACAGATTAAAGGAAATGTCCCTCTTCTTGTGGCTTCAGATTCAGCATAAAAAAAAAAATGTATAGGCACTATAGTGTTTGAGCTGCACAGTCCAGTCCAACTCCCTGAGGAGCAGGAAGCACCCGGAAGAAAATGGAACTCGTAGTAAGGCACTGCGTGCTTACTCTGAATAACATATACATACACCACACACAATGTCTTTATAACAAATCACAAGCATACAAATTATGATTACACATCACGAGCATGTGCACGTGTGCAATGCCACTTAATTGTGCGTAAATGAAGATCACTCTCATCAATGTTTGTGACAATTGTCTTTGTGTTTTATAAACAGAACGATGCTTCTGAGAAGCGTATCCTCTCATCAGAAGTCACCCTGGTTGGGTCAGAGAGAAAAGAAAAAGCTTATGAAGAATCCATCCATCGTACAGTATCTGTGACACGGAGGCTTATGTACCTCCTAGCACTCTTCCTCTGTTCCCCTTGCTCTGCCTCAGAAAAAGGTCCCACAGGCAACAGATAGAAATAGCAAACATCCATTTATCGGCTGAGCCATCTCTTGATCTCTCTCCCAATACTCCTCAGTGTCTCCATTTGTTTACAATTCTTCTTGCTCTCACTCCCACCCTCCCTCCCTCCGTCCTGCTTTGCTCCTATTGGCTCTCGGAGTTGTAGTACTGGGCGTCTCCTCGCTCCTTCCCATCAAAACCTGGCAAAGGCTGCCCGTATTTGTCCACACACCAACAGAAGCCTCGCTTTCTGCCCTTGGATGGACGGCACTGAAAGTGAAGGAAGGGACATGATGAAGTAAGGGAAGAGAAATAAGTGTGGGGGAAGGGGGGGGCAGCTAAATGTGAAAATACAGTTGAATATGAAGCCTTATGAGTAATAAGCCACTTTACTAAATGAAGTAGAACAGCAAGAGTTAAGAGGCATTAATGGTCAGATTGTGCTGAGTCGACGCAGCCTTGGTTATCCAACACGCTGTGGTATTTTGAGCTGCTTTTATGGTCTACCTCCTGTTACACACACATATAGAGACCTTTAAGGTAAACAGAAACCTGGTAAAATATTTGCTTAGTCCCATTTGTGAACAACTGAGAACCAAGATCTATTTTCAGAAGCTGGTGGCCAGTACGAATCATCTGTTGCTGATTATACCCCACAGCTCCAAATTATGGGTACTACAAATGACTTACAGAGTCTGTGGAGCTACCCAAGGGCTGTTATTTTACTGCCAATTTTACTAAAGGTCAACCTCCACTCTAGTAAAACATGCAGCCATTCATTTCGGGGGCTAAAGCAACTGTGCTGCTGCTCCACGGAGGAGTCAGAGCTGATCAGGAAGGAAGACATCCTTATTTAGTTCAATATTTCAGCGGGGCTTGACTGAGAGGCTGATCTGAGCTGAAATAGGACTCTCTTGTTATCAGATCACTGTTGCATAGGAAGTCAAGGGGGATAAACTAATACAGAAATCCAAATTGTATGCACAGTTTGCTGAAAGAGGTGCATCTGCTTCCAGCTTTAAATCTGTCCTGGGTATTTTCTTTCTCTAAAAATACATTTACTCTGATTGAGACCTCTAATAAGAGATGTGTGTGCTTAAAATCAAGCAAACGTCCAAATTAAACTGTCCAACATGAAATATCTGCCACTCTTTCAGCACCTCAGGACTCAGTAGTTGTACAGTAGGTCATTTCTACATAAAGAAAGACAATGAGCCTGGCGTTGTGAGGCTGGCTATGAGGTGATTGCAGGTCAAGAAGAACACTTCCATTAAGCAGGAGGGACTGCTATGTTATGAGAAGAGCTGCCTCGGTGATGCAGTGGCGCGGGAGCACTAAGTGCCTCCATATGAATGCGTCAGAACCACTCATTTATTACAACCCGATCGTGGGTGAACCATGTGAGCGTGGGGATGGCTGCAGCTCTATTTCTGTGCATGCTTCTCAAAAGTCCAGCAATTATGGGGGGAGCGCATCGGGTGCCGGTGGCCACCTTGACGTCTGTCTCCCTGGGAGGGTTCCCGTTAAACGGCCATCGTCCCAGCCGTCAACCCCACTGGGGTTTGGCCCCTGTGGTTCCTGTCTCCAGAGCCAGTGGCTAGGGTCTACCTCACTGGTGTGGTGGTGCAATGATGAGGCTCTAATGACTACCAATGAATACAGGAGGACAGCTACAAATCTGTAATTGGGCTGCAGGAGACCTAAAGTTTGAGTCACTAGACTTCAGCATGAATTTTTATTAATGCAGCATGTAAAAAAGGGAAATGTGGGTTTCCTTTTTACAGCCTTTCAAAGATGTAAACAAATTGTTTTTATCAAGTAGATAAGTAGCCTCTCGTGAAATGAATGCATGCTTTTATATTTTAGCATACAGTCGATATCAAATGAAGGTCCTTTAGATGTGTTTTTTTTTTACCTGCTTTTTCTTATAGAAGCCCTTCTTGTCACAGTTTGGTATGCGGAAACCTCTGGGGTTGAGAATGTCTGTAATCTTGAGGCTGCTGAGAATGCTCTCAATCTCTCTCCGACAGGGACCCTACAGATGAGGGAACACATAAGCAGTTACTGTACCAATACTAACACCAATACATCTCCAGCTTCAAGACAAAATGCTACCATTTGCACAAGCTAATATTGAATTTAGTGGTGGGATTTTGACATGAATTCTCTGGGTTTTCTATTTTTTTGTGTCCGGATAAAGACGTTAACAAAGCTGACTCGCGCTTCATCACACACTGCGCTGCTGTAATACCTGAACAATGGTGGCTGCAATATGAAAGAGAAATTAATTCATCTAACCAACTTGTAGCGGCTTAACAGTTTGCCAAAGCTGCTTATAACTCTTACACTTTACACAAAGGATGGGGGATAAAGTGAATTCAAAGAGCTCAAAGTGGGAGCCAAAAGGCTTGTCCTCAAGTCCAAGTACTCCAGTCACTAATCAAAGCAGCCAGTCAAAGCCCATTACTAGTGTGTGCTCACTTCTCTGGCCAAGGAGAAGATCAAAATAGCAGCAGGGCTTCCCAACAGGCACTCACATAGGCCAATCCATCATTTGCTGGCTCCCAGTACACCCGGCACGCGGACGCCTTGTGGCCAAACAACCGCCTGACCCAGGTCAGCCGCAGGGCCATCGTACCCGCTCGCTGCCATGCCATTCTACTGCGCACGATGCTTGCCAACCATCAGCACCGCTACCCAAAACATTTCATCACCCACAAGGGGAGAAAAACACCAAAACACAGAGGAAGAGGAGAAAAACATTCCTGCAGTATGCTCTGAAAACAGAAAAAAAAATGGTTGTGGTACTTACATACTCAGGCTCCTGTTTGGTCTCAAGAGAGAAGTTTTGTTGGTCTGTGATGAGTGGTCCCGGGAGCTCCTCCATTTTAAAGCTCTGGGTTCTCTTCTGCTGCTCCCGTCTGAGGACCTCTGACTTGGCAGAGGGGAAAAAGGTGTGAAGCGGAGGTCTCAGGGGTCCCGTGGGTCTGTGGGTGCTGTACGAGGTCTGAAGGCCTGAGCCGGTGGAGTTCCGCTCCTCGTCCTGAGTTTCAATATGCTCTGCTAAAGTTTGAGAACAACATGTGTTTATTCGCAGTACACTATGATACATAATCTTGCTGATTGGTTTGTTTTCAGCAAGCCAGAGGTCACCTTGAGGGTCATGAGGACATACATGCGATGATATAAATCTTTACATTTGTGCAGGAAATGAACAGAAATATACAAAAGTAACACTACTTGCTTCCAAATGTGTTTCTACCTTAAACGTTGAATACCTGTAGTCCATTTATCTAACCTGAAAGTCAAAATGTATTCTCATTCAGGGAGATTCAGCTCTACACTTAAAAGGAAACACTTTTATGATATTGAGTTGACTTTCTTTTACTTCTTACTAAGGCTTCAACATCTTTTTTTCTTATGCTTCAACCTGTCTCATCCTCCATCTTCTGTTTGCATGAAGGATGAGAATTAATTGGGTGAAATCAATTAGTGAGTTGCTTTGAGCTGGATTTCTACTCTGTCATGGAATTGGAAGTTGATTATGTAATGCTAAATGTTACATTCTTCTGGTTCTTGCAAACACATCTTCATTTGAGATTAGACGCTTGTAGATTAAATAAGGGTAACAAATAAAAAGTCTGTACAGTTATTTCACATTAATATGCATATACAACGATTGTAAGACGTTCTTAAACAATTATAAAGCACCTAAAGTGCGCATGGGACGCATGGAAAAGATGTAGGCACAATAATTACCTGGCAGTTCATTGACTGGAGGTGTTGGTCTGGTAGTCAGTCTTTTTATAGTAGCGTTTGCACAAATCCCCCGTCCCTCCAGCAGAGCCTGCAGAGGTTTCGTCTCACCGGGCTGATGCTGACAAGTCAGTCTGGAGCCACATCTCCCGGTGTACACGCCGCACGGCTGGCCGAAGCTCAGCGCGCAAGTCATGCAGCAGCCGCAGCCCGGTTCGCGGACTTTCTCGGCGCAGTCCTTGGGTAAAGGTTTGCACAAAAGCCGCGCTCCAACATCACATGGCTCGCATCTGATAACCGGTCCGACCGCACCTGACCTCCGTGTGAACGATGCCAGAACAAAAGTCATGCAAAGTGCGCGAAAACAGGAATCCATTGTGGCGTCTGAGAGCATATATGGTGACAAAGTGAGGAAGAGCACTGTCCTACTGTGGTGGTGACTTTTCACTGGGCAGCTTCTCTCTCATTCACATAAAGCCACCGGACAAAACATCTCAATATATAGACCCCAGCGACTGTAGTCACACCCCCGAATAGCTTGTGGTCTACTGATGAATTGCCTCTACTCCGTTATTCCTTTAAAACCATCAGAGCAAGTGCAGACCAGTAGAATAACATTTAAATGATGGCTCTTTAAAATCAATTTGGAAAACATTTAAAAATAAATTACAATTAGTAACGCTTTGCCTTAGCTGAGTTGAGATCTTACATTAAAACTCTGAATAGCCTACATTTCAATACATAGCCAGTTGTCCGGTTATTAGACACATATTCAAGGAAATAATTACCCAAGAGAATACACAGCAGGGTGTTTTATTGTCTATCAACTCTTAGTTTGAAGAGCCCACACACAGAAGTCCAAGCATCTGCCATGCACACATTCTTTCATAGGGGGCGCCAATAGTAAGGGTTTGTTTGTGTGTGTGTGTGTGTGTGTGTGTGTGTGTGTGTGTGTGTGTGTGTGTGTGTGTGTGTGTGTAGCATTTACAGATTTCTCAACTCATGCAGCTCAAATTTCTCAATGATTCAGTTGCACTTGCGGTAAACTCAAGAGGTTTAAATGTCTTCATCTGCTAGCAGCTATATGTGTGTGTGTGTGTGTGTGTGTGTGTGTGTGTGTGTGTGTGTGTGTGTGTGTGTGTGTGTATGTGTATGTGTGCGCGTGTGCGTGTGTACAAGTGTTCACATGACTGTGTGTTGTTTGCATGTGTGAGTGTTTGTGTGTCTACTCATCTGCGGCTCCAGACGTTGCTGCACATGACCCTGCTTGACCTGCATATGGTTTAAGCGCATAAACTGTGACCAATCCATGCATAGGATGATTATTTCATGCTTCGATACAGTATAAGCTACAACAGTGTAGCCCTATGACATATTAAAGAAAAAACTAGTGGCGGAACGTTACTTTGTGCATTTACTCAAGCACTTAAGTACACTTTTGTGGTACGTGTATGCCTACTCAACCTTTCACTTATATTGTACTATATTGCAAATATTGTACTTTTCACTCCACTACATTTATTTGATCTATAGTTTCCCTACAGAATAATACTACACATACAAAACAAATGGTCATCTTATTAAATATTGTGCCTTTTTATAGATTTTCTCCACCTTGTCTAGTTATCTAGTCTGTATTGTTTACTTCTCCCACCACTGTACAAAACGTGAATTCATACACTATACACTATATATATAATGTTATTAAATAATGGTATTACCTTTTACATTTCCCTTAATATTTCATGATGCAGATACAGTTGATCTATTTATTTACTTTAAATATTGGCATTTGCAGAACTGTGGCTTCAAAAGATTGCTAATAAGTAAGATTGTATTGTTAACAGGTTTCATGTAGGCCAGATGAAAGTCAAAATATAATTCAGCCTCAAGATCTGCTGCTCTCAATCTAAACAATCAGTTTAGTTCAAAACATGGACAAAATCCACCAGCCGAACATAATTCAAGGTGACCTGCCCATATGGCATTCAGTGCTTTTGACCCATGCACAAAAGTACCTGTTCCTCACACATACAGTAAAGCAGCGGGCTCTGAACTTGTTGTTAGACGTGTGACATAGTTGGGCCTGTTCTAGTCATTTGTCAGTGCTACAAAGCAGATCTTAAAATAAAGACACATACCACACATGTGAGTGAGAAAATTCCTGAGTAATTACATCTGTGGCGTTTTTTAAGTCCACTATTAATTGGTTACAGATGAGAAAGGTAATACACCAGCATAAAATGTCCAAAATACCTCAAAAGAATAACAGCGGGAGAGGCGAGGTGTACAGTTCCTCTTTGCTTTTGAAAGTTCTTGGAAGCCGATGTTAAATCAGTTGCCAACAAGCCCTGGCATCCTGCCGCCTGTTAACAGACAGGTCTACAGCAGAGCAGTGCTCAGTGGAATGCCAAACATTTGTTTCATAAGCTGAAAAAAGCCTGCTGATTTTCCTCCCTCTCCTCCGCTCAGAGCTCTTTGGAAGGGGGTCTCTCAGCCACCTGTGCATATTCAGCATAGCAGAGGAGAGCGTCGGGCACAGGGAGTAATGTACTGGAGGAATGTCGTCCCGCAGAGCAGCCACTCAATAAAGAGGGAGTGTGAAGTATTTGCTTTTGCACACACAGGATATTACTGTACATGTGTTTAACATAACCTGCTGTCAAAGGCTACACTGGCCAACCGCAACTGCTTGACAAATCCTAATCCGGAGCAATTTTCCAGTGTTTTAAGAAGATTTGGACAAATCAGATACATTCGCTTGAAGCTCTGAGAGTGGTCTTGCATTAGCTCAAGTACTTGTGCTGTAGCTCACTGTAGCTTATTGCACTGAAGCCCTTTGCTAAATATATACTGAATGCTTCTGGATTTTCTTTTGTTTGTTAGTTGAACTAATAGGATGTTTCTTTTAGATATGAATATTTAATCACTGGACGGGAGAAAAAATATAGTTTACATTTTTCATGTATGAGCGGAATGCCTTATTGGTGTTCCTTTCATTATTATTCATTATCATGTCTTATGTAATAATGCTTCTTTTTTCAGTAGCCTCCCCGCTTCTGGCTCTGTTAGTGTGATTCTTGACTGTGTTCAGTGCAGAGATGGAGGGGATGGTGTTACTGTAGTGACGGGAAACAGCACAAAAATCTGCAGCAAGTGCCAAAGATCACAGATTGAAAAGCACATAGTTTAATCAGCTGGAGGTCTGCAGAACATGTCTGGGTTAACCCAGAAGAAGGTTGTGTGTGTATGTGTGTGTGCATGTCCCTCACTCTGAAACACCAACCAAATCTTTCCCATATTCTGACATGGAATTTGAGATCGCAGTGGGGGTCCAGTGTGTGTGTGTGTGTGTGTGTGTGTGTGTGTGTGTGTGTGTGTGTGTGTGTGTAGAGAGAGTGTGTGAGTCCATATTGTATATAGGTGCATTGGAATAAAAGGGGAAGTAGTGGGACTGTTTACAAACGAGGCTGCCACAGATCACATGACAAGTCTGGTACGGTCACTGTTATTATTTTTTTCCATCATAACCTCATGACCGTCTCTCGTATAATTGTCCCTGTCTGAGGGCTTTTCGAGCAGACTCTCATTGCAGATGAATTGGACGCAACGGTCTATTATGATTAATATGATCATCTTTTCCCTTTGATTCTGCTGTGACTGGCACTCGTACAGAGCCTTGACAAGTATTTGATTATTAGATGTGGTTTGAATGGGGGATAAAATAAAGAGCCAAAAGGGGCAGAGGCCACCTTTCATCTAATTCCAGAGTCGGTTAATTATTTTTTTGGAGTGGTCTGTTCGTGGAGCTGTCATGGTCCCCATTTCTGGAGGCTTGGCCCCCGAGGCAGTCCAAGGCTGTAATTAGGCCTGAGCGCAGACGAGGACAGAGAGAGAGGAGCTCTCAGCACTCAGCCTGACGGATTGCAGAGCGCTCGGAAGTGGGCTAAGAGTCGCGCCGCTCACTTTGGGCTCCGAATCCCCCCCAGACAGTACCGCTTCCTGTGTCTGTATTTCTCTGTCTCGTATAGCACTTTTTGTATTCACACATGTATGTAAGTTTCCTCACATGTTAAAAGCATTAATGTAGGCTTTTTGCTCTATCACTCTCTTTCACTCTGTCAGAGCTTGTTATTCAAGTATGGTTACTGAAATAAATGGAAAGCATGATTTTAATATAAACATGTGTATCGACAAAAAAGCAGTTTCTTATTGAACATGTACTTTTTCACTCATGATTCATTTGTCTTTTTTTTTTCTTTTGAGTGTTTGTGATCCACAACAAAGGCGTCAAATGATTTAAATACAAGATGAAGCGGACAACTACATGTCATTTATTCTTGCACAATCACGTATTATTTTCTAACTGACACCAACACAATCGTAAACAAAAACAAAATTATAGTTGGTGGAGGAGGGAATATCCCTTGTGGATGCAGGCCCTACAATGCTCCATTTGTTTTTTAAGTGATGGTAGTCTGCGGTTGTAAGATGTGGTTTGATGCTGAAATGAAGAGAAAAGACACAGTCTTATGACAGTCAGTGTAAAACATTATTGTTGTTTCTGACAGGTCCACCCAGCAAATCTCATTTACTCTCTGTTGGATCAGCATGCAAGTCAAATTAGTTTTATAATCTGCCCTGTTTTTCAAGCCTAGTTAGCATGATTCATAAACATTTTCCTTTTGTTATTTCATCTCTTGTATGTAATTGTTATTTTTTAGTTTTTTATGTAGTTTATTTTAATGGCCTATGTAAATTAGGATAAGACAATGGAGAGGAAACATTTATGAAACACTTTACTATGACTTTTTTTATTGCATTTTCATGACATATTATACTATAACTTTTGAATGAACTTTTTTTATGGCATTTGTATGACATACAATACAGTACTATGACCTTTATATTAAAAAATGTATGTCTATACTATGACTTTTTGACGACATTTGAATAAAAAAATTCCGGTTCACCCCAAAAATTGCCACCTTCCTTAGTGGTGAAAATTGATATCCAAAAGTTATCCATCTAACAATGGCCATTGCCAAAATATATGCAAATGTGTAGCCATAGTGTCTCCACATCCCCCACAACATATACTTGACTGTTTTGGATAAATCTTTGTTGAGTTCTGACAAATCTGTTAATTATCTTCCATTGAAACTCTCTCCACAAATTGCCGTTAGTGACTGAAGGGGCCTGAGCACAGAGCTTTAACCACACTTCCTCGCTTATTTCCTGTAGTAGCTCTCCGTCCAATTTTTCTTCCACAAAATAGGTATTGTCCTCTGTCTTCGGAGCTAGGATTCTATACAAGTTAGGTATTGGCTTATCCCGATGCTTTCCACCCTGATTTTTATTTTTATTTTATGTCTATTGACATAATATACTATGAACTGCTTGTTACATCTTAAAGACATAGTATACTATGACTTTTTTACAGAATGTTATTACATATTATACCATGACCTTTTTCAAACCTTTTCCTGACCTTTTTATGGCATTTTAACAACATGCTATGCGATGACTTTTTTGTGACATCTTATTGTCATACTATGCTAAGACTTTTGTACGACATGTTTTATGTCGTAAATAAGGGGTACAAGGTACATCCTATGCCAAACAAGAAACTATTCACAAGTTACAATAAATTGACGAGCACTTGTACCCCATGTGCTACTTCTGCTGTTGCCAGGGAGCAAGTGGAAATATTGCAGAATAGCTAAACTAATTGAATCCACATATTTCCATTTGGGAGGAAAATAAACATACAAAAAGCATTATGAATCGGTGTGAACCTGATCTTTAGTATAATTATTGTCACACAAAAACAATAAACCAGCAGCAATGGAAGGCTGACTGCACATGACACACTTCTCTCCAACAGTCAGTTGTACCATAGAGACAAGTGAAAAGTTGACAAAAACCTACTGCAAAGCTTCTACGTCTTGAATAACTCAAATATTGTACACAGTGTTAAATGACATCTAGTTTACAGACTATTAAAATGAAGCCAGTTGGAGCATGATGGGTGGTGTTGATGAATGCTCACATTCACAAATTCACATCACAAAGGCTGCACATGAGCTCACTGCTTGTTCTTTCCAGTTCAGTGACCATGTCTATGACCTATTGAGACCCCACCACAGCCATAGGCAGTAACATAGACTGGGAGGCACCGATGACCTCTGTAACTTGCAACCCTCCAGTTAATGGGTCATCTTTTAATGGGGCCATGATAGCAATACAAACCTTTTACGTTTATTTCTCTATGTATCTAAATGTGCAGCTTTGACACTTAACATAAACAAAACAATAGTTACACTGCATTATCCAACTAATGATCCATCGATTGTGTTTATGGAGCTTTTTCTTATACTATCTTTATTTAAGAGCATGTTTTTCAATTTGAGAGGATGCCTCCTTGATTTCACGTTCAGATTTTGTAATGCGTTCCATGCCCTCACACTCAAGAAGTCCCTGCTTGTGCTTAGATTTGCTCTTCTTCTGCTCAAACTGCATGCTTGCACTCAGATATATTATTGCTTGCACAGATTTCCTGCGCTCCAGCTTCAGCCCTTCTCCTCACACTCAGGCGGCTTCTGTGCGAGTGTGAAACGTCTGCTCTCAGATTTCTCCTCTGTTCTTGGATGTTTTGTGCAATAACCCTGTCTAAATTCCCCAACCCATAGAATGCCAGGTGTGATGTTGACCATTGAAATGATCTCTACCTCGTTGTTGGTGCGTTTGCTTTACTCCCAGACGGGCTTTTGTTTTCTCCGACTTTTCAAATAATATGAGTTAATATACATATATCAGCGCTCGTACTTTCTATTTTATTTTAATAGCTGCAATGGAACCAACTTTTTTATTTTGCCGTATGCCGGCGAGGATGGCGTGCATCAACAGGACACGGAGAAATATTAGCTTCCTGATGCTAGCTAAAACCGTGGTGGCATCCGCCGCGCTCTGTCTCTTTTCCCTAATACATCCATGGTCTGCACGCATTAAGCTATCTCCCTCGCTGTAGCTATAATTAGTTTATTTATCTATTAATTAAGTAAATTTCCTTCCAAGCGTAAACTGAACATACTCGTGCTGAAAAGTGCTCTATTTTCAGTCTCAGCTGGCTTGATGCACAGTCAAAACTAGCTCTGTAGCGCTTCGCTATGTTTTTCCAATAGTAAGTGAGGACTGGGTGCCGTGGTTTATAACGTTATTGATTCCTGTTGACTATTGCAGTAGTATCCTGCTGCGGTTATAAACCACCTAAAACGGCTCGTATTGCACTTACTGGCGTCACTCCCCATAAGCAATTTTCGCTGGTATATACATGCTAACTGTAACTTTCTCCACTGACGGACAACACGGTTCATTCCCCTGTAGCATAATATTATAGCTACATCGACAGGAGGCCGATAAAAAAAAAGCAGGGAACTGCATATAATAAAGCCTTGGAGGCGGAAGGGGATGAATGGATCTGGTTAAAGAGTAACTGCCCGTCTGGCACGCTCTAAAGGTAAAGCAAACGCACCCACAACGAGGTAGGGATCATTTCAGTAGTCAACACCTGGCATTCTATTGGTTATGGTTATTGCACAAAAAAATCCAAGAACAGAGGGGAAATCCGAGAGCTGATGTTTCACGCGCACACAGAAGTGTGAGCATGTGCAAGCAACAATATATCTGAGTGCAAGCATGCAGTTTGAAGAGAGGCAGAGCAAACCAAAGCACAGGGCTGTTTGAGTGTGAGGGAATAGTTTTGGGGGGAAAGCATTACAATATGTGAACGTGAAATCTAAGACGCATGCTCTCAAATAGAAAAACACACTCTTGAATAAAGATAGTATAAAAGGCATCATCATGACCTGGCCTGAACTATTATGTGGCCTGATATGAATGTCCGCAATTAATCTCAGTGCCTTTCGAGGTTTCGGCAACTGCTGAAAACAAAATTGAGGGACCTCAAATTGTGCAGCCATGCCAGAATGCACTTTCTATTTTTGGTCCTGAACCTTTATTCTGCCTCCGAGAAACAAGATGAGCCCTGACCCTCTAATCAAGTGGCTGTAAAAAGGCTGCAGAGCTGGGGTGCTCGAGGAATGAGAGTGAGCTCTGTCATCCTGATAAACACGGCCTTTCACCTCCACTTTATCTGCAAAGTGAAACTTGATTCAAGCTTCAAACTGCTAGAACAGACTGGTGTAAATCTGTGAAGTTTATTGGAAAGCTGGTATTTGTTGAGACAGGCATACTGTATGTGACAGGCTTAATCAGTGTCTGTTATGGGTCCTTGCTCAGGTCAGGAATGTCAACACAATAGCAGTGATTATGCTACAGAGGCTCATCAGCTGTCTGTGTAGGTTAATTGTTGGAAAATAAGCCTGACTGAATTTATTGAATGTTTTTCTGTAAAAAAATCATTAATCAGCATGGTAATAGTAAATATTAAGACATACAGTATAAATCAATAAATATATCTCATGCTCACACACACCATTATTACATGTGTGAAATATTGTCTCCTGACAGGGTTCCTCTGCAGTCTAATAACATTACTTGGTTTTCTGGACTTTCCCCGGTTTCTTTTATTTCGAGGCCACTCCGCACTAAATAACAGAGGAAGACTGGGCTCTGGGCTCTCTGCAGTCACCACACCTGGGCCTTCGCTTCCTTCCTGCCCTCCCCGGGAATTCTTCACTTTCACCACCTGCAGAGGGACAGTAGTGAGCGAGGTAGGAGGGAGGGTCTACCTCATTACACCTTTCCTCCCTCTTTGGCTAGGCTATGCAATTTTATTCCCTCTCAACACCATTAGAGCAACCTGTCCAGGCTTGTGTGGAGGTAAAAATCTCTTTTACTGCACTTCATAAATGAGACAGTGGACATGTGTGTGTACTGAGAAAGGAAAACACAGATAGATATTCTGACTGGGGAAATAAGCCACGTCACAAAACTACTCCACTTGACTCCAAATGTTCAGGTTCAAAAGTGTTGTGTTGCTAGTGTCCTCTGCTGGCTGCACATTGAACTGAAAGTTCTCCACAGTAACACAAAACATTTTTCCAGCAGAGTTTCTTCTGAATTGGCCTCTGGGAACTGCTTACTTTTCAAATCCTCCTTTGTATTGTGAGATAGGTGCTATTAGAAGACACTGAAGCGAGAAACTGGCCTGTGGCTAACACTCCAGCTGTTGTGGAGTCTTGAGACAAGGCAAGACCTGTGCATGGTGCCTTTGTTCAGCAGTGTGCTTAACCCCTTTAATAACAGTGGGTTTAGCCTTTACCTATGTATGTTCAGCCAAACTTTATTCAAAACAGCAGAACTTAACAAAACAATTCTAGTGGAGACCCAAAAGTTACCAAATATGATCCTTGATTTCAAGGAAACTAGTGCAGGAAAAAAAAAAACATTCCCGTCTACAATGGGCCTGTAACTTTCCAAACAACTTCACTTGGCAATCCACCTGCCAAGTGGGTAGAACATCGGATGAATCGACATGCACACATAAAGACAGACTCCTTTTCATTTCAGTTAGATGTAAGCTAACTATATAAATGATGCACAATACGTTAAAATATTTCTGTTAGATGGAAAGATGCAGCCATGACATTAGTGTTGGCTTTAAATATTTTACTCAGTGTAAACATCAGAGAGCTTCAATACAAAGCTGGAAAAAGAGTTACAGAATATATAATATAGACAATGGTGTCAGAGAGAGTGGAATAAGGTTTATAAAAATAAAAAGATACTGAAGGAGGAAACAAAGCGGTTTGACATTTTGGCAAAATTTGAATGTGCTTATGGACTCTATTGTTAACGTAAACTCGTTTAAGACACTTGCTAACCACAACTCTCAGGTCTGTTTGCTAAATATGAAGCTACCGCCAACGACCGGCTAACTTAGCTTAACACAAAGACTGGAAACAAAGACACATCCAGCCTGGATATGTCTAAAGGTTACAAAAACATCATGCAAGAACCTTTAACGTTCATTAATTAACACGTTTCACTTTTTTTGTTCATTCTTGCAAAAAACAGATCATAAATCGTTGTTTGTCGGGCCCATTTTAGTCTCCACTGTTTCCTTCCAAGGGTTTACGGATCCTCAAGATTAAATACATGTTTAATTTTGTTTATTTACAGAACACATCAAACAATGCATCATCAATATACAAATAAACCGTTCACATGTAGCATGTTATACACAGAGGCACAGTATTGTATGAGATAAGTATGAGGTACAGATAATAGATAACAAAATAACAAATGTGTACATAATCAATGTAAGAATACCAACAAAGCTGTAGTGTGGCCGTAGGTCCCTCTCTTGATAAAATGCCCAACACAAATATTAGAAAGGAAAAGGTTTTATGGTCATCATCTCATAGCATCACTCATCCCATCACAATGGTAACAAGCACTCGACTGGGATAATGAACAGCTTTAGCCAAGCTTTTCCTTGATCCCAGAGCAAGGTATGTCAGTGACAGATGTCAAATCCTAAACTTAATGTGCAATTCCAACAAAGTGTTTTTCTTTCTTCTAAGAACTTGTAAAACACTGACACAGTTGCAGCATTTGTTTGCGCCATATATCAGCTTTCAGTATGTCTTTTTTTTAAAGTTCAAATTAAATGTACAAAATCGAGGATACCGATATAATTTTGATACTGAAACACTGCAGTGCCATTAGTGGCCACGAGCCTCCAAAAGAGGGCGAAATAGAGAAACATATTTGGCGGCTGTGAGGGGAATGCCACTTGTATCCTCTTCTGCGCAAAGTACTGATGTGTTTTTACCCAACTCATGTCGAATCAATATATATTAGGGATTAATTAAAATATTATTCTATGGTTTCTCTCATTTCAACACAAACACACGTTCATTAAAATGTCACTGGCAGCTTTAAAAGTGGTCATATTCACATACATCTGAACAGATTTAGAGAAGCCACATACATGCTGCGCATGTACAGAAGGCTGTGGTTTAAAAAAAATAAAATGTACATTGCATAGATAAAATAGTATAATCCTTTATGAGATGTAGCCTGTCCCAAAATCCAAATTATACATATTTGCTGCACTGCTTTTCCACATTTTAAAATCCACAACACAATACTGCATGCTGGACAGATGCAGCATAGAGGTGCTTCTACATTGGCTACAACTTTACAGAATGTTAATAGCTTAAATTAAGTTTTTTTTGGTTAAATATTAGAAAGAAATTACATGCAACGAGGTATGGTTTTCTTGATTTGTCCATAAAAATGCTACGAACAAAATAACAAAAAGCAGCCGTTATGTTACGTTTGTTATGTACTTAAAATATGTTAAGAAAATACATCTTACTGTATAAGATATTACAGTTGTAATGGATACACATTTCTTATGATTTTGTTGTTTTCTTACTTGGCTACTTTACAGTTTATTTTACAGGAAGGAAAAATAACAGCATAGAAGGTATTTATATATTTTTTTCGAAAGATGTAATTAGATGTCCTATGCTGGCAAGTGATCAATATGTACGTAATATCCAGTTAATATCCAGGGTTAACGTCGCCATCTTCAGTCCTGTACATTCTGTCCTTTTTTTTCAGCCTTTCAGTCTTTATTTCTTGTTTCTACTCTTAGGAAAAGTCTGTCCAGGTGATGAGCTCAGTCCGAGGCCGGCCTACTTACTCTTCTGCGAGCCAATCATCACCTTGGAAACAAAGTTGACAATGGCACTTGCTGGCTGCTCCGGGTCATGCTCTGCAAACAGGTGACATACATTGTCCATGGAAGTGCCAGATTTCCTCGCCACAAAGCCAAAGACCCTGTAGAGGTGAATAAAAATACTTTATGATAACAGAACTGTCATCTGCCTAAAACTGACCATGTTCCTTTAAAAAGCACTGCAATAATACTGCTCTGGTTATAGCAGTGTAAAATGTAATCACAAACTTACTTTGCTGAAGGACAGCCATCTTTTTTCCACCTGTGAGCAGTGAACAGATTGTTATTGGCTTAGTAGAACTTTCCCAAACGTACGTTTGTTGACCTACCACACCTGGTCAGAATAATAACAGGTTTGCCTAACAATAGCTATGACCAGCATTGGTGAAAACCATTAAATGACATGTATTTAAACTTAAAATCAGCAATACTCACTTTCTATCTTGAGGGTCTAATGCACAAAATATGACCGTATTGACATTGTAATGCCTCCTGAAAAACAGCCTAAAAAAGGGAGACAGGGGGGGGAGGGGGGTTATTGTGAGAAAAATGTCTCTGCATGTTTGCATGGTGTGAATATGCCTGTGTGGTACTCACTTCCTCTGGTTGTCAGTGAGGGTGATACCCTGGGAGGACACCTTGAAGTGAACTACAGTGGAGGTTGGTGGAGGGTTGGAGCTCAGAGACATACTGGTGGCTTTCTGCACCGCCTGGACGCCTGTTAGTGACTCCATCTCCACGGAGCCCAGGTACCACACATTACAGGCTACAGGAACACACAGATTGAAATGACACTTGGATTACAACTGCGAAATGCAAATAGCTGTAGAGCTTATGTAGTGTCCCACAGTCCATAACAAGTCCCATAGCCCATATTAACAGGACAGGGGAAAATGTTTGTGCCAGATTTGCACACAAGGATTGTGTCGGTGGTGTTTAGGTACAGTGTCATCATTGCTCTGTCATGATGTCTATTCAAAGCAAGTGATCTTAAGACGCCTCATTACCTGCACCCTGTTTTAGCAGTTCGGCCGCAGAGTTGGTGACCGATTGTGAGGTAGTCTCCAGAACATCTTCAAGAGGATCTATGACCAAGAAAAGCAAAAATGTCGGTGAGATTCTTTGGGGAAAACCACGAGAGCTTCATAAACAAATATAATGACTAAATGGCCAGACAGCTAAACAGACAGATTGGCAGATATGGGTAGCCACAAAACCAAAACAAATGTTTATTTTTCTTTTGACGGTAAAATGAGGTTTGTGACTGTGTGTTGAACGTTTACCTCTGTCGGGTATGATAAGTTTGCAGGGCAGGGCCAAGGGGGTGATTGAATGTTGACAGACCAGCGCAGTTAAACTTCCTGTACAGCAAAAAATATTTCACGCTTTACTTCTTCATCAATTTCTTGTGTTTAATACTTTACTACAAGAATGCACAACATTTCTGACTGCTTACATTGCATAACTGCAACTGTCATATACATAATTATATACTGTATATCCAACAAAGAAAGACATTAACATACAAATATATGACCAATAAAAGCATAAAACACATGCAACTACAAGTCAGGGGAGAGGAAAATACAATTATTATGGTTAAAAAGGACAGTAAATTGTGGTTAAAGTGCCAGGTGCATTACTATGTCACCTTATGCTGCATACAAATGACCAATCAGCTGACAGTTGTAAAATGCACCACTGACCAATAGAGGGCAGTACGGTGTGTGTGAAGTCTTTCCCTTTGTGCAGTGTAGCCAAACAGCCATGAGGTGTCACTGTTGTTAACATATTGTGGAGGGAGAAGTTTTAACAGAACAGGTACTAACCAAAATAGGGCTCATTGGGGCAACCCTTCAACCGCACTCCTTTCTGTGTACACTCAATCAGGAAGTGGCGTACTAATTCATTGGAGAGATCGCCTCCTGTAAAAGGAAAAAAAAGCACAGATTGAAGAAACAGATGCGACAGATAATTAATTCCTGAGAATAGTCTGTTGTGTTTTTTGCAAAACTGTCCTCTATCTGACATCCTATTTACTCCAACCTTAATAATAGCGCCAAACATTTATCTCAGAGCAACACGTAATTTTCCAGCCTTGAAGAGTTACCTAAAACATATTAAACCACTACACTCAATCTCCCCAGAGATTAATGGGATTATGATTCAAAAGAAGCGCCTCTTGAGGGGGCAGGAGGAGTCTATATGAGGAATGTCTCGACACAAAGGCTTGGAGAAAGCCCAACTCCTTAAGGTGGGTTGGGTTTCACACTTATAAGGCGTCACAATGCCCTAAACCGAAATTGCGGATAAGGACCGTGTCATGATGTCACCACAGGTGCCGTTGGACTGCGTAGGGGTGAAGGCAAACAAAAGGACAGGTGTGAATAGGCGACAAAATGAAAGGGTTGTACACTGTGGTGGGCTGGTGCAGGAAGGGCATGAGGGCATCCTTTGTCTCCTGGTGTTTTGCTTTTGATAGATAAATAGTCCAACTTGTTTCTGATACACACTGTGTGTGATTTAATGTCATCTGGCCCTTTTCTGAATAAGTAAAAGTGATACATGAATCTCCATCATCACTCAATCAGCCTTTGTTTTCGTGTTGAAACATGGCCAGGGAATGTTTGGCCAGAATTCCTCTAGAGACTTTGTTTCCAAAAAAATCCCTCCCTGTATTTCCTGACTATCCTAAACAAACATACTAGGAAGTAAATAACCAAGCAGCCTGTTTTGACCCCTGTCCCTGGATATTACATCTATAATCAGACAAAGTTATCTGGGGCAGACGGCTTCCCAGGAGGCCGTGGGATCAGAGTTGGCTTATGGACCCAGCGTATCCTTTGTTAAGGCTTGAAACATTAGCTGTACATCTAAGACTATCAGGCAGAAAGGGGTCTGTTTGGCTTCATCGTGATGATGCCCAGGAGAGAAACACAGTGAAGAGCTCTCACACACACAAACAGAGGGATGGACTCTCATGTTCCAGCATGGAGACGAGTACTGTGGGCAGTAACTGTAAAAGGCTTTGTGTGTAAATGTGAGATGGATAATTCCAAGGAAATCTGTACTACTAGGCCAATCTCTGATATCTGCACAATGGTCATTGAAAGAATAACATTGAGGGAAATACACTTTTTGTTTTCTTACTTTCTACAGAATTTGTGGGCATATTTTTAAGCAAGGTTAGCAGTTTCCCCACCAGCTATCCAGCCTTAATGCTAAGCTAGGCTAACCCCAACATGACTTTAGCTCTATATTTAACGCACGAGAGAAAAGGGTTTGAATTTGCTCTAACATTAGAGAAACAAGAAGGAGTCTTTTTAAACCAAATTAGTACAAACCAATCATTTAAATCGTTCACATCCACCGTACCTTTCTTGGTCTGTTGGAGAACTGAGGGTGGGGGAGTAGCCACCTTCATAGCCAGTCCATACGCCCCTCTGAAGGAATGGCTGTCCCGCACAATGAAGCAACCAGGCTCCTTGTCCTTCAAGACTGAAATGGCTGAGAGAAGAGAAACATAATTGTGAGGCTGCTCTATGGATTTGTGAAAACGTTTCCTTTCTTTTATTACTTTGGCACAAAAGGTTGGACACTGGAAGCCTACCTTGATCCCTTGAGATATCTGGCTTGTACCAGAATTTTGATGTGTCCTGCACAAATTTTACAGTAACCTGCTTGATGGCCAGTACATCTGGAAAACACAATCATCAGTAACATAATCAGTACAGTATTCATTTGTGTGGGGTTATCAAGCCATGTGACACCAATGTGGACATTAGCTTGACAAGGGGATCGTAGCTTACCTGGCAGAGGCGAGGCTGCGGCCAGCGTCTGAGCCGAAAGGTCAGGCAAAACGTTGGGGAAGGGAATACTCAGGGAGCTCCCACTGTGGGGACTCGAGAACCCACTAAGGGCTGGAGAAGCTCTTCCCAACGAATGCTCTCCATCTGACGCCCTCTTCTTCTCAGGCAGAAGCGGCGGATGCATCTGGGTCAGCTGTAACTGATTCTGCCCATCAATGGAGGTCAAAAGTTCCCTGTCAATGCCTCCATTTCCCAGCAGATTAGAGGCGGTGTTTGGACAGTCCGTGCCATAGCCGAGACCCAAGCCATCCTGCTCTTCGAAGCTTTGAGCTGGACTGCGGCTGAGAGCGTATCGAGCCATACAGCTTCGTTGGATGCTCCGGGGAGAGCTGTGGGCGTTGGGGGCAGGGTGGATGTGGGGGTGGTGCAGGGGAGGAGAGTGGTGGCTATAGTCTAGTGACATGGCGTGCGGCGGTGGTTGTCTGTTAGAGGGGTAGCTGCTCAGAGACGAGTGGCGGCTCAGGACGGGATGATCCGGCCAGGACTGGTTCGTGGATGAACTTAAATTAACAGAAAAAATTAAAAAGGTAATGAATATACAGTACACTAACAAGTGTAGGACCATTTTTAACCAAATTGCAAGAACATTGCTAATCAATGTGCATTTCCATCTACTACTGCATCAAGGTAGACTTTCCTACAATTGTTTTGCCTTATAACTGTAACTGAGTCAGTGGAACCAGAGGATAGAAATATATCATCAAACCTTAATATTTAAGTTACACCACAGACCATATTTACCCTGTATAAACCATTGAAGAAGTTATCGAAGAGGAAGAGCGCCAGTAAAATCTCAAACAATGGAAAATGTGGAAGGTTTTATGAAAAATAATTTATGTTCATTTTAAGTATTCATGTATTTAGTATCTCTTAAGTGTCAAGTAACCTTTAAGTCATATGCATTATGATCGCCGTTATTAATTTGCTAACTCTGTTTCCATTGAATTTTGTCAAATTCTAAAGTCTAAAAAGCCTTCTGGTGTTTCCACGGTGGGTTTTTGAAAATGTGCATTAAAAAAAAAGGTGGATGGAAACAACATTATTGTTTATATCAAATGACTTTATATAATTATATAAAAGTGCTGCTTATACTCTTGATCCCACTGGAAATCCACACCAGTCTGAAGTTTGTTATGGTAATTCTGAGGTTCTGGATGGGACAGATCTGTACCTGTCTGGCCACTGAAGGGTGGTCCCAACAATAGAGGCAGAGTGTGTAGCACTTAGTGTCCTGTGGCAGTTGGTGGAGGAGTCTGGTAAACTGTCCACTTTAACATGACTGATCATCTCAGGATATCCCCGGGGTTCTGTGTGAGAGCAAGAACACAAATCAGAAATATAGCACATTTATTGAGCACATTCACAGTCAGGCGCTGGTTTTTTATTTTTAAAACACAGCTTTACAAGAATTAGTGAGAGAAAATCCGCCTGCAACAATGCAAAAAATGAAATGGCTGTAACAAGCAGGACTGTACGATACGGCAAAAAACAATCCCTCGGAAAGAGCTCTGGATTCTTTCCAGTAAAACAAAACAATCAATATTAGGGGTTGAAATTAAATGAAAACTGTCCACATGGCCTTGGACACAGTCATCAATCTACATAAAACCAATCAACAGTTACGCCACAACCCACAGAGTCAACACATCAGACTTCATTGCAGCATGCAAATTAAAAAGGCCTCTGACATAATTATCTAAAAGCTTTTTATTTCAATCAGTCATAGTCTGGAGCCGCCGACAGCAGCGGATCTCAAAGCCCACGCTCCAACTCCAGCTTTAGAGCGAAGTTCTCTCCGGGTTACTTTTGTAGGAATGCAGAGCTGAAAGAGTTGCTGGTTTCTTCTTGTCCCCTATTTCCCCTCCGTGTGCACAGAGGCACTTTCATGGGGGAAGAAAAGTTTTTTTGTGTCATGCCTCCTGACCCACAGTAACCATGGAGATGTGGCAAGACTGGGTGTCTGAGGTAGTAAGCGGCACAGCAGGGGCACATATCTGCTCCCAGGCCCTACAACCTTTAGACATACAAACAGATCACTATGGAAGCAAGTCCACATGAGGTCAGAGTCGAATGAAAATGAAAGTAAAAGGTTAATTTAATGGAGATGTTAACCAAGTGGGTGTGAGTAGTTCCTGACAATTAAAACATTGCGCTTCTGCGACAACACTGATCCAAAAGCATACTAAATAAAACACAGCTGACTTCATTTTAAACAGCTTGGGGTGCAACATTTGTATTTTATCCATGAAAATCGAGTAAACTGTAAAAAAAAAAAAATTGGGATTTGGGAATTTACGTCAAAGTCCATAAATGCTGACGCTACAAAGTGCTATAAATGCACATCTCTTCACATTTCTGAAATATTATAGCCAGGGTGTGTTCCACCTCAGATAAACACCAGAAAAACACCCATTCATAAAGAAACAAAAAAGGCTCTGTTTCAATCTAAAGAACAACACTGTTAAGTCTAAAAAAAGGTTTTCTCTTTAGGTCATGACCACGCTGACATTCTCTAAAACAAACAAACATGAAGGGCAGAGACTTGGTTAGGAATCTCCCTGCTTTCGCATTTATGAGACGTCTTTGTTTTCAACCTCTGTCTCAAAAACCGCTAGAATTCCCCAAACAACAATGTCACCATTATTAGGTAAAGCAAGAGTCACCTGCACTAACTCTGTTCTAATGAGATAATGGATCCAAACAGGACAGTCAAAGCGCAGACATGAAAGAAGACTCACGCAATTACCTCCCACTCCCTGCGTGTTTTTGTTTTGTCACTCACTATCTTTAATTGGTTGAATGGAAAAAACACAATTAAGTTAATACATTTGCACAAAGAAAACGGTCTTAATAGTTTTTTTTGTACTTCACACTAACTTGGTCGGCTGTTCCCTATGATAAGGTTTCTCGAATCCATAGGCTTAGAAAAAGGTCAATCATCCATATTTTTAGTTCACAATGGAATGACATTTCTGCATGTTAAATATATACCGTCAAATTATATGGGTAATTGTTTGCTATACCACAGCTCCTTTTTTTTTTTACAGTGTCTATTCTTAAACTCTGCTTTCAAGTTCACAGAGAAAGACCACTTTCTTCCCTCAGACTGAAGAATTCCCACAACAGATTCATGTAATGCATTCATGAACCTACCATGGTCTGTTCTGTAGCCTCCATAAGACTGCATGCTAGGAGAAGGTGTTTGTCTGAGGTGGGTCAATTCAGACATACTTTTCACTGAAAACACAAAAGGAAACAAAGATATTTAATTAAAAAAAACTACAAAACAAACAAAGCTGGTTCACAAGTACATGCACAATGAAAAGTTCACATAAATGAAATTACATTTACAAATGACACAGGAAACATACAGCACTTACCATAAGGTGTTGGCGGAGAGATGGGAAAGGCGGGAGTGGGTGGAGTCATGTCACTTCCAGCCTCCACCCCGCTGTCCATGTCTGGGCCCTGTGCCCTGTAGTCGGCACTGTCGGTCCTGAACAACAGGGGGTGCTGTAACAAACAACAAACACATACATGTAAGCATATAGAATAGAATCATTCATGAAGTGGGAAAGAGCCATTATACACATTGTGCACACATACTGTATTTACCTGGGACTGTGGCACACAGGGGGAGTACGTCCGCTGGCCCCTGTACTCCTCTGTCCCAGCCCACCCTGATTTACAGAAGCCTGGGAGATCTGTGACATCACTTCCTTGGCGACTCAGACTCCGCATGACGCCCACCCGCCCCTCACTGGACTGGACAGCTGGATATACACAGGTAGACAGCAGCAAGCAGGTCATTAAATGTCAACAGTCATCACTGAAGTAAAAAGAATCGTGCTTTAGCATTTGGTCGTCTTCTTCTCGTCAACGTACTATAACAAACGTCCGTCTACTCTGAAACAAGGGCTGGGCAATGTGGGAAAAAATATCAAATATCACAATGTTTTTTGACCAAATACCTCAATATCGGTAATGCAACGATATTGTAGGGTTGACCATTGGTGCTTTCGTAAAATATTTACACAATGAGATTTTTCATATGCAATCATCAACATTGTGGAAATAATGACAAATACTAAAACAGCAAGAACAGTCTGGTAAGTTCAGAAAATGACATCACTTTACTGTAATGCAGCCTTTAAAACAAGGGAAAGACAACTCTTATACCATATTACAATATCCAAAGTCTAACACTAATACCAAGTCTAATATCACGATATAATAACAATATACTGCTCAGCCCTGTCTGAAATCAAGGCAAAGAAGACCAGGGTTGGACAATATGACGTCAAATGTATTCAAAGCCACATCTGAAGAATATGTTTTAAATGTGTTGCAATACTCAATAACAACAGCTTGCTGAGAATCAAGTGGACAACACACATTTAAGGAATGATAACTTACAAGACAGTATCATCAATAATATGATTTATCTGAATTATTGAGTTATTGTACAGTACAACTTTTTACTGTAGCATTAAATTGTAAACTGGCATGACTAATTTCATAACATTAATAACTGATAACATTTGAATTTTAGTCCATAAAAAGTGACAGCAACACACTGCTGAGCCCAAAGTCCTGCCAACAGTCATGTTTTCAGAGAACAGCTGAGGAATGCCAGGGGTGTGTGTGTGTGTGTGTGTGGAGTGTGTGTGTGTGTGGAGTGTGTGTGTGTGTGTGTGTGTGTGTGTGTGTGTGTGGTCAATGTTGTGACTACTCTGAAGAGTGCTGCCACTCAGCACCCGGGTGTTAATTTGAGCCCTCCCAGCGAGCCCTGACCTCTCAGCCCTGAAGAATGCTAATGATGCAGAAGTGTTAATGCCGGGATCATTAATCACTTTGTGGGGGCGAGTGTGGATGTCACAGCCAGCGTCAGTCCTCAAAGCATGCATCACAGCATTATACACATCTGTGTAAAATATTTTGTATAAGGAGGTACGAGAAACAGTCGTGGAGACAGGCAAGCGTGGATCTGAATGGTGGAGACAAACTCTCTTTCTCTCCCACGATTCACTTTCAGTGCCATCATTTCTGTAACGTAATACTCCCTCAAGAGTTGGGTTGGGCAATATGAGGACAAATAGAGATTTGGCTATTTCCACTGAGGTGGCTCTCCTTTAAAAAGGTCCCGACTTGTATCAGGCCGTTGCAAATCAATGAGCAGGATGGCTTAAAGGCAATATTGTCTTTACAGGATTGTTGCATCAATGTGATTAACTTATTTATATGTCAGCGATTTTGTTCATTGAATTCATCCAACACATTCCCATCTGTTTTGTTTTAGCTATAAATGATGTGATACATTGAAAATGTACTTTACCATGATATAGTTATATAAAAGTGCATATACTGTAACAGAACACGTTATTCCAACTAGAGAGGAAACTTATACAGAGACATTTATTTTATCAAACATAATAATAAAACCACAATAATTAATCAAATGAATACCGTATATATATATATATATATATATATATATATATATAAAAATCAAAATGTTACTGCCTCCAGCCATGAAGTTACTGATATAAGAATAAGAAGAATTTTGCGATGCACCAAATTCTTCCTGCAAGATTTACTTTACTTTAGCTCCAGGTGGTAAGCAAGGAAAAGCATGACTGGTCTAGTCTATATTACTAGATGCAGATTGAAGCCCTATTGCAGCTTGATTTGCTTTCAACAGTCAAAATTAAATCATTCATAAAATCAACATAATTTAAGATAAATTACTTTTGCTCCAACACAGCTGGGCAGAAGGACTCTGAGCCAATGATTCCTGGCACCGGTGCAAACAGATAAAAGCCTACATCAAAAAAATAGTCCTATACTTCCTACAAGTTATTTGCAAAATAAGCTGAAGTTATAGCCTTTGGCATTTGTTTCTTGGAATGACGCTTCTGTGTCGTTGATATGCACGGACAGGTATGCCTTTGGATTTGAATGGAAAAAACATTGCCTCCGGCTTCACTTGTTCCTCCCTTGGAAATTCCTCAGGCCTCCCCATCGTGTGCCCCCGCTGCAACCACATGTACATGCTGAAGTGTGATTCATGCTCTGCCATCATCTAGACAGCGTTCTGTATTTCCCCTGCCTCACTGATTTTCAGCTGAAGAAGTACCGAACTTGATCATTTAGTTCTAATCTGTGTAGCTCTTGCAATTCTATGAAATGTATACAGCTTGTTGGTAGAAGCACACACACAGTTACATTCAGACTGCATCTTCTAAACAATGGTCCTGGAAATAGTAAATAACTTTTGTGGATATCTAACGTAGATACCAGAGTCGCTACGTCGCGTAACCTCTGTCTGCACGACAAACCTAACAACAACAATCAGAGGACACATTTTAAGCTTATAGTAACATATCATTGATAAGAACTCAAAAGAAAAGAATCTGCACAGATGGAAGTTTGATGAACATGCTGCTATAAAGATTCAGAGAGCATCTATTAGAGATGACTAACATTACATTTAAGAAATGGTGTGTGTGCGTGTCTGTGTGTGTTTTACATAATACTTAAAACGTATTTCACACACACAACAATAAGCAGTGGTAAGGTCGGAGCGAAACATAATGTTAAGGACTTTGATTTAGTAAATATCTGTGTTCCTCAGTATGCGATCTCTATAATCAAACACTGAGAGACGGCAGTGTTCAGAGAGGTCGATGACAGCTGCTCTCCCTCTCTTCTTGTACCTTACTGATCCTCTAGTCAGATAGCTATACAGACAAGTCTGGACGGCGCTCTTTCCTCAGATTCATACTGAAAACATCTGAAAACCTGGCAACAACCCTGCTATTTCTGCCACTAAAGCACGCCAGGTGGGAGAGGTAGAGGAGTGCTCTGTGAAGTTAACTCTGTGGTAAAGGCACAAGAACATCTGATGCTGTTGGAGAGGAACTACTCTGTTTTGAAATATGTCTAGCATTTCAATTAAAGTTATTTTATTACTCATATCTTTGCCATGTTTATTAGACCTTTCTAGCAAAACAACTTCTCACGTTTCTTTTCACGATCACACTTCCAAACCACAGCACACATCATCACCACCACCACACCCAGACTGTCTAACTGTCTTACCTGTTTGCTGTGTGTTTTTCAGGGTTGCGGCGTTACTATCGTTGAGTCTGAGATTGACGCCGTTCGAGCATTTGGACACTGAGCCGTTCGTGTGCGTCTCGCCGTTCCTCTTTATGGAACTGCCGTGGCTCGAAACCAGCATAAATGTGGGATCCAGGTCCATGATCAGCTGGTTGAGCTGGTCGATGGAGTTGTCAATGTCCATCGTTAGAGATTTGAACTCCTCGTCACGTTTGATGTTGTTGTTATTGTTTATAGTTGCCTGCTCCTTGTGTGGCGCTGTGTTTCTCAGAGCATCTGTCGTCATGTCCCTGGTAGGGCCCTGTGGTTCAGTGGGCAGGCCTGCTTTGGGTGAACTGCTCCCTTGCTTGTTCCCTTGATATCTTTCAGTATCGTTTCCATCCTCTGGCATGTAGATAAACTGTTGTGCAGCAACCATCTGCTGCTGGCGTACCCAGGACTGTGTGGAATAGCTTCCCTGTCTGTAGACGTGCTGCTTGGGCATAGGAGCGCTGCTGGGATTAGCGGTGGCCACAGAGTTGCTCCTGGAGCTCAGACAGCCCCTTCTAGTCTCAGCATAGGCTCTCTCATACTCCTCCATAGGAGGGGGTGCAGGGTGGTGGAGGTGGTGCTGGATTTGGCTTTGCTGCTCCTCTCCTCCAGGACTCCCAAAGCCATCGGACAGCAGGGAGTTCTGGCTGCTCTTGTGGCAGGAGGACGACAAAGTCCCTAAACTGTCCACACTGTGCAGATCATGACCTGTAATGACCTCGTCGTCCAGGATGTCCGTTTCCCTCTCTCGGGGTCTGGTGTCTCCGTTAATGTGCACCTGCGCTGGGACTATCTGCTGGATGACCACTCTGGGGCCTTGATCACCCATCTCCCCCAGTGAGGGCTCCTCAAGACCAAAGCCACTTAAAAGGCGCTTCAGCTGGACCTTTTCCTGCTGGCTGGGGCCGTGGTTAGGCCTGATGGTATTGGTGTTGCTGGTGGTGGTGGTAGTGGTGGTGGTGGTGTTGGTGACAGGTATAGGTGTGGGTCTGTCTGTCCACAGAGAAGTGCTAGACAGGCCTGAGTCGCTGCTGACAGAGAGGGCGTGGTCGCTGTGGTCAGGGCTGGAGGTGGCGGAGGTCGTGCGGGCCCCTCTGCCCAGCGTCGCCTCTCCCCCGCTGGGGCTCCTCTTGTTCGCCGCTTTGTCCTGGATTAGGCCTTGAGATCTTGGCGCTGCAAAATAGAAGAGACGCAGCGCTTCATACGATCAGCTGGTATGGGCACACATACACACAGAGACACACAGACAGCAGAGACTCACACAGACGGCACAACACCACAGACAAAACAAGACTCTTTTAACATGCACAGTCATGTCATCCCACAACCTCCATCATTCAGAATCCGTTACTGACAGAGCTCAACACTTACAGTCACACCTCACCTGACAAAGACAACATTCCAGACAATACAGAGCAAACATCAGACTATAAATAACTAGGACATTAAGACATTGTCAGAGAAAAACATGTGACTCAATAGAAGAAACAGATCATCTAATTAGATGTGTGAGAAAAAAGATCTTTAGTAGAATCACCCAAATTATTCAAATCCATCAATTTGATATTCTAATCCGAGGTATTTTTAATCATAGATATTCCTCTCATCTTGCCATAACAACTCCCACCAGGCCACAAGGGGAACTGCCAAGGTGCTAGTGTATGCAGCGTGTGCAGCAGACAAAGGTGTTCCACACGCTCAGGTTATATAATTGTTGGTAAATCCTCTGTATGCCGCTACAAGAGTCCGACGGCGGTGGATCTTCAGAGTCTGACCCCTACATTCCTCACCCTGCTGTGATTAAGCCACCCTACTCCCTCTCGCCTGCCCCTTGACCCCCAGCATATGTCCAAACAACCTCCTTAATCCTCAGAAGTAAAAGAAAAACAACAAAAGTCACTCATTTTGCAAAGGTGGGAGTCAAATCCATCACAAAAGAAAACAACGAAAATCAAGTTAAGCCTAGACTTACGCAAAATGAGGGCTGCAGTAGATGTGCGTGTGAGCAGCGTTGCCAAGTAAGTAAAACTTGCTATTTCACTGTCACTCTCTCCTCAACAAAAGAGAGCTGGAACATGACTCCTATGCTTCTCCCTCAATCTGCCACCTTAAGTACTTGCCTTTCAGTAAAACCATGACTGGAGGATCTGAATACCAGACACGCATGATAAAAGCTCCCCTTCCTCCTCCTCCTCTCCAAAAGCTCCTGTATGTATGGCTTGCCCGCCCCCCCCACCCCTGCTCACACAAACACACTAGTTGAACCTGCATCCGGCCTTGAGCAAACCTCGGCTCAGGCCTCCATGCAGGTCAGTTCCCGCCGGGATTTTCCAACAAATCCCTCTCGTAACATTCCTGTTGGCAAGGTGCAGGCAGGTTTTAAGACAGATGTTTTCCCTCAATGCTGGCCATCTTTCTCTACCTCTGTCACCCCTGTCATCATGCATCTTCCTGCTTTCCCTCCCCCTCATGGCCACCCATCTGTCTCAAGAAGAGAAATGTCTTACCTTCGCCGCCACTAGCAGGTAAGCACACAAGACAATCCCAGTCTCCGGGAAAACGCAACTTGCAGAGAAGAAGAGGCAGCGCAGACACACGAGAGCGGACATGGCTTTTAACCAGCAGATAATGGTCAGGGTCAAATCAAGAGATGTGAATAAATTGGCCCCTGCTTTCTCTGCTGAGAAGGTGAGAGTGTTTGCACTCTACACAAGGGGGGGGGGACCTTGAGATCTCCAAATAAGGGCAGAGGAATGTAAACAAGTGAGGCGGGGTTTAGTGGTGGAGGCGGGCTGGAGGAAAGCAGTAACCCGACCTCTTGCCCTGCATTAGGGGACTACCCCACTGGGGAGAGAGGGGGCGAAAAGGAAAAAAGAGGGAAAGAAAGAAAGAAAGAAAGAAAGGAAGAAAGAGAGGGCGGCCCAGAGGATCAGAGAGAAAAAACAACATTCCTGCAGCTCTAGACTTTTTTACTCTGTAAAAAGACACTTTTTAATTAAAGCAATCCTTGCCTTCTACTTGGAGCTCTGAAAAGCAGAAGCCAAGTTGTTTTTCTCTCACTCTTGTGTGTCATGAAATTGCATGCCTGCAGTCCTCATGAACAATATCGGCAAGAAACAGATGTGCCTTAAACTCAATTATGGGATTCGCCGATTGTTTTAAAAACTGTTTTACCTATGGGGATTACACTGACATTAACAAACCCATGAATGGTTAACCAAGTATGATCTTAGCTTAAGAAAATCAGTCAAACCATTTATATCTAGCATTCATCATGATGGTTGTTGTGGTAAGGTCAGTCCCTGAATAATCCACCAATTACAGTGCAGAGAGCGGCGAAACCAGAACCATTCCTCAAGCTGCTTTCGTATCACAGGAGGAGGTCTGGTTGTGTATGGATATGCAATTACCCAACCCTTCCCATTCCTTTTCAGTTACTACCATCCCGCACCTCCTGAATGCCAAAACCGTGAGTCTAAAGCATAATGATGATCATCATACTCATTTTCTTCCGCCCAAGCTTTTACATGTGCCTCCGATGTGTAGAGGACCGCCCTTTGGGAAATATATTTCTTACAATCCTGTGTACAAATTGTACAGGACATGCTGTACATACAGAAAACGTATAGGAGGAAAACTCCATTATGGAAGAGTTCAATTGCGTTTCTCATATATTGCTAGTGGTATCTTGTCATGCAGACAATTCGGAGATAACCATCACTGAGAATTCCGCCTCTACTTCAATAACATGAAGGTGAAGAAAGATTGAACAACCATATATATATATTTTTTTTTTCAACAGCAACATTTCCTTGCAGAAACAACGTCTCAGTTACTCTGGGCAATCCATAGAATGTGTTATTTTATCTTTTTTTCAACATTGATATTTTCAAGAAAAGTGTGTGGCAAGACCTGGACAACACAATACTTGTTCAGGAACATGGTTACATCTTAACGTAACATTTACTAACTGTAAATAGTTTATATTATAGGTTACGGTCACACGAACAGCTCAGCTTGTTATTGGTTCTTCCTTGGTTTTCCTCAGTTCATCTCCACGTCTGAATAACTCTCCAGTTTCCTTTCGATATAGACTGTCATTTTTGGATTTTTGGATTCTATTGTATAATTGAGCTATTAGATGTTTGATGTAAAGTTTTCTTTGGAACTTCATTCTACCAGAGATGTTGAGAACATGGTCAGGGAATAATCCAAGCCTTTTCTGGAAAGAGATGTCGGTGTTGATTTGTTGTGCCATTAGCCCCAAAAATGTACTTCCATTCACATACATTGTATTGAGGTGGCAGCATAAAGCTGAGAAACAGATATCACAAGATATCTGCAAAGCAATATACTGCTACAAGGAAGCAGAAAATAAAAAATATCCTGAGCAATTACCATTCAGCACACAGTTGTCATTTAAATATTCACTATCAGATACTCATTTCCGCAGTCAGCAGCTGTTAGCCAAGTTACACAACAGCCTACTTTGACAGTAAACTTAGGTAAACAACCTTTCTGGAAAAACAATCTTTTAAAATTCAACTCTTCCTTCACACATGGGGAGCAACACACACTCTCACTGGTGATTGACGAAAAGCCATTGAAGTAAATGAGGTTTTAATTTCAGAACCTTAGCACTACAGTGGCAAACGTTATTTAGGCTTCCTCCTCCTGACCAACCTCTGAGTGACAGCCTCTCAGAGTCAAACTGAGCCTGCCGGAGGACTGATGGTAAGTAGATGCAGAATTCCAACAAAGCTCCCAGTCTCCCGTCTAAGATGTAGTGTTTACATGAGAAAACAAAGCTGTAAATATCCCACATGAATGCTTTAGAATCAAGGCAAGAGAAAACAATTGCTCCTTTGTTAATGTATTTGCTTTGCTTTGATGAATTCTTAAATTTGAGCGTTTTACTCTTTCATTACATTCCCAGAGTTGCAAATAAAATTATATATGGACGTGTTGGGGTATTTGTAATGAAAATTAAAAACAAAAGCTCATTTTCATCAAGCTGAACTTAGCTTATAAAAGCACTCAATGAATACTGGGAAAGGGTGGATCTGTGTTTTAATGCTACCACCACGTCTCTCTATTCTGGGAGGTTGTTGTGAATTCTGTGGTTGAGTGGAGAGCAACAACCGCAGCTAGGACGGGACGCCCCGACAGGGTGGCTCTGAGTGTGAGTCTATGTGTGTCTGTGCAGGCACTAGTGAGAGTGTGTGTGTGTGTGTGTGTGTGTGTGTGTGTGTGTGTGTGTGTGTGATGGTTAAAGCATGCCTATTCATTTGATGAAACAACAAAAAAGAAATCTCTTGAGAACTAATTGCTCTTCTTCTGAACCCAGCATTCCCTACATACAACAACACTCCTCCCTATCCTTCACGCAGAAACAACACAAAAGGTCAATTTCAGCTTTCTTTTTCTCGCCATAATAAATATCTTGTTTCCATAGTGCCTTCCTGCCTCCCTGCCTGCCTGCCTGCGTTTTAAGTCCCACTCATGGGTAATAACTCCAGTTAGCAACGCTTACAACATAAACCAAGTTAGTGGAGACAGCGTGTGCACGTTAATGCAATCATACTGCAGTCGATCAACAAACAGAGCACAGGACCTGTCACACTGTGTTAATATCCTGCGAGAAAAAGAGAGCTGGGGTGTGTGTTTGTGAAACAGACAGAACACATTCAATACCGAAAAAAGTAACAAAGAGAGGAAAGGGGCCGTTTAATGTCCAAATAACAACCTTTGCATACTTCTTCCAATAATAAAACAGCCACATGTCATGTTTACTCAGAGTCTGATTCATTAAGCAGCCCCCTGCATAGCTATAAAGTCTTGTGAGTCATGTAGTGACTTATGCAGCGTAATAACTGTACCTTCACCATCACAGATGTTCTGGTAGGAGTCCCAGCGGATTAGAGGATCTGCTGTGTTGTAGTCCACAATAACATCCGCCCCATTCTGCCACCTGTCGGCACCTGGACCCAAAAATAACAATGTTGTTGAAACTGTGGGTGTTTTTTTTACTTTACAAGACAGGGAGCAGCAAAACATACTATTCATCATTATTTTATTGTAACAGCTGTTATGGCTCGAGGATGGAGAAAGACGGATCTGTCTTAGCAGGACATTTTTGTGTAAATATTTAGGGCTGAGCAATATTTTGATTTTATAAGCTTTTAGTGGAATTATATCACTATGGTATGATCATAAATGTTCACTTCATATCACCCCGTTCAGAAGATAATTTATATCAACAAACGTTACTATTCAAACACAAACCAGTAAAAACTAAATGTTCAGTTATTCCCTCATATTTCTATTTGACTTATTAGGTATAAGAGCTTCAAAGGAATAGTTTAACATTTTTGGGAAATACGCTTATTCACTCTCTTGATGAGTTGGATAAGAAGTTTAATACCTTTTACACATGTCACTATGCTAAATATGACACTACAGCCAGCAGACAGTTAGCTTAGCTTAGCATTACGACAGGGAAAAAAGGTGGAAACAGCTAGCTAGCCTCGCTCCAAAAAGGTAACAAAATCAGCCTTCAGCACTACAGCACGTCCAAAGTGTAAAAGAAAACATGTTGTGGTCGTAGTTTTACATTTTGGTTTTAGTAAGATTCAAACAAACCATATACATTGTGTTAATCAGTGCGCTTTAGAGGTAGTGGTTTTACAGTCTCTACGCTAAGCTAAGCTAAGCTAACTGTCTCCTGCCTGTACCTTCATATTTAGAACTCTCACAAATTGATATCGAGTGTTTCATCTAACTCTCAAGCAAACCTGTATGTCCCAACTATTCCTCTAAATATAGCCTAAGCATATCATTGGATAATAACAACAAATTAAGGTTTATTCAAGGTTTTGCTTTCACCCCTGATAATGCAGATTGAAATCACACCATATGGTTAGGGGGCAACAATGACTGGCAATATCACATGTTTTTTATCAAAAGAGCAACACCCTAGCCAACGTATTTTAATCAAGCTACAGGAATTGGGTTTGATAAACACTGAAAAACAAATATACACGTGCTGCACAGACACAGACCAACACAACATAGTTTCCCTCCTGTGGGGCTCTGGGGCAGCACATGCTGTGCTTCTTTACCTCTCTGTCAGCACACACTTCACACTACACTTCCCCTATGCAGCATTCCACATCCCTTCTCACCAGGGGGAAGAGGGGGAAGTACAGAGCACATGACAACATGAAGGGGAAAATGGAGAAAGCTCTCCGTGTGTGCTTTTCCAACTACCTCTCCCTGTAGCAACTTTTGGAAAATAAAGAGTAAGGAATCTACCTGGGATCTTCTCTGGTCCCTCGGAGAACACCAGCTCCACTTTACCATAATCTGCAAATCTGGGATCTGGAATGTAAGCACACAGGAATGTCATTAGTGTAGCCATTCACAAGTGGAAGGATGAATGGTGTCTGTAAATCTGCAAATAGGATTCTCTCAGTAGACGTAACATGTTTGGGATAAGAAGATTATTGGTCTCAAAGTGCCAGGTCTAAATTAAGTCCAGAGTGAGCCCTGCAGATGCTGCATGAAGCAGAGAAGTCGCAGTAAACTAGTGACGGCACGTTGAGACCTGCACTGAGATGTTATTTTTCAGGTTTACCTTTGTTGGCAGTCTCCATGTCTTCTTTTTCAAACATCAGGTTGTAGCCCTGCACTGCTCCCGTGTGGAACTGCATCCGGAAAATAACTTCACGTTCTGAAGTTACGTCACTGTTGTGATAGCATTTAATCTGCAAAAGATTACTACAATTAATACTGAAGTCAGAAACTCTGAGAAGGCATCTTGCTTTTTATTTTTTATTCTCCTACCATAATGTCTCCTTTTAGAAGCTGGGCAGGCTCCAGGGTGATGCATACACGGTCTCTGTGGCCTGGCCCAATGTGACTGAAACAAAAACAACAGAGAAGTGAGCCAGAGTTTGGAAGCGATCACAGATATTTACAGAAAGCAGTAACTCTGAATTAAAATCAGCACCAAAGTAAGTAAAACAGGACATTGCTTTGATGTATTCCAATATTCTTTGAAGTAAACAAATTACTGTACCACATGTGTAGGCTACTTACTAGATTCCAGATGAATACACTGCTTGCATTCCCTGGTAAACCTTGATGTACGGACGACACACTGAAAACAATATAAGAATTCACAAATAAATAAATGTTCCAAGTTCACCGATAGCATGAACTTTAGTAGCCTGTTAGGTAAGATGTTCACATGTTCCCCAGATTGTTTTGCTCACAGCAAGTGTGATAAGCTGTTGTTGTGAGAAAGGGATTTCAGCTCCACGATGTCACGAAGACCTCTGTTGTTTCAGTAAAATTAGTGAAAACAGCAATTTACATGCAAACATGGGTGTGAATTCCCATGAGTTTACTGGGAACCCATAAAGAACTTCTTCTCCTCAGTTGTGTTTGTGTAAGTGCCTCTATCTGTCTGAGCATGCATGTGTGTTGGAAAAAGAGAACGATATAAAAAGTACAGATAAGTCTCCATCTTGTTTACAGCTCCAACTCTGATGTGGTTGTGTCTGGGTTCTTTTATGCCGTCATGGTGGCAGCGACTGTTTTTTCATTGGGAGTAGCAGCTGTGTACAGTGGTAAACAAAATGAGTTTAACCTCCTGTGGCGTCGAAGTTTGGGATCCCGTGAAGGATGACGCAGTGCAGGAACAAGGGTGAGGCATTGATCTTCATGGATCCACTCAGAAGACTGTTGAGGATCCAAACATATCTGAAATGAAAGCAAAGAGGTGGATGTAAATAACTATATAGTATTCCCATGACAAACAAACATGCTAAATATGCTATTTTTATTTTTTAGGGCAGTCCAAAATGTCTCAAGTATTTGTTTTTATCAGATATTAACTGATCACAACTTTTAATTCTTTTTAAGTTATTTTAAGTTCTTTTAAGTTCTTAGAACGATGCTTGTGGTAAAGGGGTACTCCAAATTAAAATCCCTAGTATGGGTCCATCTCTACAAACACTGGATCCTACACTTCCCATAATGCAACTTGATGATGTTTTTTTCATTAGACCATCCCCTGCCTGGCAAATGTTCAAGTCTTTCAAACTGAATCTTCTTGTTTGTAACTCAGGAATTTCATAAAAACATGTTAATCTCCGAGCCCAAACTGAGATAACCCTGGTGACATCACTATGACATCATCAGGGTTATTTTTCTCTCCAGTCTTTATGCAAAGCTTAGCTTCATATTTAATGTACAGACATGAGACAGACCTTCTCATCTAGCTCTGGGCAAGAACTGTTCCTTTAAGACAACATCTAACATTTGAGTTTGGCCTCTTTTGTTCAATGAAAACATGTTTATATTCCTTATACAGTAGCAAAGTATTGCAAAAAGTATTATCTTGCTTTTGGTACCATAACCCAGGTATCAAATCTGCACCGGTATTAAGACATTTTAATGGCTACCCAGCGATACTAATATGGGCACCATGGGGTCCCATTCTCATTACAATGATCCACAATTAGTGAACGAACATACTAACAGCACTTGGGACATACAAAGTGTTGTATTGAATCAGGTGGGTCTGGGACATGCATGTGTTTGGATGTGGGTCAACTGAAGCACCAGTCAAACAACGCACGAATAGACGCATCGACTGCTACACAGAAGGGTGTGTTCGAGTTTTGGGTCTTACCGTTTCTGCGAGGGTGTCATCAGAGCTGAGACCTTATCATCGTAGTATTTCCTCATCGCAAAGCGGTCCAACGCCTGATCAGCACTTTGAGGGAGACAGTGAGACACATTAAACACTTTAGGTAATTATGACTCAAGAGAGAGATTACACTCTGCTGCTCTATAATTGAATGGTAGTAACCCTAACTTAAATTAGGACAACACACACACACACACACACACACACACACACACACACACACACACACACACACACACACACACACACATGCATACACATGCATAATGGACAAGAGTGAAAGTCACCGGAGAGACAGGGGATTCCAGCAGAGAGGAAGAGAATGCCAGCCTTAAGTAAACACGGAGGGGGAGAGGAGGACAGAGAGAGGCCAGAGTGTGTGCACAGCTCTGCTATTCAGACAGACCTAAAACCAACAGGCGCTGGAGCCTTTCACCACAGCTCTGTTTCTCTCTCGTCGGCCCTCTTCCTCTGCTCTCCCCCCCTCCATGAATCTATTCCATTGTAAATCTGCCTCATTGTTTTCCTATCTCTTCCTCTACCTCTTTTTTGCCCTCTGTCTTTCACATTCGCCTTACCGACCCGGTGTTCCTCAAACACTAAGGGAAGCAGAGGCTAAATCGAAGGCCGATGTGTTCTCATGCCACAATGACTGCTGTGTGCAGAAAGGATCTACATAGTGGCATAACACCAGGCAGCTTCTCCTAATGTTTGCTGCGGTTCTTTACTTTAGGGCTTAGACAATGACAATGGTTTGAAAATTTGAATCGGTTTTCTTCACGATGAATAGATTTCATGAAACTGACACTGTGGCCAGAAGCTATTACAGCAACTGACATGTTTCCAGGTTGATTCATGCAATTCAATACGGGGTGATTCATGGCTTAAAGTTGTGCGGTTTCCCTTTGGACTTTAAAGCAGTGACTTTTCTTTGACTCACTCTCTGAATATCCTTGACCGCAAATCAAAGCAGGTAAATAAATCAGCCGTGGTTAGAAAATGACTTTTTTTTGTGGTCTACGGAGTGAGTCTTCATAAACTGTTGTGGGTAGTTGACAGCGTTGGCTTCCAACAACGAGCGGGAACATCCATGTTATGATAGATCCTGAGTTCAGAGCAAACAACGACATTTTTATAGAAACGGCACACTAAGAATGTGACACATAGTAGTGGTTACCTGGCTGACACGTCAGTGAAATGCACAAAGGATGAGATGACTACACCGATTCGACCCTTGCCGCCCTGAAGAAACAAGAGAAGACAGGAGATGATTCACTACACATTAATGTGTTTAAATATTGATTTTTGACCTATTGTGAGTGATGAGGTCATACATAAAGACATTCATTTCTGCCAAAGTTAGAACTTTATTGGTTATTTCACACATCTGTATCTATGAAGTGGGCATGGCTAATTAAGAAAAAGGCTTGCAATTGTTTTTATATCAGAATATGATGTCATGAATATTCAACGTCATAGAGAAATACTTAAAATACTAAAGTTTCAGAAATGTGTAGTGACAAAATAATCATATCGTTAATAAATCTGGAGTAATTGGTACAGTATTAATACAAAACTACAGCTGATACAACACAACCGTAGAAGCTCACCCTGCAGTGTATAACCACCACATGAAGGGGGTCAGCATTGAGCCAGCTCTCCATGGCCTTACAGATGGTGCAGATCTTATCCAGAGGTGGAGCGTGCATGTCCGGCCAGCCTGTATCTAAAGTCTAAAAACAAATCACTCACTGTAAACAGATACAGTAGTGCTCTATACAGCTAAGCATTACCAATCAATATTAGACTGTCTTTGGTAGCTGGTTAGACAGAGCTGATTAAAAAAGACTTTAAAAAATTGGAATAAATTGTATTTGTGATTTTCCAAACTGATATTGATATACTGATCCTGCTAGGATTTCATTAGCTTATTGTATAGATGACACAGTAAAGGTAAACTTACCTTTGGGTTCATTTTAGTGAGATCATGTCTTTTCTCTGACAGGTTGATAATCTAAAGAGAATATATAACAAAGCCAAATGACTTAAAATGTTTTCTATAAGAATACTGCATTCTGCTTTAACCCTGAGTCTTACATTAGCATGAGTGAAAGATGCACTGTGAACTCTGAGATCAATACTCTCATGTCAATATGCCATGAAAGCTCATCAGCTCTGACATCAATACTGTTTTTTGCACTTTTGGCACATTTCAAGGTGAGACAAGAGAGCAGCACACAAACGAGCACTGACCAGGTAATTATCGGCATGCTTGGACTTGAGCATTCGCGTGACATCCTTCAGGTTGTGAGAGTAAATCTCCTCTGTGCAACCCCGGGGGAAGGACACGGCGATGATACGTTCTGTGATGTACGTCAGGTCAAGTTCATATCCCTCCTCCATGCTGAATCTTGGGTCTTCCTGTTGAAAACATCAAAGCAGAGACACAGGTGGCTCAGGCCCTTTAATAACCTCAAACCCTTCCCAGGTAAAGCCGGTGACTTTGCCGTCAATAACTTTGAGTCAATATTTGGTGGTCAAAGTCCTCAGCTTTAGTCATTGTGTCCAAGTTGGCCACGGATATCTTTAGAGATCGACCTCAGCTCCAGATTGTATTACAGAGGGTGTCTTGTTTGCACAGAAACGGTCAACAGTGTGAGTCACTCAAACACCGTACTGGTTGAAACGAGACAATATGACAAGGGCTTTCTAACATGCGAGAGATGAGTGACGCTTATCTTCACTGCAAAAAGAGATTTAGTGCAGTGGTTTCAAAAGATTGAACACCAGCAATCTAGCACCCAATATCACTCAGTCGGAGCAACAGTGACAAAGACAAAAAACAACAACTTTCAAACAATTCCGGTTAGAACCAGTTGCTGTAAATCCCTGAGTGATGGCGTGTCCCTGTGACCTCATTGCCATGCACTTCCTGCAGTGGTAGTCTGGAGAGAGCCTGTCTCACCCCACCACATCCACAGACACATCCCTTATTCTCCTATCTAGTCATCTCTGTATGCTCTGTGCGGGTCGTTAGCCGTATAATAGAAAAGTGTTGCCTGCGGCCATCACTAGTGCTGACGCTATTAGTCGATTCATCAATAAATCAAACAAACTATTTTTTTTTATCGAGTGAACATGCCAAATATGTTTGGTGCTGCTTCCAGCTTATTATTTATGAGCATTTGCTGCTTCTCTCTATTTGTTATACGATTTTAAAATGAATAAATTCAGGTTTTTGAAAGTTGGTGCGACAAAACAAGCAATTTCAAGTTGTCATTTTAGTATTAAAGGAAATTACGACTATAGAATAACGAAATTAATTATTCTAAAAAGTACTTAAATACTTAATATCTATGAAAAAACATATATATTGTTGGACTGACTCATCAATATTAAATGTATTATATTATTTATTATACTGTACTCATATTTTATTCAATTGTATATGTAATATTGCTGTACTATAATGTATATTATGTTAATATGCTGTTTTATTACATTATATAATATATCATATTTCTATATTAATACAGACAACACTAAGTATTATGACTTGATCATATTTCATATTATTCTGATGTATGCTGTTATAGTGGGACAATGTGTGTACTGTGTGCACACTGCTTGACTTGTTGAATTATCTTTTATAGTTCCTATTTTTACTTCTCTTTTTATCTGTACTTATTATTATTATTGAATTATTTAAAAATATTAGATTACCGTCGATAAAGCAAAGCAAAGCAAATCCTACCTTTCGACTGAGCCAGAATTAGGCTCACTGAACAACTGAACTCGACTAGCGTGTAGAAATTGTAAGAGATAACAGATCAATAGAGCTTGATAAATGTTTCAGATTTTACACAAACAATCACACACACACACACACACACACACACACACACACACACACACACACACTCTCAGAAACACATTCCTGAAGCTGCCAAAGATATCATCATCCTTCTTGAATGACTCCGAATGTTTGTTGTGATTAAACGATCCACAGTCAAGAATGTGTCCGTCAATTAAGTCAGCAACGACTGCAGGCTGCAGCCCGACACTTTGAAGGGGGCCAGAGAGGGAGCCATAAACCAGGGACAGTGTAGCTCGGCTTAAACCAACCCTCAGAGCGGAATGAAAGAGGCCATGTGTATGAAGAGGTCATCACTCGGGGGAAACAGCGCTGGGTGTTTTGTGCGTGTGTGTGTGTGTTGGTGGAGGTGGTGAGAGCGGGGTGGGTGGGGGGTCCCCGGGGATTGTTGGAATTAATGGCGGGGTTAGTCTATTTCCCCTGAGAAAAAACTGTTGACTAATGGGAAATTAATGAACAGGTCGGCCAGTACTTAGGCACTGTGTCTCTGCAGGGCAGGGGCATGGGAAGAAGGCTTAGTAATGTTTTGGAAGTGTCAAAGTACTCTGCTAACTAGAGATGGGAAGGATATCTAACCTACACTTAACCTCCATGTGACCCAGGAGTGTGAAAAGGGGTTACTTCATTCATTTGATGTATAAAGAATGTTTTGTAAAGTTTCACATTTTGCATCTTGCTTAGAAAGCAAATAAGCTTTAAAAAGTCAACATATTAAATAACTGATTACATAACTAATTTCAAGGTAACTAAACGAAAAATAAATAAAGATTTCAACCAAATTAAAATAAAACCCATGAGGATGCACAAAAGCAGCTAATATCACATTAACTATCACATCCTTTTCCTACCAGACCTCTCATTTCTCCCACTCATCATTCAAGCTAACATGAGCGACTTGCCCCAGCACGCACTAAAGATAATTGGTCTTTAATTTGCAGTGACTGCTTTTGTTCCTGGTTTGAGGCGCAGCATTAGCTCACAAAGGCAGAATAAGCAGTGCCAAGGAACTCAAATCCTGAGCCCACCCATGGCACTGGGAGAGCAAGGCTGGTAGAGGAGCAGGGTAGGCAGAGAGATCAGAGAAAATGTGTTGCCAGGTCTACTGTGAACAAGCTGCGACAGGTTTACTGAGGTCAGGATGTTGGGGGATTAGGGTGTGTCTGGCTCCCCCAGCTCCAACCCCTGCAGGTAAGAGCTTGACTAGGTTGCATGGGTGCTGTCAGCCACGTTGACACATGCATGACCATCACTTGGAACCGGCTCCAAATGCCTTTATATCAAATACCCGGAACAACGCTGAAAATAAATTAATCAAATATTCCACTTATGCGTAAAAGAGATGCGGGGAAGGCGGAGCGGGAAGGCATAATAAAGTGCTGGGATGAAGCCTGTTTCTATTTCAGGAGCCACACCCTTCACCTGGCCCTTGGGTCTACTACAGTATGGAATCTTCCATTTTGTAGGAGCAGGTGAACCACGAGATGAAAGAAGACGGCATCATGAAACAGGACATAAACCTCAGAAAGAACCGTCTCAGAAATCCAGACACCAGTTAGTCAGACCCCAAGGGTTAAATCATGTGAACAGTGACATCATAGTTGTTTTCATTTTTGAGTCCACTGTGGTGACAACAGTTGGCAAAAAAAAAAATTTTTGCATCCTTGTCTTTCA
This sequence comes from Cottoperca gobio, assembly GCF_900634415.1. Lineage (NCBI taxonomy): Eukaryota > Metazoa > Chordata > Actinopteri > Perciformes > Bovichtidae > Cottoperca > Cottoperca gobio. Next base: position 10,349,562 of record NC_041371.1, read on the forward strand.
CAAATAATAAAGACTCTCCCGAGCCTGGGGTTGAGCCACAGCAACCAAATTAATTCACGCCAAAGTTTGTTTGTATGTTCGGTTGCTACATGTCTACAGGCGGGGGAGCCTGTATTTTCCGTTAGCGATTTCAGTGTGGCCATCACAGTGCAGATTGCTTTTGCATATATTTGTACGAGCCAGTGGAAGATGAAACACAGAGTCGAGACTCTTGGTTAAATGCCGGAAGGTATAAAACAAGTTTAAAAAAAAAAAAAAAAAGGTAAAGGAAGCGCATATTCTTTCAAAGACAAGCAAGTCATGAGATGAGGATATCAACACTACTGCAAGTTAAGCTGTAAATTAATATTTTCTTTTTGTTATCAATCAATGTATCAGTTCTTTTTTTGATTCAATGTTTAGTTTGTAAAATGTCCAAACAATAACAAATGCTCATCACAAGTTACGAACAAAGTCCACCAATTGTCTCAAAGCCAAAAAAAGTATGAAATGTTATTTTATAATGTAATCTGTAATCTTTATATTAAGGAAGCTGCAACAACCAAAACTTTAGTTTTACCAGATAAGAGATTTAAACCTGCCCCATCGACTAATCCATATTCAAATGCTTAGATTGCAACTTAGTAAGAGATGTGACATGTTTTAAATCAATTAAAGAAAGCTCAAATGTCCACAAACATTATGCCTGCACACATATGAAAGCAATCAAGACATCCCTTCCCCCATTCACACTCCAAAAGCAAACTAAATTGCTTCTGTTGGCTCCATCTTCTAGTGTATGATTGACATGTTTTGGCAACAGCCTCCATTTTATAACAACGTATATCTTTGCAGGTCCATTAAACTGAAATTATGTGCATGAAATGAAAAATGAGTGCACTGATATTCCTCAGAGTCCCAAACCTCAACTCAACACAAACGTTCTCTGGTACAGACTGCAGCGCTGCTACAGCTACGGTTAGAGGTTGAATTCAGAGAGGGGTGATAAAGCTCATCCAACCCAGCGTGTAGGAGCTGGCTCTGTTTTGCACCTATGGAAAAAGCTGCTACACACTTCTGCCTCTTGGGAGACTCTGGACAGATTAATGATCTCCTAAACTGTTTGTCTGCAAACCTGAGTAACACCTTAAGTGCCATAAATGCTTCAGGAAGTCTGGCTGCCTGCGGGTGGGGGGGAAGGGGGGTGGGGGAGAGTTCTGGATGGTAAAATGTTGTTTTTTTACATTTTTTACTAAATGTAGCTATATATTGTTTTCTACTAGCTTTATTTCTTTGTTTTCCCAGCACATGAAAAGGACTATTCCTGCACTGTTTACCACTCAATCAGATGACAGGAGTTGTGCCACCAGAACAGATTTGTTTCTTAGCCCCCACTTGGTATTTAGCATTCACATCTAATAGCCACCTAATAACCTTGATACCATCAGCTTCACTGTTCCAAAACGCCCTGTATGCATACTTGGCACGAGCGCATGCCTCATACTGCGGGATAACATGTCCACAGTGACATAACAGGCTGGTTGAAGGGCCCGGAGAGAGACAAGGCCACAGTTTGTTCTGGCCTTTTCCTGTCAGGGGGCTCTATATGTTGTGGCTTTGTCACACGTTCACTGCTGAAGAACTGAAATAAACAAAACCATGAGAACTATTGGAAAAAAAAAGAAAAAAAAGCACAGAAGGTGGGAGCTGGTTATTTTTAGTACGTTTATTTGGTAACCTTGGAACTCTAACGTGTATTTGTCGCACATTTTCACGAGGTATGTTGAAGGGAATAAAAAATGACGGCCCTTAGCAAATCTGTGCACCCTTAAGGCTCCTAAAAGTACTCCCTAATTACCATTTTCTATCCCAAGGTCATAGTGGAATGCGTTCCAAAATGGATTACGTTCCCACTCTCGCTCTCTCATTCCCTCAATCTCTTTTTTTCTTTCCTCTCTTTCTTGCCGTTCTCTCCCCTTTATTGCTTCCATTCTCCTTCCTTCTTCAGGTCTCCTTCTCTCCATTTAATAGCTTACACATGTCAGCCAAGTGGCCGTGGCACAGCCGTGACAAAGTGAAATGCCCCAGTGCTCCGTCCCATGCTGTTCCTCCCAGGGTTAGATCACAGTGTTCTGCTTACAGTACACAACCCCAACCCTCTGCCAACCCACCTGTCCAAACCACACTACCAGGATCCCCATTCATCTGTCACCCTGCCAGTCCTTTGTAATTACCGCCTGACACTTTGGGTTTCTGATGCACGTTTCTTGTTTGCCTTAAGGGGCAAGATATCGTTCATACGACTCTGACCTCAAGATAGAACCACCAACAAAAGCTATAATTGCCACTTCAAAAATGTTTCTCCTGTCTCACTGGGTCTGTAATTAAAGCTAATCTTGAAAGAGTTTAGCCTTCAAAATGTTTCGAACAACCTGCATGGTTTATGTTGCTTGACAGAAAGAGTGTGTAAATGCAGGTGTGTGTCTGATTCTCAAGGGAGGGACTGATATTCAGGTGAAGATGGTTGTAGTTGTTGTGATGCAAGGATGTTTGTACATGTCATCAACAATGGCTGTCTGAGAAGCATAGCCCTAGGGCCGCAAATACCACGCAGCAGCTGTAGCTCAAAGAAAAAAGCCATACTCTTGATCTGATTGTCTCCATCATTTATCCACTGACTGGGAGACAATCAACAAATGGTTTCTTTTGGAACTATGTACTGGGTGCAAGTCTTCCACAAGAATGGCCCCATATGTTTCACATTATAAAAAGGTCTCCTCTACACCAGAGCCCACAACAGCAAGGAACCCTAAATTATAGCCATAGCAAAACACAGTTTATTGAGGAAGACATTTAAAAGCTAAAAAGACCCAGAGTTCAAGCCAAGCTTTAGGGAGTTCAATTCAAAGGCTTCAAATAATACTCTTTCACATTGAAAAAGAAAAAGAAAAAAAGTCACAAGATCAGTGCTGGGTCAGTTTGAATGAGTCCCTTCTCTGTCTTCACAGTGCTGCTGGAGGAGCTGGAGCACAAACACAAGTTTTACTAGGACTCGGAGCCAAAGTAAATACAGAGAGCGGTTCCTTCTTTTGCACTTTGAATAAATGAGCAAACTCAATGAAATGTGACTAAGCAAAGTGCTAAAGAGAAGGAAAAAAAATGAACAACAGTGTGTGGAAGTCTAATCCTGCTCTTAAGTACTGACCAGCCCAACTTTAAAAAATCCTCCCTGATGATGATTGACCGAGGAAAAGTTCACACACCGTGCCTTACCTTTTCAGACTGAAAGCGAGAACTTTGATTCTTCTTCTTTTTTCTCCTCTGTGTCCCTTTGTCAGTCCGAGCTGCAGAAAGAGAAAGAGTGGGGTAAAGTCCTGATCAAAGAGCCCTCATCCCGTCATACAGGCTTAGTGCAGGCTGAGAGGCTCATTTTCCTCTGCTGGAATGTGCTCTCAGCTGGACCCGGTGCTCTGCTCGGCCTTTTCTGTGGCTGCTGGTGATAAAATGGAAGCTTTTGCTCGGTTCCTGAACTGCTGCTGCTTCTGCTGCTCAGCCCCCCAGCACACTTCCTCCAGTCCGGGCTGCCGCTGCAGCCGCCACAAGTCCTGGCATGGGATAGTCCTCCCACTGCTCCGTTAGGGCTGTCTCCCTTGTTCCCTCCCCCTTCCACCCTACCTCCCCTCTCTACGGCCTCCTCTCGCTGCCTGTCTCCATTTGTTCTCACCCTCACCCTTCACACGCAGACGGATACTTCCTCCAGCCACCCCCAAGTCATTTTGTATGGGAATAAGTACAATTATAGAAGTTGAATATACCGGTAGGCTATAGCAAAAACAGACAGCGCCGCAGAGAGTTGCGCAGACGCACCATTTATTTACGTTGCTTGATTTTGCATAATCCTACAGTGGCCTACATCACCAAACAAAGCTGTATCAAGTCAGTTTTATTCATGAACCCCAAAATCACAATGTGCCTCAAATGGCTTTAATACCCATCATGTTTATGTTAAAAACTATGTGAATATTTCAAATAGTTTTACTGTGGTTCAATATATGTATTGGCAACAATTGAGTTGGGTTTACCCTAATGCACTGTATAAGTATAATGACTTCATAAATAATTGCTTTTTGTTTGAATGATAATATGCATTAGGTCTATCCATTGTAATATAATATCTGAATCTCCAGTGGTGTCTGGATACGCATTTAAATTATCTTTAGGCAATAAGAGAAACTTGCTTGATCATTTATATGTATTGCTTGGTTAAATAATACCCATGTTTATTCACATATATAGATTTATATGATGCATGATTATCATATTATATCAGGTCTGCATTGCAGGTTGTTCAGTCCGTAACAGTCTTGCTATATTAGCCTATATTATAATCAAAGTTTACAATGTTGCTTCCCACATCTCTAGTATAATGTAAACTGTGCTTTGAGGGCAAACAGGCTGGCACTTAGATTTAAACTGTTTCAGCATGAAAATTAGCGCCATCCATAGGTTACAGTGGATACTGCTGATCCTCTCCTCATACAGTAAACTGTTTTATTTTTAATGCACACTAATGAAATATCAAGATAATAAAAGAATGAATGAGTAAATGAATGAATCAAATTTGTTATGACAACTTTATTTTCAATCATGTGAGAATAACATTTTAGTGGCAAGGAATTTTTATTAATCATTAATCATTTAATTCAGTATTTTAAGATAAACCTCAGCATTAGCTATTTCCAAAATATTTCTGTTCCTTTATTCAATAAAAAAAGTAAAACATACAGAAGTCAAGCTGCAAAAAACTAAGCAACTTAAATGCAAACTTAATGCTGAAGCTGTGGTTAACAAGCATATTTTGACACAACAAATAGTTAAATTCTAAAGAAAAAGCCATATATTAAAATGAGCTATGCCAAATATATATTCATACAACAAGTATGCTTTAGAATAAGAGTATTAATTGTACTCTGCATTAAGATTAATATTCAAACACCAAATCACCAAAAACTGCAAACTATCAAAACATCTAAATGCATTTAGAATAACGTTCAGTATTTAAACAGATGTCCCAAAATATCATAGGTATCAGTAAAATATTTAAAAAAGCAAACTGTTACAAAAGTACTCAAATTGTATTTGACCTGTAGGTTATAACATGTCTAGTTTCATTCTTTTTTCTATGGTGTGTATTAAGATTGAGAGTTGGTACTGCTGGAGGAGAATGTATAGCTGTAAGTAGAGGAGTAATCCACACTGCCTCTACGAGATCCACTCCTGGAGCCGGCTAGGGAACCAGCCCTGGACCCAGAGCGAGATCCTGGGTTAGAGACATTGTAAGGGCTGCTGATTCCCTTGGAGGAGATTGAGGAGGCCTGCAGCATCTTCATACCATTGCTTTCTTCCACCATGCAGCTGTCCATGGCTTGCTTGTAGGAGATCTTTAGTTTTGTCTTGGGACAGGTCAGGTTCTTCTGGTGGTTCCGTGTATCCTGAAGCTTCTGGGCCCCTTGACCATCTAGCCAACCTCTGCGGATGGCCTCTTCAATGGTGATGCGACGTCCACTGCCAGGTTCTATCAGGCCTCCTGTCAGGTACTGAAACTCCAAAAATCTCTGGCCAGCTTCATAGGGCAGCCATGTCTCTTTCACTGCCTCTGCTGCGGACATCTTCCTTTTAGTTTTCACATCCTCAAAACCAACATAGGCTTTCTGGGCAGGTTTCAGCTTAGCACTCATGCTTTCATCGATGATACTCTGATGGACAGCATCTTGCAACGACAGTCTCTCACCAGTGGCAGGGTTGATAATACCTCCTGTGCATGTCTGGGCCTCCAGTAGCCTCTGTGCTGTAATAGTGTCAACTATGCCTCTTCGGAGCCCTTCTGTCAAAGTTACTTTCTCCATGGTCTCTGTGTCGAATATGGCAGCCACAGGGCTGTGGTCATCGTACATCTCAGGGGGAGAAACAGTAATAGAAATACTGTTAAAGCGTTTACGGACGGTAGGAGAAGATGGTGCGGCCTGGGTGGGACTGCTGCAGGTGACCATGTCATCAACATTGATGGCTGCAATGTTCATCTCTGTGCTGCTGGTTCTGCTGGTAATTTGTTCAGCAAACTGGGTCAAGGTTAGCATTCCAGCATGATACTGATTCAAAGACGTCTGCTTAATGACACCGCGTTCCAGGCAGTCCTGGATGTCATACTGGGTTCCTGTTTTCCTATCCACTATCACCAAACGTTCGGAGCCATCAGTCCCCTTGATAGTTATTTCCTCCCACTCGCACTCCTGCTCCGACAAATCCAGGAAAGTGTCATAGTCAATTAGCTCCCGGTGATAGGCCTCCCTCACTGACATCTCCAGTCCAGTGTCTGGGTCAACAATCACTACCCGCCTCTTGCGAAGGACATTGGTACGGCTCTCCTTTGACTTCTGGGTCTTATTCTTGTCTTTGATTGGCAAGAGTGTTAGGCCTGTCTTGGGATCTGACAGGCACCTTTCTTTCAGCTGAAGATATGTCAGGTTGTCCTTAGTATTAGGATCAAAGAACCCTTTTGTGTCATCTCCTTCATAAGTTAGGATCTCATTCATTTCCTCATCAAAATATCCCCTTCTATAGGCAACAGCGATATCAATACGGTGGCTCTCTTTGGGGTCAATAATGCCACCGCTGGCAATTTGGGCCTCAAGAAGACGGATTCCATGACCTTTCTCAATAAGATCTTTCTCAATAGCCTGGAAGAGAGAGATTATCCTTCCTGTGGATGGGTCTTTGTATCCAGTTACTGCCTTCTCTGCTGACAACAGCTTATTCTTAAACTCGTTTCCTACCAAGCCTCTCTTTGTGGCCTGCTCTACTGTCAAGAACACATTGTTGACTGGATCAACAATGAAGCCAGAAGCAGCTTGGGCCTCTAGAAGTTCCAGGGTGGTTCCTCTCATGAGCAAGCCTTCCTTCATTGCCTGATATAAAGAAATTATTCTGTCATTGGCCTCATCATAGATCCCTGCAATGCAGGAAGAGCCATGGAGATAAGACTTTAGCTTGTCTTCAATTTCGCTGCTGGTGAGCTTCGCCACATCAGTTTCATCCAGCAATTCAGCTTCGATGAGCTCTGAAACAGAGACTTCACCACGGAGACCCATCACTGTCATTTTCTTTTCTTGACCAGGGAACAGAAGCAAGCCAGAAACAGGTTCCACTATACACTTCTTCCGAAGGTCATTATAGGTTATCTTCTGCCCTGTCGCCGGCTCCAGATAGCAGGTGGGTTTTTTGTTCAAAGCCCTATAGAGCTCTTCATCAATGAGATTGCGATCCAAGGCCAGATCTTTTGGAAGGAACACACTCAGAATGGGGTCCAATATGCCTCCAACAGACTCTTGAGCCTGGAGCAAGCGGATGGCTGTGTCTTTGTCTACGCGGCCCTGTTTGCAAGCCTGACCCACAGATAACACTTTGCCAGTGAATGGATCTTTAAAGCCTGTGCTAGCTGCTTCAGCTGTCACCAAGGTGTCTCTGTCTTCTGTGTCTACAATGCCTCTTGAGCATGCGGTATCCACAGGCATCTTTTCATTAAATGCAGGGTCCACTATGTAGCCTGTTGCAGCTTGAGCTGCCAGAAGCATGAGGGCGCACTCTGGGGTGAGGAGTCTCTTGTTTTTCGCCTCAGTGAATGGCATTTTCCCTTGAGAACCTGTTTTCATGCCAGCAATTATGCCAGTACCCTTTAGACTAAGCTGGATGTCCACAGCTACCTCGTCCACTGTCTTTTTTCCCTTCAGGAGCTGGTCTAGCGTGGTTTTACTGATTATACCACAGTCACAAAGCTGGTGGGCTGTGACTTTGCGGCGCACCCCATCAAATATCAGCTTGGATGGATCGATTGTTGGGACCTTCTCATCTGTCTGTGTATGCCTGGTTAGAGTGCTGGGTTTCTGCTGCAGCCTCTGTATCTCTCTCTCTAGGGCATCTCTCCTGAGAGCCAGGTCTGATGCCTCCTTTTCAGAGATTAACAGGCGGCTCTTGTACCTCTCCTCAACACTCTTTAGCTCCCTCATGAGCCTATCGAGCTCATTCTTCATGGAGATCCTGTCACGATCTGCCTTGTCTCTGTCTGTCTCAAACTGCCTAATGTGGTTTTCTCTCATCTCATACTGGCTCTTCATATAGTTTAAATCCTTGATGATACCATTGTTTTCATCCTGAAGCCGCTGTTTGTTGCGGATCTCAGTATCTAGTGTGAGCTTGATGCGGGTGAGCTCCTCTTCTATGCGCTGATGACGAGTCTTGTCTTGCTCCAGCAGTTTAAGCTTGGATAGCAAACTGTCCCTCTCCAGCAGCATCTCAGTGTATTGACTTTGGGAATCATGAACCATCATGGATGTCTGGGGAAAGATTATAAAACACATTATTATGTCTGTAAAGAAATGGCAATAAGTGATGAGCAGAGCAAAAAGCAGCATATGCAAAGAGCCACAACTTTAATGAATGAATTACACATTGCCTTCCTTAACAGCATGTTGTAAGCGCTTATCATCATATACCAGATTTCGTATATTTAATTTGTGATGCCACAGGCTAATTGAATGTTTAATATTGTATAATGTGTATATTATGTTTATTAAATACATTAGTATGCAGTGATTAATCAAGTGATTGTTATTATTGTATGAGTTAATTTGAGTCGCATAATGTGCCAAGTGAATGAGTGAACAATGTGCATGTATAAGCAAAAGCCTTTTTAAGCAAGTGAATTTCATGCAAAACTCCAAAAATAATTAATGTGTCACTAATATAACACTCTTAAAGCACATATAGCATTCATGCAAAAGCAGAAAAAAAATTAGTTGGAGTTTGTAGAGATGATCCTTCCATGCAGTGAAAAATACCTCAATCGATTGCTTTTGGAATTTGTCTATTTCCAATTTAAGCTTTTCTCTCTCCTTGGTCAGGTCATTGATGAGAGCCTGGAGCTCGGTTGTCCTCTTGGAGCTACTCTGAAGCTGGACATGCAAGGCTGAGATCTGAGTGGCACTTTCTCCATCAATAGTGTCTTTGCTAAACTTCAGCTGATCTCTCTCCTGTCTAACTTTCCTCAGCTCCTCCTCCAACCTCAATCTCTCCTTTGTCAGGTTCTGTGTCAGAGTCTTTAGTTTTTCGATCTCTTTAGTGAAGTCGTTAAGCTGGCGGCTCTTCTCCTCAATGGTTTTATACAGACTCTCATTACGTTGGTTGAGCTCATGAACTCGAGCCAGTTCCTGCTGGAGCTTCTGTTTAAGTGTCCTCAGCTCAGCTGTGACAGCTGCCAGTTCCTGCTTGGTGACTTTATGGTCCCTCATACTCTTGTCCAGAGCCTCCTGGAGGGCGCTGAGGTCTTGCTCATACTTCCTTCCACTGTTGGAAGTCTCTATTTGGATAGATTTCAGTGTGCTAATTGTTGTGGTGTGCTCTCTGCAAGTTTGTGACATCTTCTCACACTCTGCGTCCATTCTCTTTCTACGTGTGAACTCTTCCTGGGTTGCCTTCTTTTGTTTCTCCAACTCAGCTTCCATTCCATCCAGGGAGCACTGAAGTTCCCGGATACGGCTCTGCAGCCTGGCAGAACTCTGCTCAACCTTGGTTTTCTCACTGGTTTGCTTCTCTAGCTCTACTCGAGTGATGTAGATCTCCTGCTCAGACACTTTAAGCTTGTTGATGGACTCCAGATAGGAGGCGTTCTTTGCCTTCAGGTCTGCCTCAGTCTGTTTCTGGTGATTGATTTCCAATTCCAGAGCTCTCCTTTTCTTCCCCTCCTCCTCCAGGTTCAATGTTAGCATGCTGATCTGCCTGGACTTTTCCTGAATGCTTTTGGATGCGTCCTGTAGTTGGAGGTCATTCTCTCCTCCCTTCTGCATGACTGTTCTCAGCTGAATCTCCAACTCACTGCGCACTCTTGTTTCTTTTACCACTGAGGCCCTCTGCTGGCTGGCCTCATGCTCAGCTCTGCTTTTCTGCTCTTCGGTGTGAGCAATGGACTGCCTTAGTCTCCTCAGCTCCTCCTCTTGATCTCTATTTTCAGCAGAGAGTCTGTCAACTTGCAGTCTCAGTTCTGTTGCGTCTTCCTCTTTCTGTTGTGAGGTTTTCAGGATCGTGGTCTTGGTAACATGGATCTGTGTCTCGTATGTCTGCTTAAGTTGATTAAGCTCCTGGGTACACTGTGTTCTTACCTTTGAGATATCTGATTCAACGTTTCGTCGACGCATCATTTCCTCATCTAGCAGTATCTTCATCCTCTCCACCTCACGTTCCTTGTCCTTCACCGACTTTTCCAAGTCAATCTTGGACCAGTTGAGTTCTTCCAGTTCTTTCTGTCTGCGGCGAACAGCCGTCTCATACTCTTCTTGCTGGCTGGTGTAGCGTTCCTCTGCCAACCTTCTTTTCCTATTTTCTTCATCAAGCTGGTATTTAATGCGGGTCAGCTGATCATTAAGATCTTGAAGCTGGCTGTGTGTGCTGTCCAGGTTCTCCTTGGTAGCGTTAACTTGAATTGTTGTGGTTCTCTTCACTTCCTCCATAGAAATGAGCTGATCTTGTGATTGAGAGAGGTCCACTTTGTAGCGGGCCAAAGCATCCTCCAGAGACTTGTTTTTGTGGTTACGATCCTGGATGTCCTCCTTCAGACGCCTCAGTTCCTCTTCCAACATATCGATCTTGGTGTTCCTGATCTGAAGAGAGCATGGACAAAAACAGAAAGAGACTCAGTTACATAAACCTATTTGTTCATTTATTTTATTTCGATCATACTACTTTTGTTACTAGCACAATTATTGACTTACAGACACAATGTTTTAAATGGCATCATTCAAATCTGATACCTACTTTCAGCTCTTCCATGTTCTTCAGCAGCTCCCCTAGGAACTTATAGTAGTCACTTGAGCGGGTCAGAAGCTCAATGTAGCGGGACTGGAGGCCAGACGCCTGATGGGAGTTAAAATTAGTTGATGAATACTGATGTAAATTGTTCATGTTCTCATTACATAACAATGAGATCTATGAATGACAGATACAATTAGGGAATTAACGTTTAAATAGGATGTATTACATAAGGTCTTAATACAAAGGCAATTGTCCTTGCTTAATTGATATTTAACAAACAGAAGAACATAACATCTAGCTAGAAATAGTACTCATACCTCTTGTCTGACCACAGAGGCAGGGGACTGCAGCATTGTTCTCTTGATAGGAATATTAAGCAGAGTTTCCAGGCCTGCACCGTAGGAAGCCAGCTGCAACTCATAGTCCTGAAAACCCACAACACAACAGGGACTTCTTTATTTTGTACCATACTTGCTTGGGCTCATCAGCTTGTTAAGTGTAAAACAAATTTAAAATGAAAGAAAAATATAAAAATATAAATATAAAAAAATATTTACAGACTACATACCTTTATGGAGGCAGCACAGGTGTCTGCGTTTTTCTGCACATCCTCTACTTTCTCCTTCTTTCCTTTAATTTCAGTGTGAAGTGCCTGTACAGTCAGCAAAAAGGGGGCATTAAATTCACAGATTTGATCTGACATGACACTGTCCAGACTGTGCTTCATCTAAGACATCCATTACTTTAATAGACAATAATTATAATAATATTATTATAGTATTAGACAATACTTTTAATGATATTAGTATTAGTGGTTACTCACAAATTAACTTTCTTGGCGAGTAATATATAAATCATCAAAAAATGTCCACACTTTCCACTTATGGGGCTGTATAAAGTATAAAATCCACACACCTACACTAATGCTCACGGCTGTCACTATCTTAATTAAAGTGTATATGGTTGGATATCTCCAATTCAAAAACAAATCAGTTAAAAAATAATATTATTGATTACAATATGGTGATCTAAAGAAGGAAAGACGTGCCTTCTGTTGGTTGAGGTGGTCCATTAGAGTCTGGATGTCGCTGAGTTTAACCGTCTGAAGGTTGTCCTGGCGCTTCCTGGCATTGTCTATCCACTGATCCAGGAGAGAGCTGGTCTGCTGATAATGATTCAGCTGTTTCTCCTGCTTCTCCAAATCCCAAACTCTGAAGAGGAAAGAGTAGGAGGAAGAGGAAGGGATGAAGGGAATTTTTTAGTGTTGTTACCGGCAATGACGAACGGAGAATGTGGAGAAACAATCACAGATATTAAAGAAATGTGTGTACATGTACTGACTATCCTACCTGCTGTCAATCTGGGTTTGGATGCGGCGCCAGCGGTCAGACATCTGACTGACCTGGTCTGAGTACTTGGACAAGTCCACGTCACACTTGTGGAAGGGCTCAGAGATTTGACTATTCCAGTGCACTGCTTTACTGAGGTCAGACTCCATAGCTGTCAGCAGGTCTCTTTTTTGTTCCAGATCAATCTTCATTTTCTTTAATAAAAATTAAAAATGTAAAACTTCAACTATATAAATATCATTCATCCTTTTTAATTCTTATTTACATCTAGAGGTGGGCACTATGACATTATATACATGATATTATTAGTCTTCATCAGAGCATTCCTACAGTTTTGTCAGGAGTGGAAGAGGTATTCATATCCTTTACTTATCAAATATCAATACAGCAATATTAAAATACTCCATTACAAGTAAAAGTCATGCATTGAAAAATGTTACTTAATTAAAAGTACATGAGTATTAATAGCAAAATGTACTTAAAGTATCAAAAGTAAAAATACACATAATGAAGAAAAATGTGAGTGTTATGCTATTATATATTGGATTATTTTTTATTAATTTGATCAGTTTTTTATACTGTTGGGTAGTTTAATCTACAACTATGCATCATATTTAATAACCCCATCATGTGTATGATTTGTATGTAATATCTTAATCTGTATGATAACTAGTTATCAAATTAATGTAATGGAGACAATAGTACAATTTCCATCTGATTTGTAGTGAAGTAGAAGTATAAAGTAGCATAACATGGGAAGGGAATACTCAAGTAAAGTACAAATAACTTAAATGTGTACAGTCCTGGAGTAAATGCTACATTCACACCACTGGGTGTTGTCATGTGACCCAAGTGTGGAACCTCAGCCATGTGATAACAAGTTGTTGCATACGGGAGTGGGGATCATCAGTGACCATCACAGCCAGTGAGGAGCGAAGAGACATAAAGACTGTGAGAAGTGGTTGAAATCTCAGGAAAAAGCTTATTTCATATTATTTTGTCACACATAAGGTCAAGAATGAACTTCAGTGTTCAAGTTTCTCAAATGATTTAGCAGAAAATGTAGTATATCACAAAATATATTGATATTGATATAAATGAGGTGGTAGTGTACTACTAAATGTGGCCTTATGTCCCACATAGGAAAACAATAAGCTGCGGTTCAAACTAAATATATAAAGCGTGTCAAACCTTTAGTGTGCTTCGATAGCTTCCCAACTCTCGAAGGTCCAGAGAGGAGGTCTCCTTCTCTGTCAGCCGGGCCTCATGGACTTTAATGATATCTTCAGCCTGGAGAAGGCTCTGGAGCAAGGCATGAACAGCCGACAGCCTTTTAAAGACAGGAAGCCATTACGTTAATGCACTCGTTCTTGCAAATGACTTTCACTAAATCTAATGAGAAAAGTAAATGTTTTACTCTATAAATCAGTTTTATGTTGCAATAAGTTCTGGTCCCAGTAATTACTTTATTTTGCGCAGTATTCTCTCAATCATTGTAAAAACAAAGGTGATGTGATTAGACAACAATAATGTACCTCTGAAGGTAGGCTGGGTAGAGACCCTGCAGGCCTCCCAATTTTTGGTTGATGATTTCCAGTTCAGAGCGGAGGAACTTGGCTTGCTCGGAGTCTGCAGGTATCCCCTCCAGCTGCTTTATAATCTTTTCTCTTAGTCGCAGGTACTCATCATGAATGGAATCCAAGTCTTGGTGCACAGTCTGGATATCAATATGTAATAATAAGTTACATTTAGTATTTATCACTTTGCTTAGAACAAGAAAGTTATGTTTTTGTTGTGTTTTATTTTTATAGTTATATATTGTTTACATTTATATTTGACCTATACCTCTTTTTTTTCAAGCAGAGAGGAACCTCACTTTTAATTAGATGGAACAATAAATGAAACGTTACACACCTGCAGCCTCTGGATGTGCACTGAGCATTCATGCACACTGTTTTCCCCCAGGGGAATGTGGAGATGACTGGTAAGACCGGACTCAGCCAGCTCCAGCTTGCGTCGAATTTCTTGCAGACTATTGAGCAGGGTAAGGCTGAGGGTAGAACTGGGTACGGGAGCCGCTGCTCTGATATCGACGACAGTGGTCTTGATGATCTTGGTGGTGTCCGTTTTTGGTGGTTCAGGCTTCACCACTTCTTCCCCTTTATTGGTGGGAAAATTTGAAGAATATCAATTTATAGTGGTTTGCAAATTTAGAGGACTATTATTAGGTTATTGGAGGATAAGGTAACATTTTACACTCACTGTGGGCGGGCATCTGGATAACCAGTGTGTCATAGTGGGTCTGGGCTTTATCAAAGTCGCCCTGGATAGTTTTCTTGTCCTCTTCCCCAAACAGCTCAGAACCATGGCTGGTACGCAGGAACTCTTGGTAGTGAGTCTCCAGTCTTTTGATGACACTGCGGTACTCCTCGGGTCGCATCTTAGACAGCTGCGGGACAATGGAGAGGGATCAGGTTAAAGCAAAAGACACTGGATGTCAGCAAACTCCAGACAGTATATATCAGATCAAACGAAAACTGGATCTAATTCAGCTTTGCTTGGTATAAAAACTAACAGTAAAATGCAGAATTAGCTTAAATGAAGAATTCTAATACGTTATTTCCACAGCCTAGGAAAGTTCAATCAATATTCGAAACCAGAAACAGGACAAGTCTGGAGCTACTCCATAGACAATAAATGACCTGATGATCCTGTGGACCCACAGAATGTTTGTTTTTCTTTCTTATACTAAAATGAGCTTCATTCTTTTGTAGTGTTCTCAGTTGTGAAACAAAATGTATTCTGTTGGTTGCTCTCCGTGCCATCTATAACATAACAAGTCATTTTCTATGGAGAATATACAGACTTTATACTTGATGACAGTATTTTTAGTATATATATTTAGTTTTAGCACATTTCAGATTTGGGAGAGGGTTTGTTCATGTTTACCAATATTTTTTGACTGTCTTAGACCTTCGGAGAATAGTGTATGAATTTAGAAAATGGGGGTAGTTCCCCTTTAAGTTTATAACATTCTTTGTGATATCTTACCATGCTGGCAGTGAGGGAGTTGATGTAAGTTATGTCTTTGAGGCAGTATTGCCACGAGATGAGACTCTTGATGTTGATGTAGAGCTGATTCCAGATGCTCATGATGGCTTCATAATACTGCTCATTCCTAGGAACAGCACAACCCATTAATATGCAGACATATGATGTAATATTTATCAAACGCAGAATTTTGCATTTTAATTTTAACGGAGCGAGTACTTGCTACTTTGTGGTTTAAGATATTTTCTTACCTCTTCGGTCATAAAAAACCTTTTAGAATCTATTGGATCTATTTATTAAAAAATAAATTACCGTCCAAAAAGGAAAAGCTGTTTTTCCATCTAGCTCCAGGAAACGTGATGTATCCAATATATTTATCACAAAACAAATCAAATTTGTATATGCCCTGACCAATATCTGAACAGGTTTTTCACAGACCTACATTGACTGAATATGTCTTACTTGTTGGCGAGGCCGATACTGAGCGGGTTTGGTGGGGGGATCAGCAGACACACAGAGGGAATCAGCATGTCCAGACCTCCAGGTCCCGTTACAAGCCACTTGCTGCGCTGTGAGTTATCCTTCAGGATGCCCTCATTCCCTTTTAAAATCCCTATCTGAAGCAGAAAACAGAACATATAAACAGAGGAAACACTGAATTATACTTGTAATATTCCACTTCATACTCTGTGCTTGTGTGTGTGTCTGTGTGTGTGTGTGTGTGTGTGTGTGTGTGTCTGTGTGTGTCTGTGAGAGAGAGAGAGAGGACCTACCTGGTCTTGTTTAAAGTCACATAAGGCCTGGACTATGACGGGGCTAGAGGACTTCTCCTCAGGGTTGCGAGGTTTCAGCCTGATAATGCTCCTAGATTTGCTGACCAGACTGTGGACTTGTCTCTTATTCTCCATGACTCGCATCTTCTCTTTCTGTGAACATGCAAACATCAGATCTGTATTTTTAACTGAGCCACTGTACATACACTGTGTCATTCAAAGTTCAAAACTCTACAAAAGGAATGCAAACCATAGACTTTATAAAATAGATGCACACATGCAGAGGCTTTCTATTTAGCGTCTTAACAAAAACTGGCCAACCAGTTCACCAGACATGCAAGTTTAAACCCATGTCACTCGACAGAACGCATAGTTGGAGAATGCTTTGTGCTTCACACCTGCAAGAAAATGTGCCTGAATTTAACTTAAAGGTATGCATGTATAATGGTACCTCCAGGTGTTTCAGGAGTTCAGTGAGGTTATCCAGTGGGGTGTTCTTGTCGCATGTGAACTTGTTTCGGATAGTCTCATGCTCCTTCTGCAGCTTTGCATAGGTCTCATTAGCCTCCTTGAAAAACTGAAGAAGGCAGCAAAAAGCTTTGATTAGTTTTCACACAAAAAAATAAATACAATGCACTATTTTCATAAGATATTTGCAATGCTGAGCCCTTACTTGGCTGTAGGCAGCGTTCTCCTTCAAATGAACATGGATACACTTGGTGATCTGGAGCAGCCAGCTCCACTGGGTCTGCAAGGTGTCCATGTAGGCCTGTGGGCGCACACAGAGTCTTCAGTACAAAACCAATGAATAATTTGGTGTTTTGGAAAGGAAAACACCCAGAAACAAAACACCTTACTTCAATTTTATCTGAGGCCTGGTGGTTGTTGTTTACGAGTCCATCAGCTTTCGCCTTCAGCTTGTTTAGGTCCTTCTCTTTCTCCTCCAGGTCCCTCATCAGCCCCTGGCAGAGGAACAGAACATAAGGGATTTGGACTCCAAAAGCCAACATATGAAATAAAAACACATCAAATATAAAGGTTTAATCCCACCCATAAACTATGACAGAGACATCCAACCAGGAGAAAAGAAGAGTTCAGCCAGAGGTTCTTACTGAGTAGCTCTCTTGCTTCTTTGGGATGTACTGGTCGATGTTCTTGTCACCCCAGTTGAACATAAGCTCTTCCTCCTCTCTCTCATTCACCCACATGATGGCTCGGGAGATCTCATCGATGATGCCCTGAAGCTCGCGCAGCTGACTCACACGGCAGTGCGACATTTTCTGAGACAAGACACAAGGGCAATGTTATGAATATGATCAAATAAAAAACTGATTTGTAAAAGCTCTAAAATATTTTTGAGACTTTGCTTCTACCTGCAGGCTTTCCCATTCTTGTTCCATGATGGACAGGTTGTACTTGTCACCCCTCATGCTCTAAATAAAAGAGATGTTGATTGTTTTAAATTGTTCAGTTTTAAATAAGATTATAAAACATTTGTACACGTGATGCATCGATGACCATCCTACTTAACAAACAAGATATCAAGAGAAACTAAGAAGAGCTTCAAAACAGGGAAACAGGATGACCACCTACCAGTTCATCTCTGGCACGGTCTACTTCCTGGCTCCTCTGGATGAAGCTGTGGTTTTTGTTGTGGCTTATGATTTGCTTTTCTATGGTTTCGGAGTCATCTCCCCACGGAGCAGTCTCAATCATGCGCTACAAGATGCAGAATCACAGTTTATTACCTTTTAAAATGCATTAACTGCTACACACAATTACAAAGTCAAAATCAACCTCAATTGACGCGACATAACATATTTTGTTGATACACTGCTGTATAATGGTTTAAGAAATACTATACACTGTATATATACAAATTTAAAAGAAATGCATTATTAGTCTCTCAATGCTTTTTGAACTTCCTCCCCTGTCTGTGGCACTCCATACTGAGCCCTTTCTTTTCTAAGTCATATATGTATTTTTTTTAAATACTTCACAAATACATTGTTTCATTTTAAAGGAGCTCTGCAATTCCTTAAACAACCTGGGCACTGCTGTTTTTGGCAAAAGCTACTCAAACAGGAGTAAATTGTGCATTGGTATGTGGCTATTTCCAGCTGCAAATGAATACACATGTTGTGCTGTAGTAAGTATCTAACAAGACATAAGTATGTGGAATTGAAAACATTTAAATACTGCAAAATGTTAGGCTCATCATAGTTTTTGGACAACAATGAAACTCTGGGGCACAGAGGACTAATCTTTATCGGCTTTAGCCACACAGGCAACACTTGTCAGTAATCAACTCATTGTTTTAGCAATAAAAAAAATACACAGTGAGCCCTCATTAGTCACAAGTCAACACTATTCTTCCTGCTATTACTTTGCTGATGCATTTCCCCTCTTTGTCCTCTAGGTGTCAGCATACAATCATTAAGTCCATTGTTAGGCAGGAAACTATCCCAACTATTCCCCCCCTTGTTAACGGCCTTCAGCTTTGATAAGAGCTCTAGCAGCAAACCAACCTCAGCCGGTCCTTGCTCTTTACCCGCATTTTTTTTCTCTCTCTCAAGGCTTTTGTTCTCTAACCACTCCCTTTTTCTTCATGACTGCTTGGCTGAAGCTACACACATTTTTGCTGCTAAGAGACTGGCTCTGTCGACAGTACAGCTAATGTTCAGAGTAGAAAGGTCAACAAAGTTGACTGAAGGTACAATGGCTAAAAGCATGACATGACAGTAGATAAATACAATAGGTAAAAAAAATATAGCAGTAGGTCATCAGGTGATAGGATACCAGTTTTGGAGTTTAAAAAAAGGCAATAACTAATGTAGAAAGAATGAGAAATATGTAAAGAAGTGTTTCTATATGTGATAACGGGGTAGAGTGAATGATGTAACAGGGTGAGGCTTGAAGTGGTGACAGAACGACAGGGTGTGTTTTTGGTCGGGTGGGAGGATTGTGGAGGTAGAGAGTAAAAGGGCGTTTTCCCATGAGCATGTTACCCTTCTCCTGAACTACCCCGACTGACTCGGTGGAGAGTGTCAGATTTCACACTCCTTTACTTCTACTTTTTTTTTGTTTTGTTGCTCCCACAGCTTCTTTATCTGCATCCTTTCTATCCCCGCTCTCACTTTATGCCTTCCTCTCTTGCAGTCTCTTTCTAAAATGGCAGAGCTCTTTCCTCTTCTTTGTTTCAATCCTTCTTCACCCCCCACCCCCAACCCCCTGGCCTCTTTTGACTCATGGATCAGGTTTTGGCATGGGTCCGGATGGTTCCAGTTACAGGAGGTCAGAACAAGTGACAGGGTAAGTGCACCCCCCTCCTCCTCCTCTTCCTCCTCCTCAGTTCACATAAAAAAACTGCCTGCATACTAATTCACCCTGGCATTCAGACATGCATACACATGCAGGTGCAGCTATTCATACTGCTCAAACAGGTTATAAAACTGTCGGGCACAGAGTTTTGTGGATGCTGCCGTCACAAAACGCTTCAGACGAGTACAGACGATTCTGTATTACCATTTAATGATTGTCCAAATTCGTAATTACAAGTAAATTGTAATCAAAAAGAAAATGTTTGATCAAAGTCTCTGATTGAACATGAGTGAAGTACAGTAACAGTGGAACACATTTTATTATTGTATATGTGATTCTACATACATGTATTGTGATGTGTGTTGATGAGGGATTATTATTGTATCATTGATTCCAACCGTATCACCCACATTGGTTGTGTTCTTTTTATATTTATTATGATCTTAAATGTCTCTGATGTATGAAGAGCTCACCTTCTGTTGGACAATCCAGGCCATGGCATCATTAAAGATCCTCCCCCCCTCCTGGGAACCCATGCTGCTTCTGTTCCGCCTCACTGTCATACCACCGACTACTAATTGCTGATGGAGAGCACCATGCAAGTACTGGAACTGTTCTAAGCTGTATAGTTGTACAAAGAAGGAAAATATGTTGTGAATCTTCCAAAGGGCAACCTGAGCTCTGAACTTCAAAGAGCTCAGCTGGGCAAATACAGCTGAGAGGAATGTGCAGAGGGCCCATAAGTCCTCAGAATTACTTTGTCTTTATAAGGTTCGGTTCAACTACAAAATGAAATTCAGATGCGACTCCACAATCTCAAAAACCTGCATATTTTACCCATTAACCATTATGTGTATACACGGCATTTATTGAACACATGCAAAGACAGAAAACAAACTCACACACACACACATCTGGTCTTACCTTCTGAAAATTTCACTAGGTATACGCATTTGCTGCAGGTCTCTGCCACAGAGCTTCATCTGCTCCATGGTTTCTGCAGCCATGTTCAAATGCTTTTCTGCATCCATGGCTAGACCCCCCTATAAAATCACACAATACAGACACTGAAATTATACTTAACTGTGGCTGATGATAATATCTGGCTTTTAAATCATATCTAATGATACCACATTGTCATATTGATGCGTGAACAGTAAAAACAAACACTCAAGTTATATTCAGTGTAATATGTGTGCTACACTTACACCCTGGATAATCATCTTGGCTCTCTGCAGGTACTCCTGGCACTGGCTTGTCAGGAACACAGCTTTTTGCTGACTTGCATGTGAACTAAACATGAGGGGAACAACACAAAACAGCATATTTTCAGAGCTTGTAATACAACTTTAAATAATATCAATGTGAAGTGAATATTTTGAAAAAGTACAAACTACTGTTTTAAGCACTCAGTTATATATATACATGTACAACCAGCAGTTTGTTTGTCTTTTAAACCTTTAATAAGCAGTTTCAAAGACAGATACTGTTAATATAATTAATCAATTATTAGATTGGTATGAATGCTTGTCAATAATCATTGAATTTCATGGAAATTAAAACAAAATATCAGCTCGAACGTTCTTAATGAACAACATGACATAACAAAACAACAATGTGTGAAAATCAAAGAAAGAACAAAAGTAGTTTACGATCAGGAATAATCCTTTAAAAATCATACATTTTAGTCACCAACACAAAAAACGTTCTATTTTTAAAGAGATTGCAACTCCCCCATGCACATCCTGTGTCTTACTTTAACCTTTGTTCACCATGAATTAAGCATTTAAGACTCTTTAAAAAGGAAATAGTTTGAAAAGCTCTGGCACAAACATCACTGTCATGACTTTAGACCAGGGGCGTCAAACCGACGGCGGGATGACTTTGCAAAGTGTAAAAATGTGTTGTTTTGATCATAAAGTAAAATACTATATTGTTCAGTTCCAGATATCTGTGACTAAATGTGTTGTGCCTTTGTAGATACACTGTGATCTGTAAGTTGTAGTGCACATGTGGAAATAATAAACAGGAATAATATTGTTGAAATTGTAAAATTGCACTTGTTTTTCTTACGAAATGTCAAGTTGTCCATATTGTTTTGTAAAAAGATAGTTAATTAAATGTGAACATTTTCAGAATGTATTTTTTTTGCACTAAAACAAAGGGAACAATTAGGAGTTATGATTTTACTGGTCCGGCCCACTTGAGATCAAATTGGGCCATATGTGGCCCCTGAACTAAAATGAGTTTGACACCCCTGATATAGACAGTGACATAATGAGTGTACTGGGAGGACATTTAAGGGGCGTGTGCACGTATTTCCTCGATTGTAACTCAGATTATTTGGCAACAGGAAACAACTAGGATTACTGAGAGACAAACATAAATTGGAAAAATACGTTTTTAGCAAAGACGTCAAGACCTTGGATCCTGGGATGCGTTTGCACTGATGAAAGAATACTTAATATGTTCATGTATTATCTCTAAAGCATTCATTAACCTGTCTGTGGAGAGCAAGCAATGGTTTTAATGGAACCTGTTTGATGCCATTTGTCTTTTTTAATGGTGCCAATAATAACAACACAATCCCCTAACACATTCCCAAATTGTTGTTTATGCCTTTGCTTTGACACAGCTGACATAATGTTTCTCAAGAAGCGGGCATTCATTTGTAGTTTCTGGTTCGCTGGGAAGAACCTGAACCTTTTTTTTAGTTTCTTTTTCTTTTTACATGAACATTTAAACTCTAATTTAAGCACATCCTAATGCCACGAGGTTAATTTGAAAGCTCATTCAGGTGATTTCTTACCTCAGTCCTCCACCTCCGCTGCCCACGCTGACTTGTACTTTCTGTCCCCCCCCGCCGTGCATGGAGGTCCTGGAGTAGGCATAGGTGTATCCGCCGTCCCCTGCTGGGTAATCTCCCTGGAAGCCGTTTCCACCGGCCATTGGGTCGCTTCTAAAACTTGCATTCGCCAAATCCTGTCGAGAATTACTCCTCTGGCCCATGGTGGCCAGCCTTGAATTGGAGCCGTACATACTCATGTTTGCGGAGTTGTTTTCGATGTTTTAAGAAACTCTTAAGTTTTTAGTCGTTCTGCTGTCCAGACAAGAGGACAAACCGCGCACCTCTCCCCTCCCCGTCTCCTGTTGCGCAGATAATGCTCTGCTCTGTCTGAATAGACGGAAGCTGGCCGCTTTTGGATAGAAACCACACCTTGCTGTGTTTACGAAACACTCCTGCACCCTCTAGCCTGGGTGGGAAGATTAGTGCTCGGGCTGTCTTTTCATTCTGCGAAAAAGTTGTTAAGTATGTTGCAATCAGAACTTTGATTACTCATTTGAAACATTGCTAATTACAATATTAGTTTTACAGTTTGTAATAAACACAGTCATGTGGGGGGGGGGGGAGTGACTTAAAGCTATCTATTAGTTAGATATTCTTTAAACAAGAACCCTATCTGGTTACAAACAAAGGCGCTTGTTTGCCATCTTCAAAAGAAAACTTCCTATAACGTCCTATAAGTTTATGTCAGAGACTCTAATCATCTCTGTGGTACATTTGAGCCCAGCTGTGTCATTAGAGAGATAGATTAGGTACAACGTAAGGTGTACCTTTTATTTTGGGAAATCTACAATTTAATACAAGTGATTTTTACACATAATGTTTCTAATGACATCTAACTTGACTGCAGAAAAAAAGACAAATCTGCCTTTTCCTGTTATGATTTTACATGATTTTTGCTTTATTGTTATTGTAATGATTGCTATTGATCACTACGCATTTTCGCTGTAATAAATAAATAAATAAAATGCATTCTTAATTTTGTTACGGTCCTTTTATGGATCCTTAGGCATCACTGAACCTCACTTAAAAAGAACTATTCTAAACTCTGTTCTCTCATTTAAAGCCTGACAAATGATAGTGCTATATATACACAGTTGATGATTATTAAAGAATACAGAAGGCAACACATTTAATCCCCAGTAGAGTGAGTAGAGATAGTGGTTGCGCAGAGAATTTCCCATCCAGGGTTCAACATTCTTGAGGTCAAAAGGACAATTTGAGTGTTCAGTATCTCAATAAAGCTGAAAAACAAGTAACACCAAGTTCACTAAAGTATATCTTTCATGTTTCCATTTTGTTTCTGTTACTCTGCCAACACAGCAGATTTGTTAGTTTGTATTTTTTTTGTTTCGTTTATTTTGGTCAACTTAAAAAACTCAAATACATGCATAAAAAATATTAACTAAACAACCATAAGTCATCACTTTTTTTTATTGCCAAACCAATACTGACTGAATGGGTGTAGGCTTAAGACTTAGCTTATTACACACACACCCTTTTTGACAGTAATTCATTTGCGCAATTCTCAATAAATGTATACACTGAAAAGAAAAGAAATAAACAAAATAAAATATATGTGCTCCCAAAAGTCCCAAACGAAAAGAAATGTACACACTAGTGTTCATACCTCATCTTTTTGTTTGTTAATCACCTTATTTTTATATATTGTTTCAAATCTATTAAGTATATTACACATTTTCATTTCCTATGACTAGAAATTCCACAAATCAACTCCTTTGACCTTTAGACAACTTTGTTAGACATCATGTGAAAAGTGAAAGGGAGTGAAGGCAGAGTCAAAAAAGTATGTGGGGGGGGGGGAAGAAAGTTGATAAAAGTCTGAGGAGTGAAACGTTAACTTGAGTGTGATTTAATTTGATTTAGCAGGTCTGGTATATAAAGAAGTGCAAAAGACATAAAAACGATACCGCCACAAAGTGAAGTGCTTTGGTTTTTATGAAGTAGGTCATAGTAAAGTCTCATAGTTGACTAACTTGACAGACATTGTTTTAGCGCTGAGCTTTAGCCAATGAACGCACAACTACTCCAAGTGTGGGAACGAGAGAGAGATAGCGGGCCGTCACGTAACACCAACGCCCTAAACTGAAATTCTTAAAACAACTCAGCATTATTGTTCTTCACAGTGGCGTAGCTAGGCCCATTTTAGGTGGGCTTCAACCCACCTAAAATGGGCCTAGCTTAAAGCCCACCCAAATTAAAATTTGCCATCTTTGGCATCTGAATCCCAACAGCGTGATAGATCGCTTTGCCACTCTCAAAAAGAGAAGGAATTATTTAATGCTTCCACCTACAAGTATCGGAAAGACAGATGGTGTGTTCAAGAGTCGATAGGCATTTGTCTTAAAGTGCACCAGATTTATGCAAATGTACTTTATTTTGGGCAAGGGGGACCTGTGTCCTATTAGAAATTGGTGTCAGTGTTTTCTCCAATCATTCAATGTTTTTATGATGATAAATTAAAGAAGAAAATATGTCTGTTGCTTTGTAGTTATTGCCATCTCAGCTTCTTTTTTTAAAATAATTGTTTATTATTATTTTCACAGTTGCAAGTACCATCAACAGTAAGGGCAAACGTTCATATATTTTCACCCCAACCCCATGGGCTCACAGAGATTAGCAAGTATAAGATTAGTAAGAAACAATTATATATTCACATCCAAATGAAAAAAACTGGGATTCCCGGCTCATGCTCCTTTTTTAAGAATAAAGTTTTCTAAATGAAAATATTTCACTTAATTGTCATTGGTTATGGTATTTTTTATACTTTGATTGATATTTATCATATTAGTGTTGAGAGTTGTAACCCCTCCCCTTACCAAGACCACAAAGTTATATTAGATCTAGCATCTTAATGTTGCTCTCAAAGTGCACCAGATGCAACAATTCACTTTAAAATGTTACAAATATTCTGCCCGGGTATAACATGCCCCCCGACCCCCCTGGAGGATGTGAAGTCTACCCTACTCCTAAGACATGTCGACATGACTAAGGCCAGGTAACATGGACCTGGTTAACATGACTAATATATTGACGACACAACCAGCACAGAACACTATGGGTGTGTAGCGGCTTTGCTCAGTGCACAACTCCCAGACTTACTTATCCATCATCATGTCATCTGAGTTCCTTTAATGGTAATTGTACTACCATGCAGGTGCACACAGCTCAACCTCACCTCTGGGCTAAGCCCACCCACACTTGAAAACCTAGCTACACCCCTGGTTCTTCACATTTATAATTTTTAAATGCACGTATTTGAAAGACTTGGCATGACTTGTCTGTGCTGGATATTTCTCCGTACCTCATGCAGTAATTATTTACACTTTAATTACGACAGTCTCATCTATTATAATGACAATTTCTTGTAAAACCAGTGTCAATTGACAAACACACCTACCTAAAGACACACCCTACATTTCTTTCCCACTATTGGCTCAGGTGGATTTTTCTCTACGTGTGTTTGCTCCCCCCCCCCCCCCCCCCCCCACACACACACACTCTTAATACATGTCCAAAGACACTGCAAGACTGAACATGTACAATGTACAAGTTCAGTGTAATAACAGTTTTCGGACAGAGACGGGCTCAGCAGTAAGACAGTGAACCTTGCTGTATAATGAGATAGTGAAGAATATTTGGAAGCAGGCCATTAATTATAAGCTTCAACAGAAAGGGTGTGGCCTTATTAAACTAACAACTGAGACTGAGAGTCATTTTCTGAAATTGTTGTGCAGGGATTTTATTTCACAGCATTTGCGTACTTTTTTTGTGAGATATTACTCTTTCTGGGAGACTTAGGTGTCACAGTGAGGTGTGCCAAATAGTGCAGGGATGGTTCATTCTGTCAGACTTAGTAGTACCTGTCTGTCATGCACTGGTGCCACCTCTGGCTTATCCTCCTTTATCCTTTCTGTCTGTCTTTAACCTTACCTTTCTGTCTGCATTGTTCATTCAGATGCACATAGAACCATGTGAGGAGAAAGTAAAAGCTTTGCTGACTGTCTCTTCTGCTTGGGAGTAAATATTTAACCTAATGTTTGCTTTCAGTGTGGGTCACCTGCAGTATTTCCTGGTTGTGAAGAGGGGATTTGTTGCAAAGGGGAATTTGTCACTCATGCATGTGTTGCCACACCAAACTGACATCTGGAATATAAAACTAAACAGATGCCAGTGTCTGATAGAATATGAAAAACAATGCAAAGGTATCACCAGGTTAACTCCCACGGATCTCTAGTGATTCACAGGGACTGTGAGACCCGCTGACACTTGTCGACACACATACGTATGATATCATTTCCAGACACTGGCACTGACATCATTCATGAGTAAACAGTGAGTAAAAAAAACCAACCCTGACAGCTGGTTTATTAAATGATGTGGACTAATAACATTGTCTCGCATATTAACACTGTGATTTGAGTTTCCCCAGCAGCTTGTTAACATACAGATGGTTCCTCAGACTTTCCACTGCTTCATAGATTCATAGAATGAATCTATGAGTGAAGTTTAACTCCCTGCATGATAATCTAATCTAACACAATTCAATATAAAACTAATACCAGAATCAGCCTTAAATTCCCCAATATTTGTAAGAATATATTAAACGCTCCCAAAAAAATACAGAATATTAGGGCCATGGAAAAAAACTGGAAAACAAATCTACTACATCTGAGGCCGTTCTCCAATGAGTTGGAGCTAAAAAAAAAACCAACCTTTGTGTTAACCGCCTTTTCTTCTACAATATTTGCTTATCTGCTGGAAGGCTCTTCACAGAACGTGTATGTGTGTGTGTCTTTGTGTGTTCGTGTACAGTCCACACTACGTGTTCACTGCCCATTGTTTTTCTTACATAAGTAGATACTAACCACAAAGTAATAAATCACACAATGTTGCACTAATCTCTTGGACTTTGAAACGAAAGAGCACTGAAAGGTATGTGTGGTGATATTGTCTTTTATACAGTCTAACTACATAACTCTACGGTAACGAGAAGAACGTTAACAGAAATACACAAACAGATACATACACTGCTATCTGACTGTAAAAAGTAAAAGTGCAATTGTGTTCTCACAGTGGAACAGATCTGAATCACTTACTGCAGACGGAAAGTTCAGTCACACTTCTGGAATTCTTTTTTCAGTTTTACACCTCATCTGTAGACAGAATTGTCTAGGGCGGGACCCGAACACACCTGCATTAGTTGTTAGGGAGGTACAAGCAGGTTTGAATGATAACAAACATCACAGTGAGATAGTGTGACGGTACAACGGTCGTCTGGTTTCTGTTGGCCCACAGCCAGACGATATTTTCTGCACACACTGCAATAGAAAGCATTGATCAATGAGAGATTTGTAAAGGATGTAGAAAAAAACACATCCGGACGTTAATGTGTTTTTAAATTGTTACCTTTCAGATCACAGAGCAGCGGACAATAGAAGAAAAGTAACTCATCTTTTTTTCATTAGCACATTGAAAGGTGCATAATTGGCATTTTACAGCTTTATTGACCTGTCCTTTATTTTATGAGAATCTTATCTTTCAACTGTCAAAGAAAATACCAACTGCATTTATATCTCACCGGCACCCATCACAACTTCACAAATAAGATAATAACAAACACAAAAATTACAACACTATTTATGTTGCATGATTGTTCAGATTAAAAAAAGAAAATAGGCTGCAGAGAAGAAAGCAGTGCAGTTGCTCCAGTCTGCCTGCAGGGGTCATCAGTGTGTAACGAGACACTACAGACCGTTTTAAGAGCCCTCAATCGCCATTCCTGGGGCAGCTCCGGATCTAACATGTTTGCTGTGCACGCAGTAATGCCTGAGAGTTTTGTGTATATTCTTAAAAAAGTAGGTCCAATGTTAAATCAAGGTCTACTCCAATGTGTCACGATTGTGGGTTGTTCCCCCCCCAAACAAACAAAATAATAATTAACAAATTGCAGTTTCAAATAGTCAAAAAAGATAAAATGGCTTTACTCACGTCTTTGAAAAACCATTAAAAATTAAATGTGTCCGATTCACCTTGAGTCAATAACAAACCAGTGTGTAATAGCACATCATGGCCAGGAGGGTGAAGCATCGCTAAACACATGTTCTGCAGAGGAAGTAGGAGTCTGCTCATCACATGGTCAGATAAATATAGACTATAAAGCTAGTGGGTGTAAATCAAACCTGACAGATATTGAGTTCTTTATTATCATAAATATGATTCCGTTTATCCCATGAGGCTTTCTTAAATCATTCACAAAATAATTGTGTTCATAATTCAAAACATCACGTGTTCAGGTAAAATCTGAGTGATAAGAATTAATAATGTAAAGTCTAGTTTTGCAACAAAATGTTTAATTATGTTCATAATAATACAATAAATATATCTTACAAAAAAACAGCAAGTAGTGAAATTTTAGTCAAATGAGGGCGATCGATTGTAAGCCATTAAAACAATTACAAATCTTCTCTGATAGTGATCAAATGGATTTTGTTGATTAAATGTGATGGAAATGTCTTCCAATAGGGCACACTTTATATAGGGTCTATATGTTATGGATTTATTAATAGGCAATACATTATGTATTAATGCTTTATAGATTAATAAGGAAAAGCTGTGGGTTGCCAGGTTGTGATGCAATCAGTGGACTGGTGCATTCTTCTCCAGGATACTTCGTATTTGTAGTTCTTCAGGTCATTAGCAAGACGCTTCAGTGTTTAGTTCGACCACTCAGCAGCTGAAGAACATTTAGAACAAAATCCATTTATTAACTACCAATTAACATTTACAACTCCAGACTAGGAATGATTGCACAATGCTGACTCTGACACTCAGAAGTCGGCTTCTCCAAAAGAGCTCAAACCTACACTAAAGCTTACAAATGATTGATTTTCTTTTCTTTTCAGCCAAACTACAATGTTGAGACTCTGTCCTGACCAACCCCTTTGAATGCCACAGGAGGACAAAGTACTCAGACTTTAAAAGTAACATTAATACAAAAGTAACAATACTACAGTTTGAATTCAAGGGATCAATAAAGTTTATCTTATTTAACCTATTATATTACATGGACACATATGTGCTATTTACATATTATTATTTAATCTTCAAAGTAATTAAAGTTATCAAATAAATGTAGTGGACATACATAATTTGGAGTAGAAGTATAAAGTAAATACTTAAGTGAAGTTCAAGAACCTCAAAATTGTACTTAAGTACTGTACTTGAATACATTTACTTAGTCATTGCCTCATACATTAAAGATGTCTGCTCACATCTTTGATTACAAGTTATTTAAAGAGTAATATTTTTTTTATTATTGACCTTTGCTGGCAGCTCAAATAGAAGTGGAATGTTTTTTATTGTCTGGGCGGGGACAGAGCTAGTTCCTCCTCCTACCCCCTGCTGATAGGACATCTGTACTGTGCATTTAAAATCTTTGTGTTTATGTATGCGTATTTATTCATTATCATCCTATATACAATATTTTGGACAATCTCATTTGGAAGAACTCAAAAGGCTGGATCTTGTGACCTTTTTGCAAAAAGTTTAGAATTTCAATTTCTCCAAAAAAACAAACACATAGAATGTGTGGAACAACAGTTGCTATAGTTTAATTAGATTCCACTCCCCCTGTCATTAAATATTAAACTACACATAACATGGTTGCACAATATGTAGACAAAGATTGAAGACAGATTAAACCGTGTGTTCATTTATACAAATATACAACCAAAAGAACGGGTATCTTTTACTGAATACAATTTAAAAAAATTATAAAGAATAATAACCTTCTTCCAGGAACTGACTTGCTCTACTACTGAGAATTAACATTTTCCTTTTACCAGTGGTTACAGGTGGCCATTTATAGGGAAGAGTCAACATGCACGCAACCTTTATTGTCAGGTGTGTAAGCCTACCTGTGGCTCCCTCAGAAAGCACTGCTGCCACGGCTGACCGACAGGAGACACCAATGAATGAGATACTAAAAACAATACACTAGACATACGAATGAAAACAGTTTCCCTCGTCATTGCTCTAATTCACTGCAATCTGCCTTTGTGTCGGAGTTTGAGCCTGCAGTCAGTCTCGCACGGGATTTTGGTGGCAGACGGAGCGAAGTGCTTCCTGATAATAAAGAGGTGCGTCTTATTTCCATTCCAGTGATTGACTGCGCACGGCTTTCACCGGCGGAGCTGGGGGCATTGACGCATTGTGGAGTCGACACGGGGTAGCACTGCAACCCGGGCTTCGCTACACAACAGAGGCATCTATCGGCGGAACCGCGATGGCCGTGGTGCAGCTCGACACGGATGACCATCAACCTGAGAACGGCTTCGTGTCCCCCGAAACCACGTCGTCGGGGCTGCTGACCCTCATCGACGGCTCTGTTCTGCCATTTCTTGGGGGATTTGGGAAGTACCAGAAACAGCTGATCGTGCTGACATGGATCCCAGCGTTATTCATTGGATTCAGCCAATACTCTGATAATTTCCTCCTTGCCCAGCCGAAAAACACATGCATCCAGCGTTTGGCAAACCTGACTAATCAGACTGCAAGCCATTCCTCGTTGTTAGACAGTCCAAAAAACATCAGCGCGCGGCCAGCCTATATTTATGCCAATGGAAGTTACGGCACCCACAATGACACCAACATGCATTGTAGGTGCAATGAGTGGACATTCGAGCTGCACACAGGACTTGTACAGAACGTGGTTACCAAGGTAAGCTGTCCATTTTAAGGGTGGACATCCTTTCCATCATATTGTGTTAGCCTAGGGCATCTGTGATACCCTCTCCACCCTCTCCGCCCTAATCTTATCAGGGTCGATTTACGTTAGCAGGGAGAAATTCCGGCACTTATATCAACGCTACATCCATCTTTCAATCAGCAGCAGTCATTTTCATATAGGCTACGTTATGTATATTATTTGACAGCTTCTGGATAGTGGTTGTGCCTCCATTAGTGCATCCAATGCGTGTGTTTCTCCACAGTGGGCCGTCTAGCACTGAGTCATTTCTATTCTGTAGAGGTTCACAGATTGGGCTCATATTGGACCTGCAAATAGTAGGATTGTACATGTGGGAGCATGCACCGTGCTGACAGTGAGTAACACATTGCAACAGCTGACACAAACTGTGACCTATTGCAGCGAGACGCCACCATTGGCACATTGGGCAAAAGTGCCAGGGCTGGTGGAATTCGTCGGTTGTCGTAATGGACATAATAGACGTAGAGGCTTTTGATTTGGAGCAAAGGTCATTAGTGCTCTCTCTAGAATAAAGCGACCCCATCCCTGGCCAAACATCACGCCCTATTGCTGCACTAACCAAACACCAGTGAGTTCTGCTCATAGCATTCATTCTGGGCACTTTTAGTGTGTCTTTGATGTGTTTACCTCCTATCACATCACCATTGTGTTGTAATATTCCTATCTACACAGGCCAGGCTGATGAGACAGCATAGGCCTGCAGTCATCATAGTGGGTCTCCTGGCTGGAGGAGGAAGGGTTTAACATCTTATTACACACATCAGCTTTTTCTCCCATTGTGGATGCTGCATGCTTGTATCTAAAATATGAAGTTTCATTTCTGAAAGGCATGACACTTTGATCCCCAGGGCTCTCTTAGTAAACGTGACATCGTTATTGATGGGGAGTCTTCAGAGACTTTTAATTAGTAGATATTAATGTTCAACACTCTGTTTTGCCTAGAAAAAAAAAAAGTCTAAAATGTTGATACACACTGGTAACCTCACACACCCTGGTAAAGAAAAGTACATTTGCATTTTAATCTGCAATATCACCTCTGAAGAGTTTGGCATGCATGCCGTAATCAGTAAGCTTATCAGGAAGAGTTTGATCTGAAGCCGGGCTTTGAAGCTTCTCTGTGCTGTAGGAGGGGGGCACCCTGAGCTTGTGTCCACTGTGATGCCAACAGCCCATCTGCTTATCACTGATAATGTCTCTATTTAAATAAGCAAATACAACGCAATCTGTGGCATTTTAATTCAGCCATGAGCCAGGGGGACAGTTTAAGTCTTTATTTAATTTACTGTCCGCAGGGTAATTTGGCAGGTTGGGTTGCACAAACTAAAGCCAGGCTGAAAAATGTTTTCTTTTTTTTATGGATAAAGGCTTTCAAAATACTCCTAAACCTGCAGCTGAATATGAAGTCATATGGGAGGGGAATCAATTGGGTGGATCCTTATTACTAACATACAAAAAATGCTAGTTCTCTTGAGTTTTAAATGTATAAGGGGTTTTGGTACTAAAACGCTGCCGGCTCTCCTCTAATGCTGGTGTTAACCTGTAGATACCAATATTTATGTTGCCTTTGCACACATGCGGAGAATGTCATGTTGACACTACCACCACTGCAGATCAGTGACGGGCCCGAGCAGTTGGTGAAAGTGTCTCGTCTTCCCTGACCCATGCAGTCCACATTCTGACAAGGTCACCGTCAGGAGAAATTGAACCGGAGGACGAATCGAGTATTGGAGCCAAAAGTGAGGCAGGATTGACTCCCCCGCTTGTCGTTGGCCTCGTCTCTCTTGACGACCCATCCCTCACTCTTCCAAGGCCCCTTTTCACTAGCTGCAGCACAGATACCAGGATGTACAATCTAGAATGCAGGAAGTGATGACTTGGCATTTCTTCCTGTGTTTGGATTGCATATAGGCATAACTGCACATGACTGGGCTCAGCTATCTGTGGCACTCGATCCCTAAAAAGAGCAGAATGCCAACCTACGAAATGCTGAAGCGTCTCTGTCAAAATGTCCCAACACATTCTAACCCCGTGTTACTCTTGTTTATCCCTTCCTATTACATGAGGAAAATATGTAAATATATATGGAGATGTTTTCACCTTGTGCCACATAGAATTTGCCTTTTTCCGAATCAGGAGCGCATTTCTGCTCCGTCCTTTTTTCTCTGGGTGTCACAGAAAGAAGGTTTTGATGGAGGAGGTTGAGGTGGTGGTGAAGGATCCAGAGTGGTTAATGTGGAGACCCATACTAATTGAGTCAAAGCTCTCCTCAGGGTCCGTCTTAATTGGACGGAGCTTTAGAAATGAGAATGTATCATTACTCAGAGACAGATAGAGTCACTCTGCAACCTATCCTACTCAGCTCCCATTCAGACGGGTAGCAGCTGCACACGCCTGCCCGAAATAGTGGGCTGAGAACTGCTTCAAAGCGAAGATTAACCTCTTTGCTGATTCTCTGTGAAAGTCCTGTTCTTGTATATTATATAATCGGAGACACTTGCCATTTAGAAATGGATAATTTTAACATCTTGTTCTTTTGTAAATCTTCATCATAGAAATGGCATTCGGACTGGAACTATGACACTGTCATGCAATAAAGCTATTTTTCAGAATTCAGAAGATTTCAGAAAATGTAAAACAAAAAAGCAATATGCAAGATGTCTGCATCTTGCTTATTTTGTCTGGTCAACAGTCACAAAATGAGCAAATTCTCATATTTTAGAAAATGGAAATTGTTTTGCATAATAAATTAAATAATCAAAATTGTTGCTGATTATGTTCTGTTGATTGCTGGAGTTGAAACGATTAATCGATCCATTTGAAAGCAGGATTGCTATGTTCTGTGGTTATATCTTCTGAATTGTTAGGGTTTGCTACTTTTCTTTGTCCAGTGTTTCCCCTACCATTGTTGGCACTGCGCCCTACCAAAATGTATTTATAAAAAAATTAATATATTTCTTTAATTCACAACTCACTTTTCACATTGACAGGTGCTCTTTTTT
The DNA here is from genome assembly GCF_900634415.1 of Cottoperca gobio. NCBI lineage: Eukaryota > Metazoa > Chordata > Actinopteri > Perciformes > Bovichtidae > Cottoperca > Cottoperca gobio. The sequence continues at coordinate 10,383,530 of NC_041371.1, forward strand.
ATTAAATAAACTAAACGCTTATGCTACACACCTACACGTGCGCACACACCTACAGAGCGGAAGAAAGGAGAGGGGAGAACTAAATAGACGGAATCGGAGTTTCGGGCTTCCGGGGGAATCGCAATGCATGCTGGGGTGGCGGGCCTAGAAAAGTGAGCACCAACTCTACAAGGGCCGCCATATTGGATTTCTTCTCTACGTGTTTACATTGTATTTATCTTATTCTTCAAGTGTGTTGTAAACAAACCTACTACTCTACAATGAGTTCTGAACTCCTTTCTTATCATGAGGTTCAGATGTGGAAGGTCGAAGCTTTTAAAGAATTTAGCCGCAAGCGAAATTTAAAGGTTTCGGGAACAAAACTGGAGCTTATTGCCAGGGTGTTTGCTGCATCACAGATGGGCATTGAGGAGCAACCAACAGCTAACGAAAGAATTTCAATCACAGAAAAAGAAAAGACTAAGCTTTTGGTTGTGCCGAGTGGCGTTTCGGTGCCTGATCCCTTGACATTGCAGGATGGCTGGGTCAATGAAAACAACAGCATGACTTCTTGGCCGCCGATATACCTCAGCAATATAACATTATTTATAATGTCTGACCACCCAGGGAACAATGTCGAGTTTCATAAACGAACTTTGAATGAATACAAAGAAGGCAAAGCATTTAGACTGCTGGTTGAAACAAATATCTTTCAATCCTATAGCAGATTCTGAGTATTGCTTTTTGAAAGCAAAATGTACTCATTCAATGAAAGTTTCCCATACGCCACATTGGGCATGGATCTGCGCAGTCAAGAAAACTGGCGATATCATAAGTGCTTATTGCAGTTGTGTTGCAGAGTAAGCTATTATAAATATATACCTAACTTGTGTTTGTTAATTATTATAAAACTCAATATATAGAAAGTACATTTGTCAATATATAAATCAAGTAGATAGACTACACACCCCAGGTCGAGTTCAGGATCAGGGAATTCATTTGTTGGTTTTCCTTGCATGAAATGCTCACTGCAAATCCGTGAAGATTTCTTGGGCTCCAAAGACTTCCCATTGTAATCCTGTCTCTTTACAGCTTTGGTCCATGCTAGCCTTCTATCATTGTTCTTTAGTGCGGTTGGAAATGGAAATAGTTAGACAAAAAAAGAAAGTTTCACAATTTTAGGTTGGGCTTTGAGAAATGTTTATGTACCCTAGATTTTGAAAGTATTTTCTTATGTTATAGAACCAAAAAGTTATTGAACATTCAAGGAAAATAATGGACAGATTGTTTAATGAAAATAATCATTAGTTGCAGCCCTAGTTGAGTGATTAATCGAGCAATTGTTTCAGTACTTCAGTATATCAGTGCCTGTTGAGTATTGTTTTTCTTGTATGTTAGAGCATAGGTCTTCAACAGGGGGTCCCCGACCCCCAGGGGGTCCGTGGAGGTACTGTAAGGTGGCCGTCAAATTGTTTGTAGATAAAGCAAAAAGAAATTATAAAATCTTTTTTTTTAAATCAAAAAATTAATTTCTATGCACATTCACATCCTTCCCACGCCCCGTCCCACATAACTCCGACAGCACCCCCACCCCCCCCCGCCCCACCTCCGTGCATAGAACTCTGACAGCACCCCCCCCCCCCCCCCCCCCCCTTCATTTGAAGCAGGGGGTCCCTGCTCCATGCTACACCAGTTTGGGGCTCCTTGGCCTGAAAAACGTTGAAGACCCCTGTGTTAGAGGATTGTATGAAGGTGATAAGAAAGATATGTTATAAATGCACATTGCTGGGTACACCCAAAAAACAGTATCACTGTGCTGGAGGCTGCACACACATATATCTGAAAGATGACACTGTAGTTGAACACCCATGCAGGCCTCTTAGCTCTGTGTCCTTTCAATCTGTTTACCCAGCTGGTTGGCTCCTTCCACAGACCCTGGATCAGTGTGGGATACTTTGAAACAGCCTCAGCTGTTGAAAGGCGATGACCCCCCGCTGCAGATACCCAGTCAGCACACAATGACAGCCACTCACAGCGTCAGCTGGGAGGACGGACGCTTGTGTGACCCAAAGATAAAGCTATGTTGAGGCTCTATGTGTGGGTGTGACAAGAATGTGTGCTGCAGGCATGTTTCTGATAAGTTTCCTAGCGGGGAGGGGTGAACATTGTGGGGTGTCTGACACTCAGCTGTAGTGCAAGTTTGTTTTTAGGGTTATGTGATGGATTTCTGGTTTTGGGAGTGTTGGTCGGTTGTTGAAACATATCAGGTGTCTTTGGTGACTGAGATGTGTACGTATGGTACTTGACTTTCAAGAAAATGAGGCGATGAATAATAGATTGACAGAAAAAGGTTTGTTGTTTTACCATCTGTCACCATTGTTCGCAGGGAACCATAACTGCCATCAGCTAACTTGCCAAACATGTTAGTTTTTTTCAGTTTATATGTAGTACAGTCCGGATGCTATAGTCGTGTGACAAATATTTAAAACATGGACACGCCTATAAAATATATACTTGCTCTCAGGCTGTACGTCCCTAAGGCCACATCTGTCAGATATCTTTGTATTGCTTCCTTCTTGACTTGAAGAAAAGAGTATTTGTAGTATAGATGAATCTTTTAGTTATTCTGTTTTACCCTCACATAAGCTACCACCACATTACAGGATTTAAACCCTTTAGTGCAGCAGTGGTGCTAAAACTTGCACTTGGAAGCAGAAAGACTCTGATAACCACAATGATGGTCTGTTGCTAGGCAGTAACTATGCAGCAGTCTCTCCGTGTGTTTTCTGCTCACAACTGCTTTTAAGCATCTCTTATCCCTCTCTCGTTAGCCTCTTATTTTTACCCATACGCTCCTTTTTCATTCTCTGCTTTTCTCTCAATCTCTTTGTATGTTCTGTTTCTACATTGTTTAATCTTTATTCTTCCCTCCTCCTTGTGCCTGCTCCCCCTCCGTTGAAACCCCCCACCCACGGCTCTGTGGTTCAAGGAGTGCAGAATTGTGCAACTGTAGTTGAGAGCGTCTTCATCTGAGCTAATGAGACTCACTGGTATAGACTGATCATTGGTGGCCGGTCAATCGAGAGAGGTCGACAGACACCCTGGGGATTTTAACGGATTTGCTCTTGGCCCCTTCATTATTCTGCATTTTCTGTCAGCTATTAGATTTGTATGCATATAACTCAACTCTACACACTGACTTCTTGTCATTACTCCCAAAATGAGCAAGACAATAGCAAGGGAGCCACTGGCAGAAATAGTGTGGGGGAAAGCAGACAAGCTGCAAGGTTTGACTCACGTTTAGACAGAATAGCAGTTTTTCTGGGATTTTTTTGCTCTGCTAGCTCAAAGTCTGTCTATATGTTTGTGCTATTAGCAGTGTGGATGCCCATTAATGATTGTGTATGAGCTCGGTTAGAGACTTGGCCTTTAGAGAATCCTGTTTAATAATACATGTGAATTGGCAGATGCGTTGAAATAAAACACATTAATGATACCTTAGCCATGAAAATGTCTCTATTTCCATTTCAACAGCACTCAAGACGTGCTGCTTTGTCTCTGGCATGTGACTTAGCACATGTTGGTATGTAGTCACTGAACTGTCATCCAGACGTGCAGTGCCTGATCCCTGTGTAATTGCAGACTCAGACTTTCATTTCAATATATGCTGGTTTGTCACAGTCCCGGAGGAGGTCAGCTTCAGTTTTTTAAATACCCTTGGTTGTGCAGTGATTATGAAACAGGAACTTGTTTGTCACCCTCTGTCTTTTTCTCTGCTGATATCGATACTGAAACCATGAGTGAGTTGCATGCCTGGATCATGTGATGGCCGGGTGGCCCGTGGTAATCCTGGAGGGTTCCATTCTGAGCAGGTCACTATGGTAGAGGTTAAGAGAGGTTAGAGCCGCTCAGAGAATATTTTTTACAAACAATCTACACTTTGTATTTCAAGACGAACATGAAACAGGCTAAATATGATTTTTTTGTGACATGGCAATATATGTCCTCATATTCTTTTATAGTGATAGTGGGTTGATGAATAGATAAGGCATAAATGCACCTACTATGGCCACCAGGCCCCTGTCTGCTCCTTTTTGCAGCTTCTGTCGGCACAGACAGCTGGCCAGCATATGTTGCCAAAAAGACCCCCACATAACTCTCTGAAGTTAATCTTCTGTTATTCTCAGGATCAAATACTTTAATAGGATCAATACATTATAATGTCAATGGTAGTCAAAGTTGCAGGTTAGATTTGTTTTTAAGGTATTGTGTGTCTTCCTACAAGCAGTTCACATGCACATACTCCACTGGGCTTTACATTTGCTGCTGCACCTCTCTACGATCATTGCTTCTGCTGTGTACAAGGTCTGTTTGTCACGCTACTGTGTATAGGGCGTGCTTGATTCATGCAAAAGCCGGCACACACTGCATTGTTTGCACTCTAGGAATCCCTCCACTGAGAGTTTTCAGTTGGCAAAGAAAATGAGAAGAGAAGACAGAGTTGACTGTAATAACGCACACCATTTAGAGGAGACATAAATAAATAGTAAAATAAGAAATGTCATCTTATATACACCCCCAGTGATCTTTGACTGAGGAAATTAATTAGAGATGATTTAATCCCTTATGTTGATTTGCAGAGCACAACTAAGTGTCTCCAACCTTTCTAGTGGCAATGTAAGGCAAATACACAAAGTAGACTTTGCATATTTGTGTTCATTTACCAGTGGAGGAAAATCCCACTGTATCATTTTGACAATTTTATATTGCTTTTTGATACTTACTTGCAGAATCACTATTTTCAAGACCACTACTTTTTCTGTGCTAAATTAGCAAATAAGAGTAGTTACTCCATTGGAGATATTATTAAATATTAAGAGCTATTTTGGGGGGATCATTGAGACTTGCAGCAATAACATAATGTCTGGAATGATTAACAAAGGAAAGGTAATTGTTGTAAGAATACAACAAGTAATACAAGTAACAATGTGCCCATTATTACAAAATACCAGGAAGCCCTGTTACAGAATGTATCCTTCTCACATTCCAATGGTATGCGTGTGTTTGACTGGTGGTAATGGTCCATAAATAAAACCCACCTTATGTAAAGTTAGTTAATAGATAACAAATGTCTCATAGTCAAAAGAATATAGTTGTTGCTTTCACTTCTATTCCATTTTGTACCGAGCATAAATGTTTTGGAACTAATGCCTGGGTTTATTTGTCTCTACAGTGGAGTCTTGTGTGTGATTCAGCATGGAAAGTCCACATCGCCAAGTTTTCTCTGTTGGTGGGATCCATCTTTGGATACCTGACGTTTGGAGTCCTTGCTGACTGGTAAGATTTTCAAATCAAAGTTATTGCTCAACATAAAGTCTTATTTACATGTGTGTAATATATATTACTAACTATTTACTATTAGTAAAATAGTAGTAGTTTTTTTTTACATTGAAGGTGTCCATATTTCAAAAATAACCTTTTTACCTTACTCCAAAGGTTTGGCCGCCACCCGGTGCTGATCATATCGGTGCTGTTCATGTTGGTGTTTGGTCTGACCGTGGCCTTCTCTGTCAACGTCCCCATGTTCAGCACCCTGCGCTTCTTTGAGGGTTTCTGCCTAGCAGGGATCACCCTTTCTCTCTACGTCCTCAGTAAGTTTTTATCTAAAGGCTCTTTGCTAATTTACCTGTTGGTAAGCCCTGCCCCTCTTTGTTATTGTTGCTACACCGTTCAATCTAGCACAGCACCTATGCAGTTTACCAAATTCACCACTCCAAATTTGTAGTAATTTTTGATACGATAATTCCTAGATTTCCAACAGAAGTTTACGCAAGCAGGTTTAACATTTCTAACCAGCGACCGTCAATCTTGTCTGAAATCTGAAATACCAACTTTCACTACCAGAGTTTTACCTGTAAATAACTAGCTAAATAATGCTAACTGTGAGTTTGTTACGGCACCAAATTACTTTTTAATGTTACTAGCTGATTTTTAAAGAAATGTCTTAAATAGCTAATGCTAACAGGCTAAGGATAAAGCTGGGGTAGCAAAAAGTTAGCATTTTACAATAGCAAACAAACATTTGTAGCCTACCTTAGCCTACAGAAAACAAACACACTCTTTCATTTTTCAATGTTTTAGTTTTTTGGAAAGGTTAAAAAAGAAATAAAAACATGACCATACAAAATACAAATTTAATACAAAATATTGTTTTTACTTGAATGCCATGTGAACAAACTGAGCATGTTGAGAAATCCAAAATGTGACAGACTTGGTTATGGTTGTAATCTTTTATTGGACATTCGCTGTTCCTGGGAGGGGTTTGAAATATGAGCGGGCTTCTTATCTGTGTTGACTGTGAACATTGAATATATTTGCTGACAGATTTTGGCTTGAGGCCTTTGCTTGAGTGTTGTTGCTTTGGTTTAAGTTTGCAGACAGTTGCATTCCCTTTCACACAAAACAAAACTGCTGAGTAGGAATGGCACAGCAGTAATGCAGCAATAATACTGTAGAAAATGCAGGACTATTCCATTGGAACTTGACGATTTACCTGTAGGCTAGGCTGAACTGGTTTGTTTGGGACTCGGCTCCATGTCTAGCAGCAGCTTTTGTTGCACTGCAAGTTATAAGGATCAGTTTTTCTTGTTAGGACTGAGTAAATATTTCAACATCATTATTGAAACATTATCATCAAAATATTAAACCTCCCAAATTAAAGATATGTTCCCACTAAAAGACAAAATAACCGATTAATGTGTTAAACACATTTTTATCATGTGGCTTTGAATAGTTAAGTACTGTAACATATTAGTATTGTGATAGTGCTGTGATAAATGTTACTATATTTCCGACCAGATACACCTCGTCAAAAGCCTATACTACTTTAATTATTGTATTTAGCTGAGGGTAGCATTCACCTGAAAGAAGAGTAATAGTGTTGCAGTGACCTCCTGACATGTATTCAATTGAATGCCATTGTAGTAATACATTCTCACTACAGAACAACCAGTACCGGCCAACTCACCCTTGAACTCTTTAATTTTCATTTAGGTGTACCAGCATGTGTCTTTTCCTAAGATTTTAATCCTCGTTACTGCTAATCAATACTAATAGTAATGGCAGAACGGGTTTGGGGGTTGTGTGGTGACCTGTCTTCAATATAGTTTCAACCATCACTGCTATAAGAGACTAATTTTCTCAGAGATTAATCCTCTCTGTTGATGTGACCTTCTCTAGGCAATCTACGTAGTAAAGGTTTTTAAGTAATCACTTCTGTGGGAATGTAGCATTAGTCCCAAAGAACGGGAGCAAGAAACTTTTTGTCAGCGTCCTAATAATTGGCCATGCAGTTGATGCACACTCTGGTCTCAGCGATGGATCCTTAAAAGCCTCTTTGGCTGCCGAAATTGACCAGTGCAGAGGAAGGTGGCAAACGTGGAGGGAAGGGGAAAATGAGAGGGAGGGAGCAAGGGAAAGATGATTAAGGAAGGGGCCCTCAGTGTCCTTGTCATTCTAATTTACTTCACACTGTATACCTTGAAAAGCTTTGCGCACTCCGAAAATAGAAGCACCGTTTAGTCTGCTCTCGGGACAAAGGAAAGAGGGTGGGACAGAGGGAGGCAAAAGGGTGGAGTCAAGCGGTACAGTATGGTGTCCTATCAAATTTAAATGAACGTGACATCTCTGCATCCATTGTTTTCACATTGGCCCACAGTTTATGGTTCAGTAAATCAATGGTTCTCAACCTGGTAGTTGGAACCCAATAGGAGATGGTGGGGTCAATATTTCTCTGCATGTCTACTATACAAGCTTATATAACATAGCCTAGTTTTGTCAAATCTTTGCTTTTATTTTCTGAAAGGTATAATATTTTACTTTAGTCTGAAACTACAAGAATCAAATGAAAGAATAAGAGAAGTGCATTTTTCAGATTTTCAGATTTAGTTTATGTGTTGTTGTTTCATCCTGTCGTATACAAATATGTGTCAGTTTAATGTGTTGGCCATCGTAAAAGATAAGAATCATCTGACATCTGTTCTGCATAGTAATGCAATGTACAATGCAACTTGCTGTAATATAAAAGCCGAATTAAATAAGCATTTGAACAAATAAATCATGCGCCTCTTTATCGGTTGAGCAGTATTTGACCATTCTGACTGATAGAAAGAAAACAATCTGTTGTAATTGTAATTGTATAGGCATTCCTTTCTTTATTCAGGTTAATGCAACACCTTACACTCTGCAATCATCCAGGTACCTGTGTGGTTGCACAATGGCTTAGAAATTGCAAGGATATCTAACGTTATAGGTTTAAAGTGTCTGTAGGTTTATAGGAAAGTAACTCTAGGGGTGGAATTTATCTAACCTTGTTCGCTCTGACAAGCCCAGCATTTACCACCATGACCAGCACTTGGAGTGTGGTTTGTGAAGCCATATTGATCCATTTGCATCAACAGCAAACACAAGTTAACCTTGGTTCCTTGCTTCAGACTAAAACGGATCACCACAGGCTACTAGTTCCTCATGTAAAGAACATAAAACGAGAATTCAGCTACAGACCTCTCATCTAATTAGTCAAAAATAATGTGGCAGGGTTTCCCATTTCAGTCTGGTACTTATTCATGAAATATTAATCAAACTAAGTTCCACACATAAGCTGTTACATTATTTGTTTTACTATTCAACCATGTCCTTGTGATTCTGTGGAAATTGGAAATTATAGTGGCTTCAACTGGAGCAAGGATTAGCTGGACAGGAGTTAGTTTGAGCTTAGCATATTTGTATAAGTTTTATATTGATATAGCGCCGCCCTTATTTCTGATCATGCGTGGCCTCTGTCACATGATATTTACCCTGCAGCCACTCTGTATTGACAAAACCCTACAAGAGCTGCTCCACAGTCGTTCAATAACACATTACTGGAGGGAATCAATGGTTTTTATATCAAGGCGTTCTGGCTAAGGTATTCTTTGCAATTACATGACAATTAGCCACATGCTAAGAGTAAAAAAAAGAAAAGAAACAAGCTTATATTCATTATAGTCCTGACACTGTCAGTCATATGACATTTCTGCTTGTAACATTGTAAACCACATGACCTTCCTTTGTGGCTTGCTTTGTTTGACTCTGCTTACAGAGGAAAGTTGGAGCCAAATCCCAGCTTCAGCTGTGTTTGCACTAAAGAAATTACACTAATCCCCCCCTTTCTCATCAATCCATGTGCAATTAAGTTCATGGATCTTGAAGGCTGGGCACCATTGTATGCTGCAATTTTAATCTAGAAAACAGCAATACAATAATTGCAATCCTTGTGTTTGGTCTGAAAGAATCGTCTACATCCTAGTGAATACGGTAATGCGGTAATTAGAAGACACCTTCCTGGCCCCCCTCTATATGACCTTATTGTGCCCCGGAGGGATCAACGTGGATATCCATTGAGTTTTCAGGATATGGTCAAGCCTCTTTTTAAGAGTGTAGAGCAATTTGTGCGCGGCTACTATCCGTTCCGCCAGGATGGCCTGTCACAGTTGGGCTCACTGCAGGACCCAACATGGCTGATATGATCGGACACTTATACGCTAACTGCCACAAAGAGACAGAAAAAAAGTGGAAAGAGAATTGGTGGCCTGGTGGTTTCAGACAAAGGGAGAGAATTGCGACTAGCAACTAATACAAGTAGAAAAAAAGGGGAACATAGGCTGAGAGAAATATTGAAACTGCACAAGGGATGAAGGAAGCAAACATGTTCACTTCTGGATTCTGAAGAAAGCTAGACCAAGGGCCAAGATAGAGTTAAACCACCATTGCAAGTGAATGTCCTTTCATAAACTAGGCTAAAGCATAGTTCTAGTACATTGATCTATAGTATGTTGGCTCCAAAGTATAACATCAGAATAGCAAAGTCAATAGCTATAGAAAGTCATCTGATGCAGCGCTGCTATTTATACCCGGGTGCTCCATCAGTGTGTACTAGCCTTTTTAGCATCACAGCACCAGGCAGAGACGAGGCTTATAGTGCCTATAGTTTAGCATCATGGTGCTGCTTACTAATGTGTTTTCACCACCCCACCCCCTGACCCTCACCTACTACCCCCTCACATACATACACACGCTGCACCCTCACCACCCCACCCCCGACCCTCACCTGCTACCCCCTTCCATACAAACACGCGCTGCACCCTCACCACCCCACCCCCGACCCTCACCTGCTACCCCCTCACATACATACATACACGCGCTGCACCCTCACCACCCCACCCCCGACCCTCACCTGCTACCCCCTCACATACAAACACACGCTGCACATCAGCTAGCCGTCTGCACTGGCTGTTTGTGAGAGAATTGAGACGAGATTATTGGGGCAGTGGGCCATAGCTTGCTTTTCGTTAGCTCAGGTTATATAATGCATCCACATCAGCTATGTTGGGGTTAACATCAGATGCTTATCCAGATACATTGCTTTTTTCGCTGAAGTAGTTATTCAAACCAAATATCAGTTTCAAAGTATTATTACAACGACAAAAGCACACTTTCTGTATAACTTGGCGAAAGAATTGTGAGCTAACGTGAGGTTTCTCGCTACAAAAATGCCATCTTAAGTGTGTGCATGTGCGTGTGTACTTATGCATGAGCTTAATGTTTTCCATCCCGCACCTTTTTAATTTCCTGGAAGCAAATATGAAATGTTAATAAGAGGCAGGATGTTTACTTTGAGAAGTCTGGATAATGGCCTTACAGTAAAGAGCAAATGTCTCTAAACTCATCTTAAGTAGAGTTCTTGCTCACTTTGCTTGCCTGATATAGAAGAGGCAAGCCTATGCATGCCATGGGTGTGTGTGTGTGTGTGTGGGAGAGGTGTCGCAGAGTGGCATAGAGTAGACAAACAGAGAGTGATACAGATGGAGAGATGAAAAAAGACGAAAGACATTCCACATTCACTGTCATTAACCTTTGGCATACATGCTCATGACGGCTCTGTGTGTGAGGATCTACAAGTTGTCACTTAGTATATTTTAATACGGAAGGGTGTATGTCTTTTGAAGTCTGATGGCCTTTCTCATGACATTTACACATTAATGCTTTCTGAGGTGTGCACTTCAAATGGCCAAGGGATATTTCCCAGTATCTTATGTTATGGTCTTTCTTCCAGATTAGTTTTTTTGTCATCTAGATTAATTTAAAAAACCTCACCTGTTGCTATGTGCCACAAAAAGACTAATTATGGAACCACTCCCTGTACTAAAAATTATCTTTTTTTAAGCCAATTTAGTTTTGTATTGAGCCCAGGCTATAAATGCACACTGCATACATTATGTCTGTTGTCCCAAGAGGCTTGTATTTTGTTAATAATTCCTGTCGCTGCTTATGGAAACTTGTCACGTCTGGGAGAGAAGATGGAAGACAACGAGACAACGAGCGATTGTTAAATGTATCATATTTACGTCTAGTCCATGAGAGTTATATGACCTAATTTTAGCAAGTGTTAATTCTAAGGCACAAATGGTATTGTATTCAAGTCAACACTATAATATTGCTGCTGACATGTCCCGATATTCAGACTGTATTGTGGAGGTGATGTTTGCTGTCACTCCTTTTGTACATAAACTAGACAAGTATGAGTAGTGATCAAGTACCCAAATGCATACAGAAGTTGATCTGTTACCAGCAACACAGGGAAGGGAAGTACATGATGATGAATGACATTCTAGTATTCTGCTGCACTTTTCCACACCAGTTTTGTATTGACTGCCCTTAGTGTCAGTGTGTTATTGCAACAATAATATGCATTTCAGTTTGCCAGTTCAACTTTGCTCATGTGATGCTTCAGAACAAATCTGATCGAGCTCGATACAGACTGTCCCTGAGCTTGTGACCCCTCCGGCGCAGCTTTAGATGCCGCGATGTCCTGTGGTAGGAATCGGTGCTCTGCTATACACCAATTGAATGAGCACCATATAGTATGTGTATGGACCATGTAGAGATATGCCGTGGTTTGTATATGATGCGGTATACAAAGCATGCGACTATAAAAAGATTTCTGTGCCAAACTCGGCAATAATCCGTTTTTATTTCCTGTTCTTAAGAATGTATTTAAGGGAAAACATTCAAAAAATATAGAACAGTAAGGGCATTTGAGCATATCCTCTTTTTATTTAGGACTCTTATTCAGGATGCAGAACCAAACGTTTGGTATTGTGACAACACTCCTGTCACCACAGGCATTAATCTCTCTACACATAGGTGAGGTGCAAGGGACAGCACATAAAGATGAAAGCTCTATCTTTATTTATCTTTTGAAATGGCTTATAGTGGCAATGTCATATTCCTGTTTGTTGGTACGGTCTGACAGAGACTGTTTTTATTTGCTTGCCTTCCTCTCCTTACCTGTCTTGATCTCTGTGTTTTAAACTGTTTCCCATTTCTGGATATCAATCTGGCCTGACCGGAGTAGTGCGTGCCAGATCAGGGCTCTGAAGAGAGAAGCTTTTCATTTCCCATCATATGGCTATGCCTCCCTGAGGACAGCAGTCAGTTTCCCCTCACACCACTGCAGAGATACTGTGCTGCCATGAGACGGGCCTTATTAAGGCGACTTCTTATACATTTTAAATGTTAAGAAATGCCCATGTACAGACAGCAAATACTTTTTAGCAAAAGAAAGGTATTTTCCATGATACACATCCTTACACACAATCCGCTCCAGCTGTCTCCTAATAAATGGGTCATGGTGCACTCTCTTTCCCTCTAAGCAGGGTTAAAGTTTCCTTTTGTGCAGAGTTAGCATTTTTGGTTGGCCAGCAGACTTCCTATGCTGACACATTAGGCTACAAGGAAATATTGTACATCAGTTTTTTCCCCTATATCTTCATTTCAGGATACCGCTTACCTATTTTAAGGCACACTGGATGACCTAATTGTCTAATTTGTAACCATTGTTGTTTGTGAAAGACATTGCGTGACATAAACCTCAAGCTATCTCATGTTGCAAATTCCTGAGTGAAGTCCAGCGATTGTTAAAATCAGCATGGGCAACCTTTGCCCTTTCTTTTGAGTGTAAAATGAATGCGGTTTCAGTGTTGTTGGAGTAATTTGGGACATAGTCTTATATTTGTGTCAGAGTGCAATCTGCACTCTCTTCTGTATCTCCCGGAGAGCCAATAGCTTGGATTTGTGCTGAACTTCGTGTGGGAGGAAGGGGGTGGCAGTAGTGAAGTGCTGGGGTAGCTAGGACATACAAACACACTCACGCACAAACACTATCCAAGGAAAATACTCTTCTGGTGGTGTTGTACTTATGGCTAGATTGATAAGAATTTCAGCACACACGATCAAAGGATGGTGCCTGTGGCTACTTGTGGCTAGTTGGCATTCTATGTGTTTCCAGATAAGGGACTAATCAATGAGTATGACCCTATTCTTTGTCAATATCCCCTTTTCAGTGATTTAAATGATTTACTTAACAGAGTAATTTCGCAGGATTGCCAAATTGACTTTCTGCCATAGCTTATTGGATGATTATGTTCTATTCAAATGTATGGGGTACCTTAAGAGAAATGAGTCCTAATCATAGAGACTGTCCCGGTTAATTGTGTGTTAAACAGTGCTGTGCATTCACCCCCACACTGTTGGATTTCTTCTCCTGCGTGGTCACTATATTCCACTGAGGATGCAATTTGCCTTTGCACAGAAATCACTTCGATCTGCAGTAACTCCAGACCAAGGTTCATTGGGTCCTAATCCGGGAAGTGCTATTTGCTGACAATGCTGCACTGGTCTGTCACTCACAGGAAGCACTCCAAAAACTAATCAGCAGCTTTGCACATGCCTGAATCGAGTTTGGACTCGCCAAGCATTTCCATCTGTGACCACAGTTTTGAGGGTGTGGAGCTTTAACAATGTATTTATAAAGCTGCACACCTACCCAAGGAGGTCTGGATGAGCCCCATGCAGACCTCCCATATGAATATGAAGACTTGGACCATTAGCATCAAGATACGGGTGACGAATTAAAGGCCTGGACAAATGCAGATGCTTCTATACAGGGAACAAAGTGGCTCTGGTTTCATGAGTCTGAAAATGATGTGAATCAATGGCCTTTACAGTCACTAGAGTTCAACTCGATTACACAGCCATGGGAGATTTAGGCGGTCACTATTTTTAATGAGTGTGGCTAGGTAGCTAGTGGCTCCCCTTTTTCAATTCCACTGACAAAGCTTTGATTGGTCGATTTCCACAACGGAAGGAAACAGTGGTTAATGAGCACAACGCCAGACTTATTTTAATAGCTAAACCAATCGGACACGCGGAGATTCGGAGGTCTGGAACCATCTGGTACCATTGATCCTGAAGCATGAGAATTCACAGCAGTAGTAAAAGACGTGGAAGGAGAAGAAGGAGCTGCGGGATGGCTACTGCACTACAGATGCACTTTGCTTTTCAACTGCAAGAGTGTTTGCAGCTCCAGACGTGAGAATAAGTTATAATCATGTCATAAAACTGAATCACGGCAAACACAATACATCTTTCAGTACGGAGATATTCCTCATAGTCTCCTAATCATTAAGGTACACTGAACAGATCGAGTGGCCAGGAAAGGCAGTGGAATCATGGCACTGGGCCACATGGACCTCATGTGACCAGTAAAAGGTCATGACTTTAGCCTGTGGGTTCAGGCCAGGGCTGCACTGAGTGCATTTAGTGGTCAACCAATCTCTTTCACTTGTAAAACAATGGGTCTCCTTGAGCTGTGGACTTCACAGAAGGCTAGTGAGCTACTGTGGCGTGTACTAGAGAGTGTGATTCATATGCTTGCTAAGCCATAGTCAGCAAACCAGCAAAAGCTTCTTTGGAGATTATCATCCTTATTAATTGGCTATTGGCTTAATCATTGATGATGTCATTTCCACTTCGTACAGTATGTTTCCAGATGTATTAAATGGGTCTATTTTTTAGTAACTTGTATGTCCTACTTATTACTTATTATACTCAGAGATCCTCTGATAGCATCTTTTGTAGAGTTTCTTGTACGTGTCATCAGATTAGTTAGTGGTAGATTTATGTCAGTGGAACACAGGCTGCAGCAAGGCATTGTGGTAATGCTGATCTAGTGTGTTGTGAAGGATTAGGGTCAGCAGGAGTAAGTAGCTCAAGCCCCTTTTTACTTTCTACAAACTCTGGTCCTCATTCTGCAGCTGCATCTACAGAACATGTGCCTTTTTAAAAATATATATTTACACTTATTTTAATATCTTTATATTAATGATATAGTTTGTCCTGTCATGTCTGTGTCTGTGCGTGTGAGCACTTTTCTATAGCTCACCACAGGAGGTACTTTTCCGGTCACAATGCAGTGGCCTGTTCAGTGCACATGACGCCTTTATACATAACCGAATAATTCAAATCCCATGCAGTCTGTAACCAGTGAACCGTCACTTTTCTCCCAGCAGTACACAGAGAAGGGGTCTTGAGGTTAGTTGGTTCAAACTCAGCAGGTCTTGCACCCATCGCCCTGCTCTCAGCTCATTGGCTTTGTCATTCCAGCTGCGATAGTGTCTGTGAACAGAGAGCATTATTCATGTCCTCAGAAGGGGGTGAGTCCTAATTGAAATTCCGGTCTTTTCCACTGGAATGAAGCGGGGCCGCAGACACCCACTGTATTATGCTGGCCCTGTCACCTTGAAAGGCCCATCTGGAGGCTGTTCACATTCTCGGGCAGCAGGAATGACCCATTAGAAAAAAATAGTGAAGTACAACAAAAAGGGGATGAATGAAGCAGGACAAAAGGTTTGTGCATTACGAGCATAGCAGCATTACAGTGCAGCTCACTGTTCTATGGTTTGATGTGAAGCCATCTTCTACACTGCAGTAACTAAAGGGCTGGACTGTCTGTGGTTGCTGGCTGCCAGTGTGGTGTGCATGCTAATGGCTGGGTGAATGAATCAGTGCCATTCTGATAGAGGAGAATTGAGTACAAGGAACCTCTTTCTAGTTAGTTCACTCTCACAGCAGCCTCCTGTCTTGGTCTGTCTGCTGTCACTGAACAACAACTGTACATGCTGATTCATCACCTTTTTTTTAATTCAATGTCTCAGCATTTGTCACGGCTGTAGTTCCTAAAGTGAAAGTCATTGTTTAGATGTATCGATGATTTTTCGATGTGTTAATCATGTTGTCTATAAAATGTCGTCATTGTGTTAAAGATTTCCCAGTGGCCGTGTTGTTCTGTTCTGATAATTGATTCATTAACTCTGACATGTTTCTGTCAGCACGAGTAGCACCGAATGTTCAGACCCATGTTTAATACATACAGGATTGAGTTGCACCAGGTTTTCTTAAATCCATTACCAAGTTTGTATGTAAAGTCCCTCCTAAATTCTTAGTAACAACTATCTAGCTTCAAAAAAAATAAAAAAGGGCTTACACCATTACAACTTAAGAAATGCCTTAGCTGGTTAAGTCTAAATAAGTTTTGAGGAACCCTCTTTAGCACTGCATTAAAGTTAACTGCCAATGCTTTGTATGCATTTGTTGTTTTTGGTTTGTTAGTTAACTAATAAAGAACTATTTTATATGGTGCAATCTGTTTAACTGTATACTTATTATATCTGCCTTGTTGCTGTACCTGCCCATTCTGTGTATTTGTTTGTGACAGAAAACCTTATAACGCTCTCTGTTTCTTTCTCTCTCCTCTCTGTTCTCTCTGCCAGGGATTGAGCTGTGCCTACCAGCATGGCGTTTCTCCATGACCATGGTGGCCAGTTTTATAGTGTTGGGTGGTCAGCTGCTGATGCCTGGAGTGGCATATCTGTGTCGTGACTGGCAAGTGCTCCAGGCTGTCATCATCTGCCCCCTGCTACTGATGCTGTCCTACATCTGGTAAGGAAAAGACTCGAGCATCTGCTGCACGTTGGCACCAACCCATCTTTTGGTATTCTGTTCAGTTTAAAAGATGTTTCTCAGTTCAAATTCTACATGGCGCCATCTGCAATCAAATGTGTTAGATGCTAAGTAAGCAGTGTCTAAATAAAAACCTTGATAAGCCAGAGACGCTTTAACAGATTTACGTGGGTCAAACGAAGAAGAAAGTCTTCTCTCAAGGACATTTTTCATCAGTGAATTGCCAGCTGAGTTAACTGTAATGTATTTTTGTTAACTCTTATGCAGTGACCTCTACAGTCTCTTTTGGCAATACATACTTTTTTTTTTTATTCACCATTTATTCTGGGCACAGTGCTCCACAACACTGCTGATGTGTACAACGCCAGCTGAAGAAAATCCAAGAATATAGACTTTTATCACAGAGTATCAAAGACCTTGGCTTTTTACAATGGTGTTCAAGGATGTTTCCATTTAGAAAAGGTCAAGAGCACTCTACAGCACTAATCTGATCAAACTTTAATACTGGTGATATGATGCACTTCAATCATTGAGAGCGCAGCAGATAGATTGGGGTTTCTACAATGATACAGAGCATGAGTCAGTAACCTTAGGCATACACGCAGGGTAGTCACTGTTATCGTGATGCAAGAGTAAAAACAAACAACAATAACTCAGCGGTCATGTGACTAAGCTGTGGAAGGAGTTTCGTAACAGTCAGTGTGTTGTCTGCTTTGACGGGATCATGGCCATGTTGGCATGAAAGAGATTTACGGAACTCAAGGACATGAAGTGGGTTGTGAAACTAATACTTCTCATTGGACGGCTTTTTATTTGCAAACTATCCCACACTGTAGCCTCTTTCTACACATGTGACGGAGCTGTCCACACAGCACACACTACTGAGATAAACAAATGCATCAGCACGCTTGAGCCAGGCTTAACAAGAGGAGTCTGGAACAGTAAGGACCCATGTGGACTTTTTTGATTAAGCCAGACGGCGTTTATGGGCACACATCATGGATTCATCAAGTGGCTGACTCTGCAAATATAGAAATACAGCTGATGGGGCTGAAGAGTCCAACACTGCAGGTGATCTAAGTTTGCTGATTTGGGACATTTTTTTTAAAAACCACACCCAGTGCAAGTTCATTAATCCTGCACTTTTACTCACAAAGACATCTGTTCCAGAGAGTTGCAACAAATGAGGCAAATGTGGCTTTGTTTTTTGCTGACTGTCTTCAAATAAACTTACATCTGCGAGGAGAAACCTGACCGCTCTCAGGACTGTGTGCCACATAACGCAACACAACTACCAGATAACAGAGCATATCAAATTAAAGCAGGGACGGGGACAACAATGGCTGGCAGTCATGCGTGTTTATTTGTTGTTCCCACGGAGAAGACCTCTAGTTAAGCTAATGTGAAGCCCTGCCATCTGTGTATATGGTATGTGAAGCTGGATTTCCTGTTCAGCATACAATATCTAATCCAAAGTTTACCATTAAAGTTTTCCTTTCTGCATTTAATTCGATGGTTAACAAAAAACAAGATTTGATACTTTTAACTCTGATTTAAAAGAGAACTAAATCAGCCTTTTTTTATAATGGGTATTCATTTAGTTTTGACACATTTTGTATTTATGTCTTATTAACGAGGACATCCCCACGTCTTTTTTGGCAGGATCTTCCCTGAGTCACTGCGTTGGCTGCTGGCCACTCAGCAGTACTGCCGCTCCAAGTGGATCATGGGACACATAGCGAAGAAAAACCGGGTGAACATGGAGCTCGACACGGATAATATCCTCACAGGTAACAAATGCAGCAACACTCATTTTGAAGAAATCGGCAATAAAAGACTGATTTTTATGTAAGCTTTTTTTTTTTTCTTGCCTAAAGAGCTGGGTGTGTGGTAGTATCCCCAGCTGTGCTTTCCTAAATAAGACAGATTGACAAGGTTATATCTACTTCCTGTCTGGTTACCATAGTAACAGACCACTCCAGAGGGAGCAGCGGGTGTTGAACATTACATTATTACTCTCTAGAACGTTCATTAAGTTCATTATAGCCCGGGTTAGTGGACATGAGCTGACACGATGGTGTACAGACGACAGCAGATGAATGCAGGTTTGTGCTCTTTGACTTTTGGGTTTTCTGTGCGTGTACTCGGGGAAACACCTGCCAGAATCAGAGAGCAGAGTGAACCGTGTTGTTGTATTGTGGCATAGCAGATTACATTTGTTAGCGCTGTTTACTGTTATATACTTTTTTCCATTATTGTCCTGCCATTGCTTACAGTGTTTATCAATCCATTTAGAGAGAGAAAACTGTGCCACTGCTGGGAAAAGGTTCAAAGAGAAACCTCTCAGTGTGAAATTGACTGCACTTTTTTTTTTACAACTCTGAGACTGTGTGCTGATGCAGCATTGAGAGAAGTACATTGCCACAGACAATAATTTATCCTCTCTCTTTTTTTTTATTATAGTAACTGGCTGTCCCCAACCCTTCCAGTAATATTTCCCCCTTTTAAGCGGCTCAGCACTAAATACAACGTCAGGCACTGAATGAACAAACTGCCGCTATAGCACAGAAACTTTTCCAAGCACTCAGGCATGACAGACGCATGTGTAACCGCTGATTAGGTCATCTTTTGGAAAGCGAGGGAAATGATTTACATAGATCTCAGTAGGGAAAGTCTTACTCAGAGGTTTGCAACTTGGCCCGGGGATCACAGGAAAGCCTGAGTGGTACAGGCCGAGATAACCTTGAGGTGGTGGTGAGGAATGCCTGACTCAACATGAACCTACAGTACCTCAAAGCAGAGGTGTGTTTCTGTGGCAACCCACAGTCTGATACCAAAACATTCACCGTGTCCGCGTGCATGACACACACATCACCTGCGGAGGTTAGAGGTGTTGCCTTTTCATGAACTGTTCCTGTTCTCCTGTGAGCATTGTCATACCTGTCTCGCAAAGCGGCGGGAGACAAGTCTCATGGGATCAAACGTGCTCATTAAAAATAAATGTGAGATTTTCTGCGATCACAATGAATCCGGTTGTTTGACTCTTTAGTGACCCCAGACTGCTTTCAAACCTTCTTCCAACGGGAAAACTCAATTTGACAGCATCATATTAACTAAAGCCTGATGGATGTATACTGTAAGCAGGCTGATGTTGGCTAATCTCACTTTATGACATATAGAAATCAGAGTACATAAATATTTCATAGGCTGCATTTTATTTAGGTATTTAGGTTTTGACCCTTGTTTTTCTAAATACATGTGTAAGATATTTTGTGGTTTACTTTTACTGTTTGAAAATTATATAATTTTCCAGTGAATTTATTGCTCATAATTTGTGGTCCTCCTTTGTGCCAATGTATATCATCATCAGATTATTTACACATTATAATTTATAGAATTCACATAAACCATAACATCAATTTAAAAAAAACTAAACACAAGTTATATGTAGTGATGCCACAACACAGGAATAATAAAGAGCATAAACAATAATAACACATGTGACCAACTGCGTGACAAACTAAGGCAGAAACATAGGCAGACTGTGTACGTTAGACTCACCACCCCTTGCATGGCTAGACCCACAGTTACCTGAAATAACCTTTAATGCTCAAATATTGATATGAGCCTCAAAAGTCGGGTTCTAAGATTAACATGTTTGCCTGTTTCCAGAACTGCAGAGAGCTCTTCAAAATAAACACAAGAAGACGTGCATTGTGAAAATGGTCGGGACAAGAAACCTGTGGAAGAATATCGTCGTGCTCTGCGTCAACTCGTAAGTTTTTGTCTTTTGTATTGGTACTTAAAAAACAGTTTGAACATTACCGGTCAAGGTGCGTGTGTGTGTGTGTGGGGGTGGAAGGATCTGAAAACCAGAGAGAGAGAAAAAGGTGACTGCGTGTGTGTGCTTGTGCGTCTGTGTGGGGCGAGGCAATGCCAGTCAGACACGCCATTTTGTGCATTTGAGATGGCACTGTTAACCTTGAGGCTCAATACAGCATTGATCAGTACACCTCTCATATTTGTGCTGCTCTCTCTTTTCGTCTCC
This sequence comes from Cottoperca gobio, assembly GCF_900634415.1. Lineage (NCBI taxonomy): Eukaryota > Metazoa > Chordata > Actinopteri > Perciformes > Bovichtidae > Cottoperca > Cottoperca gobio. The sequence continues at coordinate 10,404,456 of NC_041371.1, forward strand.
GGTGGGATCTCCACTCTGCATCTGAGAACTCATCTCTAGCTAGGCTGACCCAGCTTTAACTCTGCTTCAGCGCACGGTATCCCTAGCTCCCCAAGTCAGCATAAATGTTACATGAGCTGTGTCCTTATGAAACATTAGACAACCAGGAGAGAGGGTTTGTGAGTGTTTACTCCTGTTTTTGTGTATGCCTGGGGATGTGTGTGCGGGTGCGTCAGTGTTTAGATGTCTTTTTGAAGTTTCTTTGAGATAAATTGAGATGAGAGAAATATGCGATAAACCTTGAATTACCACTCTTCCTCTTCCGTCTCCTCCCAACCTCTTCATCTTTTAGATTAGCTCGGACCTATTTTCTCTGTATATTGTCAACTTTCTTTTCTCTCTCTGACTTCACATACTATCCCTACTAGTATCCCCTAACCTCGCCCTGCGTATGTTCTCTCCCCCAGTCTAACAGGCTATGGGATCCACCACTGCTTTGCTCGCAGCATGATGGACCCCGAAGCGCAGGAGACGACCATGTTCCATAACTTCTATGCAGATTATTACACCATGGCGGGCATTGCGGTGGCATCCTGCATGGCGCTGTGCCCTGCGGTGGGCCTGATGGGCCGGCGGGGTGGCCTTCTCATGTTTATGATCATCACTGCACTGGCATCACTGCTGCAGCTCGGTCTGCTCAATTGTGAGTACTTTATGAGGAACACGTGTATATTTTATTTATATCTGTGGCAGTACTCAATTTGAAGAAGCTATTAAAGCAATTAAATGATACGGCTGGTACTATTCTATATTTTTCTTATTGCTAGCAAATCCCATGAGAAGACCTAAAACAACAATGAACTGACGCTACTTTCTAATATATGCCGTGTACCCAAAGCCACATATATCTTCTACTTCTATGCTCCATTGTTGTCTCCAATGACTTCATTACAATGAACACAGGCACTGATGTTTTGAGTCAACATACACATCCTGCAGCTGGAAATACTCAGAAGCGTACCAAATGTGTGTTCGTTTATGGCAGGAAATAGTCTTCAATCATTTTGCTACAAACAGCAGCACCTCTCTCATTTAAGGAATTGTTTAGGCTTTTTTAACAAATGAAACAATATATTTGTGACGCATGTTTTTAAGGCATATATGTTACGGAAGTTGGAAAGTATTGAAAGTATTTGAATTGACTATTAAATGAATAAATAAAATCTAAAAATGAAAAACAACAAAATTGTGTTGCATGTTTTGCGCACAGTTTTATTAAAGCTGTAGTAGTCGGGCAGGAACCTCTATCATAGCGGGGATAATTCATCAGTATTGTTAGTTGACTTTCAGTGCATAATTGTATGATGATATCTCCATAGTATCTTACATAATTCTGGCCAAATTAATAATTGAAAGCTACTCAAAAAATAATAAAATATGTGTTTGCAATTTAGTTTCACATATAGGAATACTTGTGTACAGTGCAACACAACTAATTGCATTAAATACAAATTTGACCTCACCTTGATTGTGTCTCCTCCACACATGCTGTAAATGCTAACACTCACACAACACAGTGTGGTGAGTGAGCTATGTAAGAGAGTTGTTTGTAATGAAGTTGTCGAACATGATTATAAACTGCCATTTTGGTCAATGTGTACCAAAAAGTGCTCCAGGTGATCAAAACCGTACACAAGTCAGTGTATTTAGTTACGGGCGTAATGTTTAACCCGAGTGAACACAGTGTGTGTGTGTGTGTGTGTGTGTGTGTGTGTGTGTGTGTGTGTGTGAGACCAGATATAATATATGTTCTGAGTGCACGTGATGATTGTTCTGCTTGTGTGAACTCTCTCATTCTCCTCTAGTGCTGGGGAAGTACAGTGGCCATCTGAATATAGGTATGAACATCTCTTTCTTTCTACTCTTCTCAGGGCTTGTATTTAAGTGAAGTAGATAAACTGATCAATAATTGAGTACACCTGCTATTTCTTTTATCCGCTTCCCATTCCTTCAAAGTGTGAATGAAATCGTCTCTCACTCACCACGGACGTTGCTGCATTATCTTGATGAGGTTTTAGAAAATGTGCTGAATAGACATCCTGCAGTATTTCATTAGGCGTACGCAAGCCCTGCAGAGACACATAATGAAGTCCTAGATGTGATTATGGCTAGTTTTCACTTATTTATCTCCTTTGTGTTGAAGAGGGTGAGCCTCTTTGTTATTGAGCTGTGAGTCTCACAGTCAGTCTTCCTTCTCTGTTTATCAACTTCTTTATTCTATCCTCACTCATCCCCCTGAGGGAAGAAAGAGCTGATCACAGAGCAGTCTCCTGTGATCCTCTTTATGCCATCTTCAACATGTCCTATTCATTAAAAAATAATATCTACTGTAAATGGGCTGTTAGTTTACAATATCCCTCAATAACTCGTGAAAATAAACATTAGCGTCGGGAAACTGTAACATTTTATTTGACTAAAGTTTATCGGCACTTTCTCTATAGGTTTTTTCTAAATGCTCTGTTTGGAATTAGTTGTGATGAAGCTTTCCAAGATGCTGTAAAATACCTGCCTTATGGTTTTATATAATCCAGTTTCAATAGCTCTTGTGCTTGAGGAATACTTTATTAAAAAGATAATAAAAGACATATTTATTCTACATTCATCTGCCGAATCGGACCATATGAAATAATGGAAGCAAATAAAATAAAAAAAGGTTAAGCAACTGAATACTTTTAAAAAATATTTATTTTTACTTTATTTTTTATAACCACTACTGAAAATATTTATGTTTGAATTTGTAGCATTTAAATATTTAACTTTGAAATTCAATCATGTGGTTTGAGTGCTTTTAGAGAGTTGTACAATTTTTAAAATCAAAACAGGTCAAAACAAGAGGGTAATTGCATTGTTTACATGCAGACAACACAGCTACCAAGGATAATTAACTTAATTAACAAACCCTGAAGGGATCAATCACACCTCTCTTATCAGGTTACATCCTTTTAGTGACATGATGAAGAAAGTTCAGACGACTTACTGGAAAAACTCGTACACTGGAATTACTTTTGAATTTGACCACTTGAATAAAACACAGAAACTAAAATAAAAGTATTCGATCCTGATTACATTTCACATTAAGGTATACGGTTGCTTATATAAGTAAATATATAAATATTATGGCCTTTCTTGCTTTCATACCTCGTTAATTTTTTACCATTTGAATTCCCAGCTACCCATTGTCTATTCTCTGTATGTTGTTAAATAATATATCAGCAATATCATCTTACTTTAATATTTAAACACACTGCATTTTGTTTGCTTTTATGGAAATATTCTCCCCAGCCCTGATTTACAAATGCTTTTTTACAGATTACACCGGGTACTGAGTACTAATTGCCTTACGTGTGTGTCTCCTGCTTTTTGTCTACAGAAAACTCAGGTACGCTGAATAAAAACTTCTCCATCGCCTTCTCCATCATTGGCATGTTCTCCTCCCACGCAGTCAGCAACCTGAGCATCTTCTTCTGTGCCGAGATCACACCCACTGTGATCAGGTAGGCCCATTGAACACTTGGATAAGTACCATTTAGAGGAGGGCGAGAAAATGTGCTTTTACTTTTAAGGAGGGAAACAGCTGTGTTTTTTAAAATATAGAACATTGTTTTTCATTAAACAAGTAGGTGAATAGTCCACAATGTGTTCATGTTTGCTCTAATTTGTGCATTGTTACAACATGGGGTTAACACATGTTGTAGAAATTTGAACCTTTTTGTTCTGCACCTGTTTTAATGTCCTGATTAGTTTGTAATTCAGTTAATACAGTGATTGGTGTCCACAGCATCACGTGTTCCTGCAGATGGATTAGCAGTTCCACCTCCTGTTATAGGAGGGCATGAAATCATTGAACAGACTCTCACGGTTCAGTGTCAAATGTAATCCACATCTTGTACAAATTAGCCATCCCCTTTGAGAATATATGACACAGCACTGGATGTTCATTATCTGGGGTTATGTAAGGGGTGTCGTTCTGCTGCCGGTGCTCCCAGGGCGGCCTCTGGTGGTGAATTTAGGTAATTACAGGAGAGGAATGGGACTGCATTTAGAGCAGGGTGTTTAATGGTGCTGCAGCACTCTCTGCTGCTGTGTGCTAAAATGGCAGTGACACTTCAACAGAAGAATAAAGGGGGACAAAAAGAGATCCTCCCTTTTATGTAAATGAATTAGGTGAAAGTTCAGTACAACATGTAGATCATGATTCACTTTAATTACAGTGAACCTTGTTCTTGGTTGTCTTTTTTGGTATGTGTGATCAGAAATCCTACCATGTGATGACATTTTCCATCTCATCACAGGGGCGGTGGGCTGGGCCTGGTCCTAGCCAGCGCCGGCTTCGGCATGCTGACTGCGCCTATCATGGAGCTCCACAATCAGAAGGGCTATTTTCTTCACCACATAATCTTTGCCTGCTGCACTCTCATCTGCATCATCTGCATTCTACTGCTGCCCGAGACGCGCTACCAGCCCCTCCCCGAGACCCTGGCTGATGGCGAGCGCTACACCCGACAACCTCTCCTTCCCCCGCGGAAACCTGGAGAACAGCGTCTCTTGCTGGCTCAATCTGAGAGCAGCAGGGACTACACCAGGGTGCACGACACGCCACTTCACGAAGCAGCCGCCACCGTGGTGTCCACGATGGACTCCACCGCCTCATCGGCTGTTGATTTGACTGCTGTGTCGGTCGGAGATATATCCGCTCCCACGTTCATGGAGGTGCACCCTGGCAAGCCTGAGATTAAAGACCCCAACGGTCACTCACTTCCATCTTTATCCAGAACCCCCATCCCAGCCCTGGGTAAAGACGGCCTCATACTTGCCAGTAAAGAGCACCCGCTGTCTTCCACTCCTATACACAAAGCTCCATGCGCCGAAGACCCACTTTTAGCCAATAGCGAAGAACCTCTAGCAGTAGTCGTGGACTCTGTTGAGCCATTGACGGATTCGGCCATTCACAAAATTAATCACATTGGTCCTTCCCCTACAAAAGAGCCAGCCGCTATCCCTTCCCCATCATTAGACCGATCCCCTGCCCCCGTGTCTCAAACTGTGCCTGCCTCCTTATTGATCTGCACCACACCCATCATCGAACCCCCGCCTAGCTCCACGTTGGAATCCCCTGACCCGGTGGGAAATGAGATCGACGTTATCGCCCCGAAAATCGACCCGCTTTTGCTAGAGGCCCCTCGTGCCGCTTTAGCAGACTCCCCTACTCCATCTATGCATGACAGCCTCCCTCCATCCCCTAGCCCCTCCCCTGTTCCCACACCAGATTGCAACATTTCCCCTGACCCTCCACCCTCCGTTATTGCACACTCTGACATTCCCATCCAGTTAGAAATATTTGACCAATCTACATCTTCTCCTTCCACTAGAGACTCCCCCATACCTCCTGTCATAGATACGGTCAACACCACTACACCGATTCCTACCATTCTCCCAGTCACAGACATTGTGCTCACCTCCACTCCAGAATCTACCACTCTGACTGTTCAGCTCGCGCAGGATTCAGCCGCTTCCCTTGCTATAGATTCAGCACCAACTTCCATCACGGATTCAGGCTCTACAGAAGCAGCTCCCTCCTCTCTAATGGACTGCACCGTCTCCTCCCCCATAGACTCTGGCGTCCTTTCCATCAGGGACAGTGCCAGCACAGAAAACAACACTGTCAATGGCGTGGCGTCGTTATGATCCGGTGTTGCAGCCAGGAGAAGAAGCTTTACGGGTGCTCGAGGAAGCAGCCCACGCCACATGAATAACCCGAGAAAGGGGACACGAACTGTCCTACTCAGACTTCAGGCACTTACTGAAGATTGTCCCCGCCTGGAGTTGAGTAGACATGTCTTACAGAGATGCTGTATGTTTCTCAATGTCCCCCTCCCCACCTTCCCCCCCCCCCTCCCGCCCACTCCCCACCCCTTCCTGCATTTAGCCAATAAATGAGACCACGCAAGTGAGAGAGTGCCAGAGGCTGGTTTGTGACAATGTGACAGTATCTTCTGCTCTTTTTGAATGTCACTGGAAATCACTAGCCTTTAAACTACTTTGATGTAAATGAATGGGAAATCACTGTCTGTCATTTTAAAGAGACTCACTACTAAAACCCACAATCACTGAGAGTACTGGTGAGAAATACAAAACTAACAAAGAAACAAAAAAAAATGAAATCACTGGTACTTTTGCTCAAATGAAATGTCCGTCTAACATATTTGTATAAAAAGAAATCGCCTTACCTGTATGGACAAAAAAAAAAATCTGAATGTTACAACGTATTTTTTGCCGTCATAGAAGTAAACAATCCAAATTGGAGTGATTTTTCTAAATAAAACGCCAAAAAAACTACTCTGACCAAAATTAAATGTAGACAGTGCCAAAAAATTAGTATAAGTACAGTATTTGCCTGTTTGGGGGAATACTGTTTAGTACAGTCCCCTGCCATAGACTGTATGTGGATTAAAGTGAATCAGATGAACCCTTTTTCCAAAGTTAAGAAATACAAAAGAAGTCAATTGTCTATCAAATTCATTAAAGACTGAAAGCTATATCATTTGATAAATTAGAATTGAAAGATAAGATTGAGATCGCTAAATTGCTTTCATCAACACGTGGTTCATTTTATGAACAGTGATATTAGAGGAAAGAATGACCCATATTTTGTCGGTCTGAAGAAACTTTTATTTTTCCAATCGTTTCAGTTAATGGAATTTATGGTATGCAAATGCTTTTATCTGTAAATGTGATATTGTAAGTAAATGCATAATTAGTTGTTGAGCTTGATTCAGTCAGTTTTCTTTTTTTACAAATTCAAACTATTATTTAGAATAATATCCCATGGCGTGCCCTTATTGTACAAAGCTATACTACATTTTTACAGTATTTGTGGTACGTCAGTGTGGTACCACCTTATTCTTTGCAGTTGGGACAAAGCATGAAAATACTTGTGAATGTGTCAGCAAAACAAACCTTAAAAGCAAACGTTAAAAAGACACAAAAAGCTATTTTTGAAATGAAACCAATGGATGACAAAATGTTCAATGTGATTGCCAACTGTCACAGCATCGCTAACCCTTCAGTGTGTTTTCCAAATCATGTTCGGGAATTAACATAGTTCATGTGTGTCAATGTGTTCATACATTCACATGCACAATAAAGTTTACCTTTTAAAATAAATGCAATACATCATATTTGTCAAAAATACATTTTTTTAAATCTAGGTCAAATCCTTGTTTAAAGGTAGATTCACCTATTCTTAATCTTAAATTGGAAAACTCTTTTGTCCATCTGTGGACAGCTTTACACTTGACTTGTGTGAAGCTTGACAGTTGTTGTTACACACTTAATGTTGGAGGTTGTAATATTTGTCAGAGAAAGATGTAGGATGACGGATAGACCAATGTTTACAACAACAATAACAATAATAATAATAATTACACTTTACTGTAAAACTTAAGAGCCAACTGAATGATGTCTTGTCATTTAAAACTTTCTCACGGTACATCATTACACATTTATCCAGGGAGTATTGGTGCTCTATTAAGGTGTCAATCAGGAGTCAAAGACCACAACGGACGTGTGTTATTCACACCGTCTTGTGATTTATGAAGAACCTTACAGATACTTTACTCACCAGAATCTTCTTTTGCTTTCATCTAAGTCAAATGTGCACTGACAAAGGCGCTACGTACCTTTTGGTATCTGAATGATTGAGCAAACCTGCTTTTTTGTTGTTTTTCTCCCCCTCAAATGCAGCTTAAATCAAAGTATGAAAGCTCTTTTTTTTTTTTTTTTATATATTAATCCATTTGATCTTTTAATGGATCATCAAGTCAACAACCTTCCATTTAGTGATTCATGTCAAACATTTAACGTCTAACATGCCATGCTGCTAAGCCTCAAAGCACAATGCCCTGCAATCATGTGATGTCAAATTTGGTGGAGTTTGGCATCTTGACAGGTACAAACAAAAAGGGAAAATGCAGTTGGATTTTGAATACAGGAATGAATAGTAACACAATAACTTTTGCAATAGACTCACATGTAATCTACTTTGCGGAAGAGGATGTTGACACTGGATTTAAGAAGGAATTCTGACTGCAGAGGTCAGAAGCTTCACGTTACTCTGAGTCCTTGTTGTCTGTGAGTGTTGGTCTCTCTTGTCTTAGTGTGCGTATTGCAGATATAGTGTATTGTATTGCCAAAACTCCATTCAACACCAGTGTAAAGACGGCGACACGGCACAAACACAGCTGGTGTATTCTCTTAAGATCAGTTAGTTCCATTTTCACAAGTCCCATGCAGCGATTGCTACACAGTGCTGATGGGGGGGGGGGGGTAATATATGTGGTGTAAAAATCAGTAAAAGCAATTCAAAACATTGTTAGCACCAGCGATAGGGTGGACGAGGATACGGTGATCGATGGTAAAGTAAAAAAAAAAAAAAAGAATGGGTTAAGCCTTTGTAAATAGTAAATGTGTGGAAACGCCCAGTGTCATTAAGATGAAGTATGATAACATGGACTGCTAGATTTGAACTTAGATGAAACTCTCAGAGACTTGTAGTCCCCAGTGTACACATTTCAGGTTTTGCTTCTCTTAACTGTGCGACTCAGAATCACCTGTTGGGAGATTTGAATGAATGTAAAAACCATGGATTGTACCATTTATAATTTCTGATTGTTTGGTTTCATTTTGTTTTTTGTTTTAACAGACATAATGCACTTGTATATAAGCCATACCTGTTGTTAAAATAAACCACTATTTATTGATCAACTATGGATATCAGTGAGTGCTTGATTTTATAACTATTATTAATATTATTCAAATTTAGATGACAGGCAAAAACATTTTTTCACTGCTTTCTTGGGGGCTTGATTACTTAAAAAAAAAAAAAAAAGAAATAACAAAAAGAAACAGAAAGGGTAGGGTTAGGTTGCTCAGGGGGACAACCTGGTATTGAACTCCCAACCTTCTAGTGTTTTGTTTGGAAGGCATACCACTAGACCACTAGGCTGTCACCACACAGTGAATTAGATTGTGTAGGTATTTAGTCATTAACCAAATGAACTTTGACCTGATGCTGGCACTAGATGAAAAGTTTAGGGATCACCAAAGTTATTACAATACATCCCATGGGGAACATGAATGTCTTCATGAAAATCCATTCGGTGGTTGATAAGACATTTCACTTCACACTTGTAAACCTCTTTGGTGGGGCTAGAGGAAAAAGTCAGGGGATCACCAAAGTCACTGGTATTCATCCTCTGGGGACCAGGAATGTCTGTACAAGATTTGATGCCAACCCATTTTAATAATTGTTGAAATGTTTCGTCTGGATCAAAGTGTTGGATCATCCGTCAGACCAAAGCTGCCGTCACTAGAGCCACAATGCTAGCATAGCTAAAAACAGCCAACTAAGGGCCCTGCCCAAGGTGGCTCCGGCTTTTTACCCAGTCCCCTGTGTTAGAATATAGTTTTTATATATTTCAGTTGAAATAATGCTTATGTGGTTGGTGAAATTATCACAACTGACTACAGCAAATCTGGGTGCAGGGTAGCAGGGTAGACATACTGGTTGGTTTTTGGATCTCCAGACAAAATGGGTTGGGGAATGTGTGTGTGAGGGTGGGGGGCTCAATACAGGCTAACAGGGTCCCCTAACAAATTAATCCAGCCCTGGCTGTAGCATTTTATGAACACAACTGCACCTGCATTATTCAACCTGCAACATGAATATCTCTGAGTTTAGAATATCAAAGTTCTATTTTTCAACCTGGAGTTTTAAACATTTGTTTTGTACAAGTCACAGTCCTAATTTAATCAGCTCACGTAGAGCTGCAGTCTTCAGTATTACACTATTAAAGTTTGACATTTCCCAGCAGAGAAAATAATTCCATACAATTTATAGAACAACCTTAATAACAGCGATTAAAAAAAAAAAAAAAAAAAAAAAAAAGGCCACATTTTCCCTGCATGGGACAGGGTGATGTCAGGAGGATGATGCGGCATGATCGTCTAGCCCACTGCATCAAACTGGAGCGCTCCTATTGGCTGACGGCGATATTAGGACGCTGCGCTGTGTGTCACGTCATCTGACCAGCAGCACGTTTCTCCATCTCATCGGCTCAGCACTAGTCCTTGAAATGAGGCAAGAGCAGATTTAGACAGAAAACACAGCGGCAAGAGACTGAAGACCGGACGCCAGTGAAGTTGCAACACAACGCTCTTTGCCCGCATCCGCAGAGCAACATGAGGGAAATCGTTCACATCCAGGCTGGACAGTGTGGGAATCAAATTGGGGCGAAGGTATGAATATTATTCATTTAGGAAGTGAGACAATTAACGTAATTGTTATTTAAATGCATAATGTGCCATGTGTTACTTTTGAGGGATTTTTGTGTTAACTAATTTACAGATTTGAGTTGTTTACGTGCTAATTAATGTTTTTGGCATAGCCTATATAAGTGCGTATCTCGTTTTTTAATTAAGTTTAAGATATATTTTTAATTGTTTATGTATGAGCAGGGTGCAGTTTGGCTGGGCTGTGCAGTGATGTGTCCCCCTGCGTGTCATTTTGACACCAAGCAGATGCGCACTTACAAAATTAAGACCTGCGGCACAGGCTTTAACTCGTTTTAATGCCATGTTATGTTGCGAAATGGCCACAACACCTGAAGTTCATATTATTATGTTCATCCCATCTTAGTTCTGGGAGGTGATAAGTGATGAGCACGGCATTGACCCCACCGGTAGTTACCAAGGTGATAGTGACCTGCAGCTGGAGAGGATAAATGTCTACTACAATGAGGCATCAGGTAAAAAATAAACTACATGTTTGCATCTTAATAATTAACCTACATAAAGCTTTGTTTCCATGACTCATATTCTTGAATGACCTCATGCTACGTATACCTCATTGGAATGCCACAGTATGCCAATGTCACTAATCTAGCTGCAAGAGGAAAGTAGGTCCCAGAAAAATGAGAACAGTGAATCTGCTAAAATATCTCTCTGTGTCTCCCTCCCTCTCTTTGTCTTTCTCTATAGGGAGCACAGGTATCTGCAGCCTCCATATAGCTGACCCCAGCCCACTGTGCCTTGATCTCATCTCAGTGTCTGATTTATTGACGTAGCATGTTGAAGGTCATTCCAAATGCATTGCGTGTCATTCCTCACAGCTGCAGTGCATTGAACGTTCAAACAACGAGGTTCAGTAATCATGCCGCTCTGTGACAAGTGATTCAACCTTTGAATTGATGCTTTCAGAGAAGGACAAGTCAGTGAAGAGCTCAATCCATGTGTAGACAGGATTGATATCACTCATTGGCTTTGAATAAATGAAAGGCTTGTACGTGAGGCTAAGCATATTCACTACCACTAACATATTTTCTAGCTGTAAGCATTATTGATCCTTTTTTTTCCATGTTGCATGCAGGCATCAGTGTCATCTACTGTACTGGTTCACAATTGAATTAGGATTGACTGAGCATCGCATGAATGAATCTCTCCTTAAAAAATGTGTTAGCTTACAGAATTAAGCAACATTAAGACGTACCCAGGCAAGACGAGGGGAAAAGAGGTATGGGTAGGGAAAGGCTACATCTTTCGTTGAATAGACTCTGCAGATCTCAGCACTTTGAAAGCTCCACTGGTCTAGAATAAGGAGTGCAGCAGGCTGCAGCAGTTCGCTTGCAAGAACGGTTACAGGCGAAGAGGGAGGAACAAAGTAAAGTGCAAGAAACAAACAAGAGAAGGCCCCATGTGGTCTTTAAAACATCCAGCTTGATGGACAGGATGTAGTATACTTTAAACAAAAGGCTGTTCACCTAAAAGATTATGTTAGCTAACAGTACTGCTGGAGTAATATCCTTTTAGATCGCTATGCTTAATATGACAGTTGGGTTTTAACTACAGATGTGCTGACCTCATGCACACTGAGGCTGTTGATATCTTACTACACCCTTCCATCCATTACCTCTCTCTGTCCCTCTTTCCTCTGGTCTTCTTTGTCCAAAGGCAGTAAATATGTCCCTCGTGCCATTCTGGTCGATCTGGAGCCAGGAACCATGGATTCGGTTCGCTCTGGCCCATTTGGACAGCTATTCAGGCCTGACAACTTTATCTTTGGTGAGTGGACAATAAAATACAATGTCATCACTCACCCTGATCCAACTGCACATACAATATATATATGTGTGTGTGTGCGTGTGTGCGTGTGTGTCAGCAGCTGCTGACATATCCTGTCAAGCTTAGCTTAGTTCCACCTGACAGCACTGTACAGTCATGTATATTTTCAGCACGTAGCTTCTGCAGCTTCTCAGCAATGTGCCAGTTTTGTGATGCATTGTCCATATGCAGCTGAGTCAGCTCTTGTGGTGACTCAGCGAAAAATAAATCTAGTAGGAGATGATGCTGCAGTGCTGGATACAGGCACCAATAAACTCCAACACAAGATGGCCCTCCTTTATAAGATTATAGTTCATCAAGAATATCATTTACTATGTCTAGGTCTTAAAAGAGTTAAAGAGCTCATTTACTAATGATTACATGCGTTTAATTGTTTTGATTTTCTCATTTATAATAATCAACTTAAGGTATTTGAGTGCATGTTTCTAAAAAGGAATACTTTACAAAGGTTGTCATGAATATGTTGTAACAAATGGCTTTATGAATGGTTAAAACATGATTGATCAATGCTGTATAGATCAGTAGTAAGACATTAGAAAGAACAACAGTACTAGTGTCCTCTGGGTACCATGAATGTCCGTACACAATTGTATGGCGATCAGATCAATAAAGACATTTGTTGCAACTTATAAACCTGTTATAAACTTATGCCCTTAGCAAAAAGTGGCAGCGATATTTATCCAACGATCCAACGATTTGTCTTTAAACGTTACATGCGTCATGCAGGTCAGAGTGGAGCCGGAAATAACTGGGCCAAGGGTCACTACACCGAGGGAGCTGAGCTGATGGACTCGGTACTGGACGTGGTGAGAAAGGAGTCCGAGAACTGCGACTGCCTCCAGGGCTTTCAGCTCACCCACTCACTGGGTGGAGGCACAGGTTCAGGAATGGGTACACTGCTCATCAGCAAGATCCGTGAGGAGTACCCCGACCGCATCATGAACACCTTCAGCGTCATGCCTTCCCCGAAGGTGTCCGACACTGTGGTGGAGCCCTACAACGCCACTCTCTCTGTCCACCAGCTAGTGGAGAACACAGATGAGACCTTCAGCATTGACAATGAGGCCCTGTATGATATTTGCTTCCGCACCCTGAAGCTGACCACACCTACCTACGGAGACCTAAACCACCTGGTGTCAGCCACCATGAGTGGAGTGACCACCTGTCTCCGTTTCCCCGGCCAACTCAACGCCGACCTCCGTAAGCTGGCTGTCAACATGGTGCCCTTCCCCCGCTTGCATTTCTTCATGCCGGGCTTTGCGCCCCTCACAAGCAGAGGCAGTCAGCAGTATCGTGCCCTCTCCGTGCCAGAGCTCACACAGCAAATGTTCGATGCCAAGAACATGATGGCAGCCTGTGACCCTCGTCACGGACGCTACCTCACTGTGGCAGCCATCTTCCGTGGCCGCATGTCAATGAAGGAAGTGGACGAGCAGATGTTGAGTGTGCAGAACAAGAACAGCAGCTACTTTGTTGAATGGATTCCCAACAATGTCAAGACGGCCGTTTGCGATATCCCTCCCCGTGGACTGAAGATGTCCGCCACCTTCATCGGCAACAGCACGGCCATCCAGGAGCTGTTCAGGAGGATCTCTGAGCAGTTCACTGCCATGTTTCGCCGCAAGGCCTTCCTCCACTGGTACACCGGTGAGGGAATGGATGAGATGGAGTTCACTGAGGCCGAGAGCAACATGAACGACCTGGTGTCGGAGTATCAGCAGTATCAGGATGCCACCGCTGACGAGATGGGCGAATATGAAGAAGATGAAATAGAGGATGAGGATGAGGTCCGTCATGACGTTCGCCACTGATTGTAAAACACTGACATGACACTGAGTGAAACAGTCCCTCAAAATATTGAATTGTTGTTGGACAGCGCAGTGAGATCATAAGAAGTACGCCAGAGATGCAGGCGTTCAACTACATATTGCAGTGTGAAGATCACAATGAAATATGGCTGTTAAGCTAAAGATGATATTACATAAACATATGGCTTTTACTGACAAAGATCACGAGTGGTGTTAAAACCTTACAACATGCAAGTACTATAGAAATTGGTTTTCCAAGTCATGCTTTGCAAGTGTCAAAAATAAATCTTGTTCTAAACACAGTTTTGTAACATTTACTCCAACATGCATTCACCCTTTCATGTCTCCAATAAAAGTTCCAGTCCTGTCAATACATGTCGTGTTTTTATTTGATCGATACACAGGAAAAAAAACAAAAACATAAGGGCAGCAGTTGTTTTAGTTGTAATGTGTTGATATATTTACCATAGAACTATGTATGGTATACATTAATTTCAGTCAGTTTATTTGATACATTATCAATTATCATTATCAAAGGTGTATAACTGACAACTCCTAGTTTGTGTGTTATATGGGGTCATAGTGTTGTTTTTCTTGCTCAGCAGCAGAATCAAGGAACATCCAAACAGGTTTTCTTAATGATGTTCTCGTAGCAGGGAGAGGCCGGGGCACTATTGAGACGTAGGAAGATGAGTAAACTCGTTCTGCATTAAATGACATTGTTATATTTGGTGTGCTCATTGCTATCTCATGTTTGCCAATAGATGAATTGGCAATAAGATCTTGTATTAATGGTAGATTCATTACTCATTGATATTCCCAGCACTTGATTTTTTATCGACCTGGCTTTTCAATACCGGTGCTTCCTCTGCCCTTCATTTGGGGTGCCAGTAATCCGTTGTTAAAGATTTACAATTGTGCCGAAGCACTGATTTGTTGACAGTAATAAAAATATAGAATCCCCCAGCTTTATCCTTAAATGTACTGTTAAAAAGTACACACATTTAGCTATGTGTGTATGTCCAAATGTACTTTTAATGTCTGCACGGTCTAAAGTTGAATTTTCGTGAACGTGCAGAAGCCATTGTGAAATCTTGATCTGTAGCACTTTTATGCTAATAGGCATTCGATTGCCACACACCCAAGCAACCAGGGAGGAGCCCAACTACAGTTATTAAATAAATCTTTACAACACATGTAAAGAACGTGACAGCAGAATTTCCAAATGCGCATCAATCACAGACGCTCTCAAATTGCACACGATGACAGCGGCGTGATGAAACTTGCTTAGGCATCAACACATCACAACCCTTGAGCACATGTTGCAGTTCAGATAGTTAGAACAAAATAAACTGGCTGTTGAACTATTCTCCAAGGGGTTTTATGCTTAAAATATGTCATACTCCTGGTTACACCCCAATAGCAGCTGTCAAAGCAAGAATTTTCCATTTGACAGTTGGTGAAAAACATCTGCTTTCACAAGACTGACAGCCTGATGAGCAAAAAACTGTGTCACGGTGGGGAAAAGGTGAGGACTCAAATGCAAAACGGCAGACGAGGAGATTAACAAAGAGAGGGCTTTATTCCAAAAAGCTTACAAAATAACAAAAATACAAAAGGTAAAAAGTAAACCGAAAAGATAAACCAGGATGACACGGGAAGCACGAGGAAGCAGAAGGAGACATCTGCAAGGGTGACACTTAGATGATGAACTGACAAGGAACACTGGGAAAGACAGGGATATATACACACAGACACTAAACGAGGGGAACGAGACTTGTTTTGGAGAATTGATCATTTTTGAGGAAATCAAAAATGGATTTTAAATAAAGTGAAGAGAGAAAAAGAGAAAGAGCTTTACAGGGTAGAACTGAGTTACAGGTCTGATTCGTTAGAATCCCACATCACATGCGGTGTGTACTGAAAACTTTGTTGGAAATTGAAAAAAGTATGTAGGGCGACATTATCTGGGCTACATCTCTGTTTTGGTCAAATACATAGCGATGCATTGGCTAAATAGTTTTGTGGAAGATTTTATAACTATGGCTGCAGAAAGCTTCTACATACGACAGTGTGTATGAAGAGAATTATGTAAATATACACAAACTGAACAATGTCCCTGAACAGTGAAGAAACAGAACAGTTAATGGAATAAACCACATAAGATATACAGAGAAATGTGCCATAAGCTGAAAAATACATTTTATTCAATTTTTCAACACAACGATGAACACAAAAGTTCATTATTTAGTCATACTTAAATGTCCATAAAGCTTATTATAAGAAAACAGGACAAGGTTTAACTGTCTGGACAAACAGGAGTCCCTTTTGAATTTTTCTTTTACTCTTTATTAAGCATCCTGAGAACCAGACTCATTGTTAACTTTTACCAACTCAACAGAAAACACATCCCTGCTGTATCTGAGACTCTGTATTTCCCCAGAAGGATGCATACCTTAGCGAGAGTCAACCCCATACCTTACTCCCATCTGTTGACCGCATGACTGGTTGTCTGATACCTGAGATAGAGGTCGAACATGTTCTTTGACTTTTGTGCATCTTCCTATAAGTAACATAACAAAACTCAAAGGCCTCATTGACTTTATCCTTGAATGCAAACAAAAATAAGCCAAAGAGCGAAGTCTCAGATCTGCTTAGAAAGATGAAAATTAGCCCTTTTTGCGACTACATCTCATTTAAAAACCACTCTTCTCATTTTCAGACTTTAACTGCATTGTAAATGACCTGTATACTAATCCATTAGGGAAACCTGATTTTCTACTTTCTCTTCTTTGTTTACGTTAAGCATGGCTGACTCCTTTATTGGACAGCTACAAAGAAACCAGTTGTATTCATTCTACATAGGCATGCCAATCGTCTACTTGGAAAAGCTTGAAGCTAAGTCCTGTTGAAACTTCACTGAATGAAGCAGAAATTGTTGTGTAGTAGAAAAGTTGACGAGTGAAGTTGCATTATATAGAACCACACCAAGAACAAGACCATTCCATCACTGTTGTGCAATTATCACCGCCATGTGCAATACTCACTTTTACAACTTTTTATCAACCACTTTGTACTTATATATTACATTTATTCTATTTAACTATTGTGTTCTCGCCACTTCACATGTTCTTTTGCTGTAACAAGGTAAATGTCCTCGTTGTGGGACTAATAAAGGATTTCTGATTCTGATATAGACATTATGATCAGCAATTTTAAATTGAATATTTCAAAACACCATATATATTTATCAAACACTTCCAGAAAGAGTATTTCACAACACAGTACTTGCATATGTGGACAGATGTATTGGTTTACACATGATTTGCAGTGCAAATAAATACACAGTTTGGTTTTTTTGACTGACGCCTTTCCTGTTAAAAGCTAAATGACCGAAACATCGCATCAGTAAAAATGTTCTCTTTAAACTAAGACACTATGTGTAGTGTCATCTAAACACGTGTGCCTCTGCCCTGCACCCCGTGCTCTTGTTACTACACAACAAAAAAAACTGGTCAATACAAGAGATTTTTTTTCTATTGGATTTTATTACGACAGAAAATGCAAAACTTGAAACAAAAATCAAACATCCTCGTTATCATGTCCAGTACTGCTTTAATGCTGCACAGTTCCAAGCAATATATGCTATATTCATATTATAACTAGAGATGTAAAACATATATATCGATAGCAAAAACAACAATATCAAACAGCGTCATTCCACCAAATGTTTTCAGTGCTTGGCAAGCTCATGTTTGATTACTTTACCTACTCACATACCCAAATTATGTTACCTTTACACACAGAAACTCACAATAAACACAACATATTAGAAGCCTATCTGATAATTATAGCAAAATATACATTTTCAGGTATTATACACTTTCTTTTTTTATACAGATTTGGCACTTAGATTATTTAGATCAAATTGGAAAAGAACAATTTAGAAACCTACACATATTCTATAGAAATAATAAAAATAGTGCAACAATAAAAGAGAGAATTTGTGCAGTTTTCTTTTCTTCGGTGTATAGTCTGTGATGACTATGTTGGTTGATAAAAACAGTCTAGTCCCTTCACTGTATCATACACTTTCATTAGTTCTACAGTACAAACAGCTTTTATCTATGTTCCAAGCAGTGGCCACCTATATAACAATCTCTTGATGAGTTAGTATAACTTATTTCAACACTCTAAAAAGGTCAGCAGGACGGCTTAAGGCATAGCAAAAATATTACAAAATGTAACCACGGCACCTTCAGAATCACACCACACTATGAAAATACAGTTCTCAGAGCACTAAATGTAGTAATCAAAGTCTACATGAATACATGCAAAATTATAGTAGCTACAGAAACGTGGTTCTTTAGTGACTCTCAAAATAACTGTACTTCTCAAGACTAACGACTTTTGGTATAATTATAGTCATTTTAACAGGACTTTTGGCACGTGACATAAGTTTAGGATTCTATGAGCTTCATATTCTGCGTTGCTCTAATCTCGAAGAAGTTAACACAATTAAGATTTTAACGGAAACATGTAGATACATAGTGATCATAGTAAAAAAAAGTATTAATCCGTATTTACATGAATATTTGCCAGGGGATGAGATATTATCTGTATGCTTCATAAAAACCTCGTTAGGCTTTAGGAGCATGTAAGTGGATCATAATTTACTACTTACATATAGCTGCAATTTAAAATGTTGGGGTGGATAATCTTTTTGTTTGTAATCTGCTTTTTTCAGTTTCTCATCTTAGTTTGATCGGTACATAAACACTGTTGTTTTGTTATATTTACTTGGCTGTTCCTGCCCTGAAGCCATTTAGTTTTGCACCTAAAATATATATATACACAACGATAGTTTATGTCATTTGGTGCCGAAATGGTCATCGTTTGGACCAAAGAAAGACGGAAATCGCACTCGCCAAGGTTTTCCCTAGGCGAGGATGCAATGAAAGAAGTGATATAATGCCTCTTAAAATCAGTTGCATTGTCCCTATTCTGTACGTTACACTTATACTGTGAAGTATACACTTTCAACTAAAGTTGACAGAGCCTAATTCTAGCAGGTAGTTTTGGCAACGACAAATGTCAGAGTAATTTTCCTAAACAGCGTTGGTATGGAAATCCAATTCCTTTTATGGCTATGGTAGTCATGGAGTCAAGTTACATACAGTGAGCAGTAGTGTTCTCACTAGATGAGGACATGCATCATTTCACTTGTAGACTAAACTATCCTTTTACAAGTTTTACCACAATTGATCACAATCTATCTATCTGTATGAACATAATCTGTATGTATTGATATACTATAGTATATTTTAGTATACTGAAATATATGTCAGTATATTTACAAGTGTGACATTAGTGGATATGCTAAAAAGAAAAAAGGTTGCTTTTACGCTTTTGTACTAGATTCAATATTTCTCTCTTTGACTGAGACCTTCTTACGTTGAACAACCACTTTCTGGCTTCCTTTCATTTTGGTTGGGACTTTAAGAGAAAAGTCATCAGTTGACCCTGTGGAACCGTGTGAAGCCAGTGAAATACTCTGAGTTTTAAACTGCGAACCGTTACCACCTTTGACCTGCAAACCATGCTCCGCAGACACATTTCCTGTCTGAATAAAGCCGTGTGCTAAGTGGGCACCTTGCCCTGCACCTAAGGACTCGTTCTCCACTACCAACACTTTTCTGGACCTGGAGAGAGTTCCTTGTGAAAGGCCTTGTACTACTTGCCCTGTCATTCCACCCATTCCTACTTGCCCTATGATTCCACCCATTCCTACTTGCCCTGTGATTCCACCCATTCCTACTTGCCTATCTACAAGGACCATACCCTGAGAACCTTGCAGACCACCAACCTGCACCAGCCCCTGACCTAAACCAACTTGGCCTACATGACCCATTGCCTGCTGGTTACCCCCTGCCACAAGCACCATTTGAGGACTGGGCTCGACTACATACATGGGCGTGGCAGCATAGTACATAGTGGGCTGCTGTATGAGCATCGTCTGAGTGGGAACCACGATATTGTCGTTGACATGTACTGTGGGAACGATGGTTGAACCCTGGGCTGTCCCAGTGATTCGCTCCTCACGCAGGATGGTGGAGGATCCAGACGCTACATTGGGGGTGTTGAGGGTGTTGAAGGTATTGAGGGTGTTAACGTGGTCCCTGTCCCTGATTGTCTCTGTGTGACTACGGACATGAGTTTCGGTGGAGATGGCGGGAAAGACAGGAGACACTGGTCTGGGTGAAGAGAAAGAAACCCCTGCATTCACAGACTCGGTCGCCAATGCTGACCCGTGACAAATCTCAGCCAAGGTTTTGAATTTAGGCCCAAGGTCATTGAGGAACTCAAGGTCATTCTCATTCTCAAGAAGGCTGCAGCAACCTACAGAACCTGCCAGGGACCCCTGACCCTCATAGTTATAGAGCAGCAGACCGTCCTTCTGCTGGGAATGGTTTGCAGCATGGTTGGATTTCTGAAAATAAGTAGAACCAGAATATATTGAGTCTTGTTATAAAAACAACATTTTAATTCTAAGCTTTTGTTGAAAATCACAAGATGTTGGATGTGGTGTTTTATGTACTCACATTTGAATAATAATCCCCCAGGAAATTATCCGATAGAGCCATCCCATCGAAGACCCCTCCATGGTATTGGGAGAAACGACGTTCGTTTCCTGCCATCAACCCACCATCCACGTACTCCCTCCCCATCTGCCCACTAGAATGGTTATATTGGTTGTACAAGTGCATGTTCTCGGCTGTCAAGTTGGAAGAGTTTTGAGCACCGGATAAGGCTAATCTTCCATCTGCAGCTCCTACTTCAGTCGGTCCACCTAGGTACCCACGATCTCCATAGTTGTTGAAAATGTTGACATTGCTATTGTCACCCACAACTTCCAATGGCACGTGAAGAAGAGGAACGTCCTGTGGGAAAAATGTGAGATCCTGTTAGAGATGCAGCATTTTAGGCCAATTTGGTTGACACATTTTTTAAAACTAAATATATCCAAATAGTATTTATTACTAATCAAAGTACCTTGTCTTCTCCCTGTCCCTCAGTGTGATATGAGATGAGCTGCTGTTTCGTATCATATGGAATGGCCTTGAAATCTCCAAGAGCTGCTGCACCTCCACACAGGCAGAACAGCAGAAGAAGGGGCAGCACTGCAAAAATACATGTTTCACACTATGTCAACAGAAATTCTTATTAAAAAAGTATACTGGTCAGAACAAATAAAGTCCAACCCATCAATTATTGAATTACTTCCATTCAACAAAAGGGGTTAAACTCACTAACATGTAAGAGTTAAGATCTGCCTGTTTCAAAAAAGATAGCGGTGATCCACCTATTCTTTTTTAATTAATCTCTCCCTGCACACTATACATGCTGGGTTTGGCAACCTTGTAGAGAAAAGTTAAGGATCCTTATCATTCTATCAAAATAACTAACCAGGTAGAGAAAAGGTCATTAGTAATAATCTACTCACACAGCAGAAGAAGCAGTCCCAAGAGCATAAGCAGGATACCGGCAGCTCCAAACTCAGCAGTCTTTTGAATGCGCCGCTTACAGGTTTTAGTGACATCATTGCAACGACACACAATTACGTCCATCATCTGAACATCAGCACATAACTTTCCCTGCTGGTCTCTGACCTCCAGTGCCACTTTGTACGTGCCAGGCCACAAGTTGGATTGGTCTCGCAGAATGGCCGTGGTATCTGAAGAAAGATGAAACCCACATTTAAAAATGTGCTGCACGAGTTACAAAGAAGTTTGTTTGTTTGTGTCTTGCAATATATAGCAATGCTTGCTTTATTTATACGGAAGTGATAAAACCAAGATGGACCTTTTTTCCTCGACCAAACTTTAGAGATTAGGCTAATAAAATGAACGATGCGTCCATTCGATTTGAGTGTCTCAGTAATCCATATCAGTGATTAAACATGCAAACTAGAAGTGCCCTGAAACTAGAAGATGGAATTGGGTAAAAAAAAGTGCTATCCAATTATTTTTGCAATTATTCTTTGAGAAAAACAAAGAATAATGAGTAATATGTTTTGAGATTAATGTATTTATTATAATATTATGTACTGTAACAGCTCCTCCACTTTTAATTAAGATATACTGTACATATTTTTTTATTACATTCTGTACACCCTTTTTTCTATATTTATATTTCTTGTACACAGAAGTTTTCTTTTTAATAATATTTCTGTACTTTCTCTTGTTTTTTATTTATCCTACTGTGTTTATGTATGCATCATTCCACACCAAATTCCTTGTATGTGAAAACCTACTTGGCAATAAACCAAATTCTGATTCTGATTATGGTAATGTATTTGCAGCAACATAACATGTTTGTGTTATTCACACACGTGTGTACCATCTGAAGCCAATTAAATGAAAAAAACAACTATACAGCATTGAAATGATCACAATCTGATTGCAAGTCTCTAGAAATCTAACATTGTTTAGCCAAAAACTAGAGCTGAATACTGAATTAGTCTTAAAATGCCTCTTTAATGTAATCCTTGTAGAGCAGTTAGGCCAAATTTAACGCTTTTGCGGGAACTTTTCCAAGACGTAATTGTAACGTTACCATTAAGATGCTCCACTGTCCATTTCTCCTTGCTGCTCCCCTGAATCACAGTGAAGGCAAATGGTGCAGAATTGGGGAACTTGTCTTGGTCTACGGCTGTGGCGTAGACCACATTGTCATCGAAGCACATGGTCTGAGTTGTCGTGGTCAGTTTCGGACAGTGATCATTAAAGTCCTCCACCTGAATGGCTACGGTCCCTGTGGCAGTTTTTGCGGGAATGTCTGAAATCCAATCAAAAGAGAGATTAATATTAAACCTGCACCACATCAGTCCACTGGAGAATAACGTTAACTTTCACTTTTACAGAACTCACCATCGCTGATGGCTAAAATTTTGGCATAATATGTTCCATTGACCAAGAACAAGGACTCTCTGTCAGGCATTTTATTCAGCCTGATCTCTGCTGTCTTTTGGTCAATAATCAACCAGTTGTCATCATCTTTGAATTTAGCATACCTATAAATATGAAAACCAATATATGTGAGGACAAAAAAGAAAACAAGCTTTTCATGCAAAATACATCAATTCAGAGATATCTATACATCTGTTGTTCGTGACATCTTTCACGATGTTGCCGTACCTTACGTTGGTGGCTGTCTTTAAGGTGTCACTGTCAATAGCAGCGTAGGTGGCGATGACTTTGTTGATGGAGATGGAAGACTGGTCCTCAGACAAAGTCACCACTTTGACACTTGGTTGGAATCGGGGGCCTTCCTTCTGATTTATCACATTGATTTTAACGGGGTAGGCTTTTGAGGTGGACCCAGACCCAGACCCAGACCCAGACCCAGACCCAGACCCAGAACCAGACCCAGACCCAGACCCAGACCCAGAACCAGAACCAGAACCAGAGCCAGAGCCAGAGCCAGAGCCAGAGCCAGAGCCAGACTTACTGCCAAAATTGTATGCTGCTTTGTTGCAAACAGCCACTTCCAAGTTTATCGTCTTTAATTCTTCATAGTCCACGGCCTGCAGATTCAAGCATAATACATGAGCTTTTACAGTAATGTATAAATGTATACCCTTCCTAGTTAAAAGTCACACTGTTTACAATTTCAGTCCATCAAAAATTAAATGACATTATTTTACCTTATTAATCATGATAACTCCTTCATTGGTCTGAGAATCAGTAGTGATGCTGAAATAGCCTGCCTCATTCCCTGAAACGATTGTGTACACAGACTGCCAGTTTTCAGTGTGAATCAGATCCATGTCAACGGAGTGGACCCTCATCACTTCCATGTTGTAAGTGTTCTCCTG
Organism: Cottoperca gobio; assembly: GCF_900634415.1. Lineage (NCBI taxonomy): Eukaryota > Metazoa > Chordata > Actinopteri > Perciformes > Bovichtidae > Cottoperca > Cottoperca gobio. Next base: position 10,428,357 of record NC_041371.1, read on the forward strand.
CACATTCCCTTCATACTGCAAATAAAACACACACAAGCTGTTGCTTTAGAACAATATTATTATAAAAAAAAGAAGAAAAAGAATAGAAGTTTTGGTTGTGTGTTTACTGTGTAACACCTACTGATTCTTGTTCCAGGGTTGGAACATTGTCATTTATGTCCAGAATTTGGACCGTAACTTGTCCGGTTCCTGCGTTTCCTCCCCCTTGTCCACCCATGTCTATGGCTCTTATAGTCAACGTATATGAATCTTGTTTCTAAAAAAAGAAATAGATCAGATATTCGATGCACTGATTAACACATTATAGGTTTATTTGTTTCCATGGGTATGACTCTGGAGTTAAACAAAATGCACAAAAGACTACTTTCTTATTGACTGTGATACCACAAGTGACTGGGAATTATGTTTATGGTAGTGTGATGATTCTAACTGGACAGTTGGATAGTGATCCGACTACTGCTTTACGAGAATTTTGCATCGGTTAAGATCCTCACCTCCCTATCTATGGAGTTCTGGAGAACCGTGATCTCTCCAGTCTGAGAGTTGATGAAGAACAGCCCAGCTGTGCTACTCTCCTCCACAATGCTGTAGTAAATACTGGAGTGGAGTGTGTTCACTTGATCAGCATCAGTAGCCATTACTCTCATCACAACAGTACCTAGGAATCACCAAAGAGAATGAAATAATAGATCAGTTCATTGAGTGCAGGTAAACATATTTAGCTTTCACAAATATACTGTCGATGACTTAAACTACCTGCTTCACATGCTTCACTGACAGATCCGACTTGCTGTACTGTAATGACCGGTGTGCAGTCATTCTCATCCAAAACAGTAATTTTAAGGTCAATATCGGTTTCAGCGAAGGTCCCGTCGGCGAATTTCGCCGCACCTTTTAACTACAAAAAGAGACATCAGAACTACTTTAGTATTTCCTTGTAGAACTTAAGTTAACTTAAGACTGTAAATACTTTAGATTTTACAAACAGGAAGTGCTCTTACATGAAAGAAGGGGGTCGCCTCTCGGTCCAGAATGGAATAGATTTTCACGTAGCCAGTTTCACGGTCGATACCAAATACACCTACAGGTGGCTGGTCTACACCAGGCCCCGAAAGATAATAAAATACCTTTGTATAGTTCTCCTTATCAGAGCGAATCTGAAAAATAAATACACAAACACAAAATAAATCCAACTGATCTAGAAATCTTCAATCTTATCTCAAAGTATAAGAGTAGAGATAGCTTCTTCTTTTTATACTGTAATTATTTATTATAATTACAAATAAATGTACCTAATTGTTCTAACTGTATTCTATGAGTCATAATTCAAAATAATGCTGTTCAGATCCTGTGGCAACAAAGCATGTGACATAATATGCAGTGGTGTAAAGTAATTAAGTACATTTACTCAAGTACTAAGATTTTATATACAAAACATATAATCAGTGTATAAAATAAAATACATTGTTAGAGATTAAACTGCTAACAGTATCTGAAACAGTTACAGTTAGCTCCACCTAGACAACATAAAATACCGTTTACGTATCATAAAATCAAAAAGAATGATCCAATAATAAACCTGTAACACTGACAGTAGTTAGTTACTTACTTAGTTTTGATAATAGGTGAAGATAAGCTCTCGAACAAAAGGTGAATGTGTGTCTAAACATCAGACAGAGATGTACTCAATGTCAAATAGTGTGTTCTGAACTGACTCATCACAACCCTGGAAGTCGGCCCGTGCCTGAGGAGATGTTGTCATACATACTCAGACTAAGCTAGACTTAAAGCAGACAAAGACTTCAAGATAAAACCACAATGGGAAATACTATAAATATATTTGACAATGATTTAGTTATTGTAAGGAATTAAATGTAGCTGTGCCTACATTCAATATCTGCATGGCTGTGAAAACGTGTTTTAAACAATCGAAAATAAAGAATTAGGAACTTTAGAAAGAAAGAAAGAAATAGTAGGTTACACACTCGAGCGATACTCTGCAATCCGGTGTAATCATGGTTCTCCTTCAACTGTCTGGGAGCTATGATCCATTCTCTTTTCTGTCTCTGTAACCCTGTCCCTTTTCCTTCGGTCCCCACAGGAGCAAGCTGCAGGTAAACAAAGAGGGTGATCATTATTAATGTGTGAAAAATACAAAAATCATACAGCATATTATTGTTGATCCTGACTCATTCACATATGGCATTATCTTAGCATGAATTATTGTTACATCATGAGGTAAACCCATTGGGGATCTCAGGGATTAAAAAATAAAAATAAAAATTACTGTCAATAAATATGACCTGTCAAAGATGTTTTAAATATATATACAATCTAATATGTAATTCTCTCTTTTACTTTGAAAATGATACAAAACTTTACACAACATAATTGGAACATGCTAATATCATCATCCATCGTACAATCTGCATCTTAATTGTCACAAAACTAAAACTATTTCACACGAAATATTCATCAGGGGAAATCGACGCGTTATAACGGCTTTATCAGGAACATGACGTTTTCTCCACATCTAGTAGTATTCAGGGAGATAATGATGGAAAGCTGGTTTGCTATAGAGGAAACAAAAAACAAAAACAAAACAACAGCTTTTGCGTGACCTTCCAGCAAAGTATACGAGGGTCCATGGAGATTGCGCATTTTAGCCGCATAGCCGATGTTTTTAACTTTAACTACGTGTAGAAATAAATCCCATGAGCTAATGCCCGTCCAGAGAACAGCCACACCTGTTTAAGACCCGATAAACACACGATCGTGAACATCTTAACAACGTGAAGCGCTTATTGAGTGGTTTACTTACAGTTAGGAAGAACACCAGCAGAATAGAAATGCTGCATTTCACCAGGAGAGCCATCGGCTTCGAAAATATTAACTTTTTAAATCCTCCTCTTGAAGTGAAATCGCGTCAACTTGACTATATGTGTAGTCGAGCGTTGCTTTCGTACAGACTTTGACCCTTCAGAAGGGAGGAAGAACTTTTACAGCAATAGGCGGTTCCTATCTCAATTTGATTGCTCACAGCTACTCCTGATAAAAAGGCGGAGAAAGGAGGTGGCCATGTCCACTGTGAGCACAGCAGTTTGTGTACAGCCTATTGTCTTTGAGATTATAGAGAGCCTGCACTCAGAGGAAATCACTCCAAATGTTGCCAATAAAATGTGCCCAAACCAGACATGCTTTGATTATGAATCTGAAGTGGAAATATGTGAAATAATGATTTTATGGATACAAACAATACTTAACAATAAGTTTCCATCTTGACTTGTGTGATCAAATCTGTTTTTTTATTGATGTTTTTGGTATTCAGTAAAAAAAAAAAAAAAAAAAAGGACTTTCTCACTCATCTGTAAAACATCACCTGTGCCTGTGAAATTCCTAAACGGTGCATTCAGCTGCACAGTAGACTGTGTGTGAGTGTGGTGACATGTAGGCGTTGGTGAGTTTGTTTAACAGAGAGAAAAAAAAGAGTTGTTGCCAAGGATACATGAAACTTTTAATCCTCACGGTCAAAGGTGTGTGGGAGAGGAAATACAGTATTGGTTGTATCTTGCCCGAATGGGCCATTAGTTTCTACAAATGAATTATGAAGCATTTGTCTGACAGTGAAACTTACATTTTACTGGAATTATGCAACCTGTCTTTTTTTTTATAGAGTAATTGCCTTTTGAGCAATACTTTATTCTTCAATGGCTTTCTTAATCAGCCTCTAACAGCAATGCAAGCACAAAGGTGAAAGGGTGGTTTCGACGGTGCCATGTGCCATGGTAGAAAGTTGCACGTCACAAAAATGCCAGCGCCCTTGCTCGGTCCACACCCATCTTTGGACTCCATGTGTCCAAACGACACACCTGTAAAGTTTGGTCACTGCATCTTAGGTTGTGAGGCTATCACGATGACAAAATACTAACACAGACTCACAAGGTGTAAACAATACCAGTACAGGTGCGCCACACTGTAATACACACTGGTAACTGGCTTTTTTTTAAATGTTTGATTGCAACATTTAATTAATTTCAATGTGACAATTATTACAAATGACAGACAGATATTAGTCACACATACACACACCACTGAGCAACTTGTCTCACCCGAATACTAGCCATCACATTTGACGTGAGTGCTCCACCGGCCCACCCCGCCTCTTTCAGGAGTGGAGAGAAGGGTGGAGTATTGTGAAATACTTTCTCTGTAATACATGTCATTGTGATAGCCTTTACAAATATTACACGTGTCTGAACACCTCACGCACGAGCTTTCTGGCATTTGTGTTGCGCCCTGGGAGCACACACGATTTGTTGTCGTCATGCAGGTGGTTTATGGCAAACCAGATGTTGCAACATCATATGATACACGTAGTGTAATACCTGGTAACATAATAACAATACTAAACAGATGTGTTCGAACACACACACCCTGCTATCTTTTGAAGTGAAAAAATCAGCCTTCTGAGAAATTAATCATCTTTAGTTTCGGCTGAACTTTACTATTCAGAAGAAAATTCATTATTAAGCGATGATTCGGTTACTTACACAACCTCATTCACCTCGGATTTGATCATAATGAGTGGAAAGTGTGGGAGCGAGAGGTCAGACATCCTGTCACCAATAGAGTAAGCAGAAACATAATTAGTTGATCTGTTTAAGCCTACTTATTCTGTGTACTCTAAACACACACTGAAGCTTGAGTACATCCATAACTCACTTTCATTTTAGTTTGGGAGTGACACAGGAGGGTATTTAGCTGGGTCTGTTTTGTATTTGCTGTTAAGACTCCCAGCACCAAGCCCTCTCATTATGTCTACGCCCATGACTCACAGCAGCGCAGTCTTCCTGACATTTTTGTTCACCTTTCCTGTTGCAGCCCCACACAGTCTGACTTCCCTACGGACAAAAAAAAAACAAGTTCTCCCAACCCCATTACAGCAGTTGGCTGGCTAGGCCACTATGTCTTTTATCAGCAGTTTACAGAGATAGTGAATGTTTGACTGTGGGAGCAGAGCCTCCCCCACACCAGGCTTCATTCAGCACGCATTCCTGTGGCGTTAAGTGAGGAGTGCAATCCTGTTCCTCCTACCAGAATGCTTGAGTGGAGAGGAGAAAGGAGTGGCATGCAGGGGTCAATCTCTGTGTAGACCTGTGAGACATTTCTCAGACCAGAAAAACAAACAGAAACAGTAACAATCCCAAGCATAATGGAAAACAAAAACAGAAAAAAAACTAAAACATGTACACTTTTACTTTCCCTCTGTCGTTTACACAACTAAAACCACCTGCTCAGCATTAATATAAATCAATATATTATACCTGCAAGACATTATAGTGCTTTTATATGCAATTGTTTCGTATATGGTACAATATTTATACAATTCAATGTGACATTATAGTGTTTAGCTTTGTGTTGATGTTTTTCTAAAAATGTATTATAGAATTACTTCAACTGGCAGAATATTCAAGGAATATTTCCCCCTGCTGGCAGGAAAGTGTATATATAAATGCAAAGCTTTTTTACGAGTTGACGTAAAAAACGGTAATAGCAACATAACACTGAGTACAGCCCGAAGGTGCTTTCGTCCTGCGGATCTCACCAGGGAGGATCGCAGTCTGGGTGTGGCAGCAAAGGTGTGTCTGTGTGTTGACTCACTTGTCAGATACAGTGGTTCAGACTAAAGTCTGGCCATCCCCATTTACAGAGCAAGTGCAGGGACACAAGCGTTTCCTCTTCTGCTTTTAACGCTGCGAGAAATCCCTCATCTGTCACTCTTTGAACGATTCACTGCCGAAGGAATTCTGCTCCTACGGACAAAAGTCGATCATAAGTTTTCAAAAATGGCGAATGTTTTAATTTTCAGCTCCTGCTTTGTGTTGGTAAGTGCGTGCAGTTTTTTGTTTGATATCCTCTGTGCTAATACAAACGGCTTTTGTCGATACAAATGTAACGTGTTAAAGCCTCTAACTTGTGTAAATAATTACGGGAAGTGTTGTTATAATGTAATTATTTGGTATTAAAGGTGCACTTTGGTTCAATAAGCCACTTTAAAAGTAACTTAAAGGTCGACTTTTTAAAAACGTTTTTTTTTTTTACTGTACTTCAGATCCTGTCCGGTGTGGAGTCGTGTTTGATCCCGAACTATCAGTACATAACTGTGCCAAGTACAATTGAAATTGGGAGACACATTACAACAGGTACTTCACTCATTACTTGTTCATGAATTTATTTATCGAAAAACTTTTCTCCATTACAGCTTGAATTATTTCCTCCTGTATTGGCTCCTGCTTTTGGAACCGCCTTTCACCTTTTACCCCCTCTCTCGGTATTTTTTCAGTTGAAACTGCCGGCTGCGACCCCAAATCACTGGTCTTAACTTCGAGCGACACACGTTTTAAAATAACAAGTAATGGAGAAATAGAAGCTGCAAGTCTTGTGTCAGTGGCAAGAGAACCGCCGACATTTTCTGTGTGGGCTCACGACAACAGTGGGTCGAAAAGTGAGATGGTTGTTCACCTTATCCAAATAAAGGTACACAAAAAAATGCATGATTTTGTATTCTTTTGTACCTTGTATTCTTTTCATTTGCAGATTTAACATTCTTAATACTTTAACATTCTTTACCTGTTTGCATGTCACAGCCCCAATCCCCAACCTACCTGAGGCGCTCAAAGAGACGTTGGAGTCCCCCACCCTTCAACATAATGGAGAATGATGTCGGACCTTATCCAAAACCGATTGAAAAGGTAATCTTAATCTTGAACATATTAAATACTTTTGGGTTGTAGTGTTTATATGGTTCATACTACATGACTTTCAAGTCTTTATCTCAACAAGTCCAAACTGTTTCTCATTTTTTCCCCCTCTTGCTGCACATGCCTCTCTTTTCTCACGTTACAATCCACCCCACCCAGAGACACACCTAGTAGACATGCTTCCGACTGACTTCATTCAGGGATAATTCCTTTTCTGTTTTTAAAACCTTAACTGCAAGATTGTCTATTGAAATATGGGTTTACGTGCGTTAACGTGTTTGTTGGGTTTCTGTTGTAGATCGTATCGGACTCGGAAGTCAAACAGGAAGTGTACTACATCATAAGTGGGCCTGGTGTCGACAGTCATCCGGTGGGAGTGTTCTCTCTCCACCGTGATACTGGGATGTTGATTGTGCACAGGCCAGTTGATCGTGAGGAATTCCCAAAATTCATAGTGAGTGTGAAACAGGGCTGCAACCAATGATTATTTTCCTCAAAGAATCGACCATAAAACTGTCACCATTTCCTAAGGTCGTAGGTCACAAGTGAGAAGTTGGAACTAGGTACACTAATGTTTTGGGATTTTTGCCTGGAAAAAACCCCCAACGATTTAAACAATTGGTTGAATAACCAAATAATAACCACTAAAGTTTTGTATCTAGTGTGACACCAAAAATGTTCATGATGTGGATTTAACCCTTAAATGGAATAATTCACTTCAAAAGGCTAATCTGACATTGAAAATAACACCCTATGATATACTTTACACTGCTTTGTATTTTTGAGTGTATTAACCTCATAAACAGTTTTGTCCCGTCCCCCCCCCCGTCCCCCATCACAGTTAAGGACCAGAGTTTTCAGCACGAAAACTAATCAGGAGACAGACAAGTATTTGGACATCGAAATAATTGTAGATGATGTGAACGACAACGCTCCGACATTCAAAGACCCACTACTATATACCGTGTTGGAGCAATGCCCCACAGGTTAGGAACATGAACTACACACCAGTTAATCCTGCGGTATTTGATCTTCAGCGTGGCTGATAATAAACTTGATGATTATGTTTTGAACCTCAGGGACAATAGTGGGGAAGGTGAATGCTCATGACAGAGACCAAGAAGGAAGTCGCCACGTCATGATCAAGTATACTCTCTTGGATTCATTAGATCGGTTTGCAATCCACCCTGCCACAGGTATAATCACCTCAACAACTAACACCCTGGACAGAGAGGTGAGCAGCAGCAGCATTTAATATTTCTGAAATACATACACAAGCTTCATCTTGGTCTCTTGCCTTAACGTGTTATTTACCTTTTTACGTTTACATGTTTTCTTTAGGTACAAGACAAGTATTTGGTGACGGTACAAATCAAAGACATGAACGGTGCAGATAATGGTATGTTCAACACAGGAACAGCAACCATTACTGTGGGAGATATCAACGACAACCCACCGACTTTCACAGTACCGTCTGTAAGTGATAAGCAATTAGTAAAAAAGAAAATCGAATTATACACAACATTTGATATAAAGTCTTTGTTATCAGTGTTTTACTCAAATATCGGTTGTCTAAGTTAAGTAACACACTTCTTCTTTTCTTTTAGTATTCAGTCACTGTCAAAGAAAACGAAATGAAACAACTTCTCACAATTCCCGTTCAAGATAAGGATTTAATAAACACGCCAAACTGCAATGCGATGTATAAAATAACTAAAGGAAATGAAAATGGAAATTTCAGAATTGATACTGACCCCGCAACAAACGAAGGGCGTCTGTATGTCATAAAGGTGAGTGATATTTCATATTATTAGCAGTAGTAGTAATAATTATGCAGCTATTTAATATACTATAGCGATTTACTTCAAAAGTCAAGGCCTATAACGTGTCAGATTTGTATTTATAACACACTCCCTCCCTGTTTTTCCAGCCCTTGGATTATGAGAAGAACTCAAATATGGATATTGAGATTATGGCACGTAATGAAGCTGAGCTGACGGGCACCAATTCCCCATGGCTGTCCATCCCCTTGAATGTCAAGGTCACAAATGAAGATGAGGGTCCAGAATTCTCGGCTCCTACTGTCACCTTCCACGTCAAAGAGAACACGCCGAACGGCACCGTGATCGGAAGTTACATAGCTCTGGATCCCGAGAGCGGCACCAGCCGCGACATCACGTAAGCCATCTTACTTTATGTTTGTCTTAAAGAAATTAGCTTTCCTGTTGTGCAGTATGACTCACAATGGACACAATTGCAGCAAATTGCTCAAAGTGTCAAGTTTACGTTACTTCTCTTGAACACTGGAGGGCAGACTTTCCCTGCTGAACTGAACTGTGCTCCTAATACACCACTACTCTGTGTTCACACCTCTCAGGTATCAGAAGACCTCAGACCCAGCATCGTGGATTAAAGTCGACAAACATTCCGGAGAGCTGAAGGTAGCAAACACAATTGACAGAGAGTCACACTTAGTCCAGGATGGAATTTACAACATCACCATGAAGGCTGTCGATGGCAGTAAGTTGCTTGTAAATGCTCTACATTTCCTTTTCCATGACTTCTATAGGCCACGGTCTTCATACGGAGCCCACGCTGTTCTTATGACACAGCAATGACACTAGCGTAAGCGCACGTATGTCACCGATACTAATAAAGAAATAGCAGGCTTCAACACTGCACTCTTGAATATTTCTTTAATCCTGGGAAATAAACTCACTGACTCATTCGGCTTTGGACAAAGCGTGTAGTCTGCATGTTAAGTCGTCACAGACTTCACGCCTTTTGTTGTCATCGTTACACACCAGCCCAAAGTCATTCCAGCTCCACCCTGAGAACACCTGTGGACACGATGTGACGTGATGTCAATCATTTTTTAATGACTCACAGTTCTCTGGTGCCATTGAAAATTGGGCTCATATCCAAGATGCTTGTCAGAATTTGTCGTGTCCTGATAACTTAAACCCAAGTGATGAGAGAAATGCAACCAACTTTGGTCCATATAGTTTCTTCTTGTATAAAATACTAATGTAATATCTTTTCAGGCGGCAAGTCAGGAACAGGAGTTGTAATCCTTATTGTGGACGATGAAAACGACAACATTCCAATGATCCCCACCAGCGAGATGGTGTTGTGCGAGATGACGGGACAGCTCGGCTCTGTGCTGGTCGTGGCTAAAGACGACGACCACAGTCCCTTTTCTTCCCCGTTCAGCTTTAGTTTGCCGCTGGATCACGATGGCCAATGGTCTTTGACAAGAGTTAATGGTAGGTGGTTGTATTGTCGTACGTTATGTAAGAAATGTGGAAACTACTCACACAGAATAATGCAAGTCTCAGTTATTCATTCATTCATCTCCAGAACACGTTTTTCTTTTCTTTTTGTTGTTGTGTGAAAGCTATCTGAATAAACCATAAACACAAAATGTAACAGAGAACCAGTGAACCGTCCAGAGTCAGACATAATGTGGACTGTTTACAGCTCCACTGATGTTTGAGGCGGATACCAATATGTGGCAGTAGAGGAATTCAGATCATTTATTTAATTAAAAGTAGCAATACCACACTGTTAAAATACGCCATTGCAAGTTCCTGCATTCAAAATGTTACTTAAGTAAAAGTAACAGAAGTATCATCAGGAACAAGGAAGTGGCACCTCACTAAATCCTCCTGCAGAACATGGGACAAACTCAGACTTAAAAGAAAACAACATGTGAAACAAGGAAGCGGGGGGGGGGGGGTGAAAACAGACTGGGAAATGAAAATATTTGTGGAGTTTATTTTTGTGTTTGAACCTCGTCATGCATCACAACGAGCTGTTAGTTATTTATATGACATTATAGGTTCGTTATTATTGATGCCGTTTACTTTATCACATATTTTAAGAGACTACAACTACAAAATTTGTCTTTGAAATATAGTAAAGTAGAAGTATTAATAAGCAGAAAATGAAAAAACTAATTTACACATTGATTTTTGAGACATAGATATTGATGCAGAGTCAACACATGATTACTAAAGAAATAAGATTTTGCATACCGATATTGTTTTGCTGTTGTTTCAGTGGGTGTACAAGTCATTTCATTCTATTTGTGATGGCAACCAATTTGTAATCTGTGTTGGACTTGTTGGTCTGACGGTCTGGTATAGAGGGGGAATCATTTGATATAAAATGACATCTTTATGTGAACCATTTGTCAAAATACAGAAATTTGGAGACTCATTTTTACTTGCGTTTCCTCCACAGACACAGCAGCTACGTTGACGCAGATCAAAGAACTTCCTACAGGAATACACAATGTCCCCGTGATAGTTACAGACCTGCAGGGCGAAGGTGAAACTCAGATGGCGAAAGTGAGGATCTGCCAGTGCGTGAATGCCGTCTGCCCGGCCCAGGAAAACTCTGTGTCATTAGGGCCACTGGCTTTACTGACTATGCTGTTGCCTCTGGCCCTCCTCCTACTGCTCGGTGAGTCTCCCCCCCGCTATACTTTGGCCAGCACGATTGTGAAGCTTCACTGCGTAGATAATATAACAGGAATTTGTGCTCATGCATGTGTAAAAGCACAAAAGGAGTGATAGAAATCGGAGGTTCTTTCACTGAATTATGCATTGTATATTGGGGCACAGAGCAATGATATGTGGTGGTATTATACAGTGTATGATGATAACGTGCACTCCTTGTGCATTCATTTCTAACATACTTGCTTTGTTATTGCAGGCTTACTGCTTGCCCTTTTCTGTGCGACAAAGAAAGAGAAGATACAACTTCCAGATGAAGGAGACAGCGGTGGAATCCTGCTCAAATCAAACACGGAGGCCCCGGGGGATGAAGTGGTAAGGATATAATTATGAAAAGCAGCGCCCGGGATCATACCCTTGTGAAGAAACCTTATTTTTAATCCTCTCTTGTTTTTTTCATATATTTAAATGTTACTTGACTCCTCGTTTGTGTTTTTTTGTTTTTCTCTACAGGATTCAAGTCTCATCAATATGCCCCTTGGTGTGGCTGAACAAATAGGGAAGGGCTCAGTTAAGGGTTCTATGGTGAACGCAGGATGGCAAGGAACCGTTGGCTCGCAAGGAATCAATGGCTTCCAAGGAATCAATGGCTTCCAAGGAACCAATAGCTTCCAAGAGAATGACATGTATACGACCAATGTCAAATCCAATGCGCAAGACTACTATACCAGCCAGTATGACCAGTACGGTCAACTGCAAGGAGGTTTGGGTAGCGGAGTGGCCTATGACAACAGATACATCGTGCAGGACTCAAATCTTCAACACAACTGGCAAACACATGGCAACTATCTGAACAAGGTAATGTTGTTTTATAGTTTTTAATATATATATATATATATATACACACACACACACACACAAAAATACTACAAAAAAGGAGTGGAAGGAAGCACACAAAGTGGCAGAATTAAATGTGTCCAGATGTGTACACCTTTCATTCTCTGAGGTTTAATAACTTCTTTGTTATCTGTAAGAGCTTGGGTAACTCTCCTGTGTAATATAATCTTGTTCTCTAAGCCGTGATAGTATCCTCTGTAAACTTTATTATTTCTCAACTTCTCGGTGAGAGATATTATTTCTACGTGCAATATCTGACTGCCAGTCATATCACAGAGCAGCTTCGTGTTATCACACGGTGAAGTATCTCTCCCTGCTATCGCTCAGGCCACACCGAGTCATAACACACGTCCTCTCCCTTCCTTTCTGTCTCGCAGAAGCTGGCCTACTTCGGAACAGAGGCGGACGGACGTTACGCAGACGACTTCGTCCACTCCTACCAGTACGAGGGGGTGGGCTCTGCAGCTGGCTCTGTGGGATGCTGCAGTGACATTGGCGACAACAATAACCTTGACTTCCTAAACACGCTCGGCCCAAAGTTCACAACTCTGGGAGACGTCTGCAAAAAGACATGAACAATGAAGCTCAAAAATAATGGTGTTAACTTCTCACTGTACAGGATGTAGAGAGGGATCGGAATGGTTGATGACAAAAAAAAAAGAACAAGCAAGGTGCCACCAGTGTGTGCGCACTGCTCTGCTATCGCTTCACGTTGTTAGTTTTGGAAAATAATTTTTGCACTGAAAACTACGCAGATGCAGTCCTTTGTACATAGTTTGTGTTGTGTTTGTTTTGCCTTTTTAGAGTCTTGGTTTCCCATCCATTAGCTATACCTGCTTCTCCTTGTAGAAGGTTGAGTGTTGCTTGTTTTTGCAGGGTCATGATGTAGTTGTATTGATGTATGCAGTGAGGGGTTGTGTTTTGTTTGTTTTTATCTGCTGTATGCGTTACTATTTTGGGGTATTTTGGTTATTTTTTTTAATAATCTCTTCACAGTAAATGATACAATTTTGCATGTGTGGCTGAGTTTAAATTGCTTGCTAAATTATATAGTTTTGATATATTTTTTAAAGAAAAACAAAAACAATTAATTGCCTAAAATGAAATATGACAATAATTAAACTGCCTTTTTTTTATATTTCACATGAACATAATTAATTTCAAATGACATGGTTATACATTTTTTTTTTGTTGCCGTTTTTAAACAATAATCTTGATAGCTCTGCATTATTTTTCCAAATCATTCAGTAATTATCTGCGCAGACACATTCCTGCTCACTTTTTAACCGTTTGATTGATCGGGCGTAGTTTCAGCCCCGTGTGTCATCGAGGTCGGTGCAACATACTGACAGTAATCCTGTGACAGTCAGCACAAGGGCGTGAATGTGATGAGTGAGGTGTTACTGACACTGCTTGAATACAACACTGACCAGACACAAGACAAACTAAAACGCATTACAAGTATGTCCTTGAACCTGATCATTTAAAGGAACCTTGACGTCGCCATATGTGTATATTAAGTTGTTGTAACGTTGCATGTTCATTAAAGAAAGTTTCTCTTGGTGCTACTGGAGCAGATGTAGTTTTACAGGTTTCATTTCATTTTACAAGGTATTGAACAGGTTATTATAAGTATTTTTGAAAGTCAACTGTAACTCAACCATATGGATCAGCATGTTACAGTATGTTTTTATTTGCTAAAACTTAATCGTAGAATGAACAAAAAGGCTTTCCTCGTACTGTTTTGACTTTGGCAAAAAAAAAAAAAAACGAAAGGACGGAATGTTAGAGCAGAAAGTGTTGTTCATTGTGTTCTCTGTTTGTGCTCGGGTGAATGATTTACTGGGTGTGGCAATGCGAAGCGCACAATGTTTGCCAAGCTTATCACCGCCTGGATAATATTTACCGCCAGTGTTTTTTCTCCTAGATCAAGTCGCTGCACTTAAATGTTATTATTACGCAAGGTTCTCCATGGCAACGGCAGTGTACCGTGTTGCCACACAGTTTAGCTACAGCACGATTGGATCCACTTTATTTCGTTAGCAGTAAAACACTTCCATTTTTGACAGATGTTCCAGTGACATGAGATTCACTGCAGAGTCCAATCAATGTGGCTTTTAATGAACTATACATAACACATTTGAAATGGTGAGATTCTGTAGATAACAAGCTGAGCTACATTATGCACAGACCTCCATGAATAAATAATAAAGTATAACAAATGTATTAAAAACCCAAATTGAAATCCCGCGCAAGTTCTTGACGCTATTACACTTTGGCCCATTGTGGATTATTAATTTCAAGCATTGGTGCTCGTAAACAATTCGCCAACTTTTGTTTCGATGACCTGCAGATCATGTATCAGTGTGATGAATTACAAATGTGAAGCTGGAAATGTAATTAGGGGGGGGGGGGGGGGGGGGGGGGTCTAGAAAAGGACCATATGTCATGTGATTGTGATGATGAGTATTACAGATGACAGCAGAGAGCAGGGGAGAAAAAACAAAGGGAAATTAGATCATGGAATGAAACCAGTCTCACCACGATCAAACACTGGAATCTTGTTAAAAAATACAACAATATTATCTGCACAGATTACAATAATACTATTACAATTATAGGAGGATGTGAACGAGATGGGAACATCAAGGGATTTTGCTCAAAATCCCACCGGGGCCAATTAGGAGAATCTTGAAAAGTCACTTAACTCAAAATAATGAAAATAAGCAGTTAACCCAAATATCTAAAGAAGGCACTCTAAGCACAGACGGCAGTTCTATTAGCCCTATTTTACCAGTAAACAGTCTTTTTTCTTCTTTTTAATTACCACCCTGCTGCAGAAGCTTATGTGTAGAACTGGTGTTCAAGAAATCTGCAATGATTCAAATTACCAGGAATCTTTTGTGAAACGCATTTTTAGTCACCGTCATATTTAACGTGCACGAGAGTTCGTGCTCTCTGTTGTGTTGTCACTAACACACTGGTCACAGTGATGACACAGCATTATGAGCTCGGAGTTACTTGAACAGCATAAATCCCTTGACGCACAGTTTATTTACGGACAAGTAGCATTCGGGTGTGAAATGTATCATGGAAGTCCAAACTGAGAACCAGGGAGCAACGGGTTTGACATGCCGGTAGCAGATCTTACAAGATGCCTCATTTGGACTCTTTCCATACTGTATACTGACACACACAAAAAAGTAAGTTAGCGCAAAGGAAACATTTCTGTAAAGGCCTACTGCACAACACAGCATGCTCAGCTGTCCTAACATATGGTGTGTGTGTACCATGGGAGAGCTGCATGACCAAAATACCTTCGCAGCAATTAAAACGACAACAAATGAGAGTCAGATCATTTCTTTTGAGGATTATCAAGTGCATCCCTACGTAAAGCAATGGCACCGATAAGCGACGTAATTCAATGGACCTCTTTGTGTGTCCACTCTTATCAGAGTCGCTTGAACCATCACTTCCAGTCACTTCTGTAAAGATGCAATTAATTCTAAAGCAGTAGCGTGAAATTAATTTATTGCTAGTAATTAGTTTTCGGCATACTGTGAAAACAATCTCTCCAGATAGGGTGTTTTCACCCTCCATGAGAGAATCTGAGGACACTTGGCTCCATTTGAGCTCAATATGGAGTGGTCCCTTCAGCTGCCAAGAACGCAGAAACTTCTTAACCCCCTGTTGACTTCAGCCTCAGGATTTATAGTTTTAAATCTGCAAAGATATTTTAGTTGCTATGAATGCACATGACAAAGTCATTTCTTCATTGTGCGTCTTGGGAAAACACAAAGCGGGTCATGTATATATGGAATTTAGGTTGGTTTGTGATTAATTAAGTCACTGAATGCGAGTGTGTGTGTGTGTGTGCATTGCAAAAAGGACATATTCATATTATTGTGATGTATTCATTGAAGCGACGGTAATCACGGATTGTTTAAAAATGATTTTTGTGTCACTATTTACATATGATTCATTGGCATTGTCCTCGTGAAAAGGCCGTTATAAATACAAGCAATTACTGTCATTGCCACTAGGTGTCACACTTACCTCTTATCTGAGTTTGCCACATGCTGTGGAGATGGCTCAGGAGGGGGGGGGGTGGGGTTGTTTTCAGTCAAAACACTTCCTCTGTCTGTCACATGTGTAAGCAAACACCTGAAATCACTTCAATTAAGCTGTGAAGACGACAGCCCAGTTAAAGTGAAGTGATGGATCAATCTGTAGCAGGAGCCTTTTCTCGTGCTCCGACGTGCCGTATGCCAGACTGTACAGTTATGGCGTGTTCTTAGTCACCTTCACTTATCTAACAAGATCAGGCATCTCATTGCAACTCCCTGCTCATTATAACTAAAGTGAGATCGGAGCTGACCACCACCTCAAGGATAAGATGCTAATGTATGAGGCTGAAACTTACAATAGTGATGATTGCTTTTTTTTTTTTTACTTAATGATTTAAATATTTACACTTTACCACAATCCAATCACAGATCAGTGAAGGATTACATTATGCTTTTGTCATTTAAATGGTACAGTGTTTTATTCAGAGTAACCAAATACAAAGATAATCATTTCATTTTGAAGACTATTACCATAAACATTGTATTTCTGGTAACCATATTAATCATAGCTAAAGATAGAATATAATTAAGAAGGAAAAAGGTGAATTCCTTTTACTAATTCCTTTTGTACAATCGTCATAACACCTACTCCTAACGTGCCGTTTGGCAGAACGGGCTTTACATTAACTATGTAAGAGCTTAAGTGACTTGGTACATCATTTGTTTGAGGTATTGCATTTCTACAGTCCATATCTTTCACACTCAATCGAAATGTGGTGGCTTACATATTAATTAGATAAATCTGTTTGGCAGCAGAAAGCCTCAGTGAGACATCTGGGTCTTAATTAGTCAAAAGGATTCAAGTGATAAACAGTTGAAAGAATATGTTTATAAATGAACTCTTTCAATTACATCCATGACTGTTAACAGTAGAATACGCTTCATGCAGTCAACATATTCATTTGCTATTTTTTTAAAGTAACTGCTTTCTGGTGAGTTTTTCCAACATTGACATCCAATCATTACCTCATAGATCAGAGTTATCATTTTATCTCTAAAAGGCTAATGAGGGGACTGACCCTGGTAAACGCTGTCTGAATAAATATGTCATTATTCTCCTTGGATTTAAATAACGTGTCCATGTGGAACTTACCGAACAGAGGTCTTTATTTTATTAAATTTTTTATAATAATCAGTGAACACGAAGACGTGACATGGTAAAAGCATTGGCAGGGCAATGGAGAGGACAAACTTACTGGTTTAAAAAAGAAATTATTATCACATTAAACTATTTTTGTGTTAACCTCTGATCCTTCCACTTAATGGCAAACAAAAAAACATATATTGGAACAAACAAAGCCAAATGAAAGCTTTGACTTTCATGTTATGTCTCCTATTGAGAATGTAACATTGAAAGAGGTGGACCAAGCTGCTGCAATCATCAAGTGTCCATCACAGACACAGCCGGGTAAAAGAAAAAGCCTCGGACTCATTACTGTATCGAATGAATTGCTGAGGTTGACCACCGTCGAGTCCATTCATCTCCGCAGTCACACCTCTGAATCACATCGTTTAGTTGTATGGTTGAGATATCTGCTTGTATTGAAGTGCAGTGAACTGGAGGTCAGAGTGCAGCAGCAGCCGCTTCACGCGCAGAAATCACAAAGTGTTCATTATTCTTCATCCAGCTGAGGTTTACAATACAGCACTCTGGGTTGGGCGGTTAGGCTTTGAACGATGTTCTGAGAGAAATTCACAGCCTGTCTTGGTGTAGCTGGCGTGAGGAAGAAACAGCTGCAAACAAAATGATTACAGGCAATTCCTGCAATCTCAAAAGGACGCTGTTGATGCGAGAAAACCTTAAGAGAAAAAAAGAAAGTTTTTGTTACAAGAGTTTGTCTGACTTAGAGCTTCAGTGTAACGTTGCTGCTTGTCAGAAGCGCCGCATATTAGCACAGTGGCCCCATTACATTTATCTGACGGAAACAGAAATAAAAGGACCTGACAAAGTGTTTTTCTCTGTAGGAGTCGTAATCAAAGTGAGCCCTCTGCAAAATCTTACTGTCATGTTTCACAAACGGCTGGGATTTAACAGCTGAACACGGAAGGATCAGCAGAGTGCGAGTTGCCTGAGTAGAAAGAAAAAGATAGACGGGGTTAGACAGGCTGGGGGGGGGGGGGGGATAAACAGGTAGATTAAGAGCATAAAGAAGAGAGACAGAGAGCCTGACACACACAAAGGTGTGAGACGATTTTCAGGTGGGTGTTTGTGGACTGATGTTGAGCATTAAGACGGAGACTCAGTCTGGCTCTTAGTGTGTAACCCCTGTAGTGAAGATCAGGCTGATCAGACCACCTTCTGTGTGAGCTGCTGCTTTTGCCTCACTGCCAGCCTCTCGGCAGGCTTCAGAGACAGACTTCAGCAGACTACAAAACGCAGTCTCACACAGGGGTTATGCCCTGATAACCACACAGTCTTAGTGAAGAATTTAATTGGCCCGCTGCACATTTGACTCCAGGGAATGTTTTGACACTGTAGGTGTCAAAACAAGATGAGCTAAAGGTTGAAGCTGCAGATACAAAGCGTGCAACCAAATCTCGGCCCCCTCAGTCCTCTGAGCTCAATGGCCATAACAAAAAACATTTGCATATTGATGAGGATAATTGGAAAGTTTTTAAGCCATGAGTAAACAAAAAAGGATTATTGAACTAAACGTAAACATTAACATTTTTAGGGAAGCACAATTTTCTGCTGGATTTTTGGGCAAATATGTACTTCTGTATTTCTGAAAATAACATGGCAAAGCTGAGCTGTCACAGAGGATCTGCATCTGCAAGTGAGAGAAAATAGGTATAAAAAAAATGCACACACACTACATGTTTAAGATGGCACATAAGAATACAACTTCATTATCTTTGAATAAATATAAACATGGGGGTAGCGAAAAATCCAATACTGCACAGGAGCAAATCTCCTACTAAGCCCTGTGACCACTTTGTTGTTTATTTATACTAAAGTCTGGAGAAGTTAAACCACACTGACGTTCCTTACATGTCGATCCTTTTCATGTTCTAAGACTGGGCTCAAAAGACATTTTTTTTTATATCCACCAACACTGATGCTAAGGGAATACAATGTATTGATTTGCTGTCAGACATGGATCAACATGGTCCTATCAGGAGGCTCGATACATAACAACACAGGAAGGCGAGCGGAGAACAAATAGACCAGCGAATGATTATGTGGATCCTGAAAAACACGGGGTTGACCCCATATCTCATGCAGCCGGCACACAAGAAGTAGCATCGCACCGATCTGCTTTGCTTCTGTTGAGTTGACTTGGCTCGCATTCCCAGACAATCGGCAGCTGGGTGATAGATAGATATCAGTGTAGACTCGATTTAACTTGAGTTAGTAAATCAGATAATCAATACCAAAGCAGCAGCAGCACACTGTACTTTTACACATCTATATTGTGTTCCATATTGTAAAGCTGCAGATTTAACAATCTTAGACACATTTACACCAAAGTTTGACATTGTATTTAAGTTATCGTTCGACATTTTTGGAAATATGCTTATTTCGCTTTCTGACGGAGAGTTGGATGAGAAGATTGATACCGCTCTCATATCTGTCGGTTTTGTGCTTAGCTTATCACTAAGAATGGAAATACAGGAACACAGCTAGCCTGTCTCTCTTTCCAGAGGTAACAAAATATGTCTACTAGCATTTCTTTTTAGATCTCAATAATGAACACCTTATACCTGGTTTGTTTAACCTGCACTAAAATCTAAGTGAACAGACAATCATTTTACATTTTTGCATGGGGATAAGTGCTGGACTGTTTTATTGGCTGGGTGCAGTAACTTCTTGGAGTTATAAAATAAATAAAAACATTCTGTGACATGACCCTCTATAAAACCGTGAGTGGTCATTTTTATCATTAAAATTGTATAAGGATTAAACAAACAAAATATGATGTGTTTATTAAGTCAGTATGCAAATTACATATTAATGCTAGCATTTTCCACTCTTTGTGCTAAGCTAAGCTATCCGGCTGCTGGCTGTAGCCTTGTATCTAATGGACAGATAATAAGCGTATTACTCAAAATGATGAAACTATACCTTTAAAAAAAAAATAATAAGGTGGTAATGATGATTATGATACATGTATTGGTGTCGGAAAGTATTTATAGGTACAGGTCAGAAGATACAATCCAATCCTTGTGATGTAAACAGTGTTCATGTTACAAAGTAATCTACTAGAAAAGTGCAATTGTAATTATTTGATTGGTCAATACAGTACATTGTAACACAATGTTGCATTGTGTTGAAGCAATGGTTGAGTCAGAGTCATTATTGGTTTTCATTGAAAAGGAACAAAAGGGCTTTGTGTTTGTCATAGTGCTATTGTCAGTCAGTACACCGCCTTCGTGCTTATGTTGCCATAATGTGTCCTTTTTAACACCTGCGCACAACACACACTTCATTCAGCAAACAGGCAACCTTGACCTATTTGCTTTACAGGATCACCTGTTCCCACGGCTTGCTGATATTTGATACTCTGTGACAAACTTCTATGCTATGCCTTTCCCTTTAAATAAAAGGTGAGGTTTCTTCCCCTCCCCCCCTCTTGTCTTCCACCCAACCTCTTCTTCTTCTTCTTCTTCTTCTTCTTCTTCTTCTTCTTCTTCTTCTTCTTCTTCTTCTTCTTCTTCTTCTTCTTCTTCTTCTTCTTCTTCTTCTTCTTCTTCTTCTTCTTCTTCTTCTTCTTCTTCTTCTTCTCTCATCCATTGACACCCCAACATCCCAGAAATCACTCCATCTGTTGTGAGTGGCAGGCAAAGGAATGACGGAGGAGGATAAATCGATGCAAGTACATTTGGCAGTCATTCCTTTCTTCTAACCTTTCATCCTCTCCACAAGAGGTCAAATCAAAGCCGAAGATGTGGAATGAATTGTTGCATGTTTCAAAGTAAAACATTCCGCTCAATAGTGTGAGATGTGTCTAGACAATACACAGGACCTCATGTGGCCTTTTTTACAGAATTGGAAAACCAGAGTTTCCTTTTTTTTTTATGAAGAAAAGTTGTCAAATACTGACATTTTTTTGTCCTTCTACTGAAATGTTTCATTAAACGATTTAACTTCATATTTATTGCGAAGTATTTCCAGTCACACATTTCATCGCCTTGGTGAAATTACATCTCCAGATTGTTAAGGGAACACATTTTAATTCAATCTTGGCACTGAGTCATTTAATATGTGCATAGTGATTAACTGGTATTGACTTGGGGAGCCTCCCATGCATCCTGCAAATACAGGAATGACCAACACCTGGGGGAGGAATGACCTTTCAAGGGTCACTGTCCGGCACGATGAATCCCTCCAAGATCAAATGAATTCATTACCAGGCGCCCGTGATTAATTACTATCAGGACCCACAGCAAATTGCTGGTGCAGATGACAGCTTGTGTGATAACATTTCTTATCAGCCACCTCCATCACCCCTTCCATAACTCACATAGATCACACAGCGCTGATTTAACTCTTCTTTGATAGAAGGCATTAATGGAGCCATTGTTGCTAAATGATTGAATCCATGAGAAGGATTGTAACCTTTATTATTTTTGTTCATATTAAACAGTAAAAAGGTAGAGGATTGATAAAAAAAAGTCTAAAGAATAAAATGTAGAGACACAGATCATTGTTAAGATACAGGGACGTCTGTGATACAGCATTAAATGATCCTTAAAGTTGCTTTAAAGTTAAAATATTATGGTTAAACCTTGGATGCCATTTGTTTTGCGCATCAGTACATCGAAAGGAAAGATATCTTATCTTAGTTCTCGCACCTAAAAAGCAAAAAATGTTTTGTGTGCATTCTAAAACAACCTTTGAGGGAATTGAGAAAGAGAGCGACCCGCAGGTCAGTGGCGTTGAAGACGGGGAGATAATGCAAATAACATAACACATACATCAGAATCCATATTAAACACAAAGCACGCCAAATAATTCACTTTTAAGCTAATTTGAGCTGTTGATTCCAACATAACTGAAACAAAGCGTGGCTCAAATACATTATCTGTTTCTAATTCAGTGGTGAAAAGACGATTTATCAGCTTTAAATATCTACACAACCATTTTGTAAAGTCCTCAACTGGACCGCAGACTGGCATACCAACGAGTTAAAGTTTGCTTATCATCAACATTACGGTGGAAACTGCTTCTATTAATACAGCTTGAGGGTTATTTGGTGGAAAAACATTACATTGTATTCCCAGTTGCGGACAGTATATTTATGAGGTAAAACATTTTCCATTAATAACATGGAGACTAATGGCTAGGGCTGTTGCCAGCAGAAAATAGATAAAGCCCTATAGCTCCCCTGCTCTCAGCCCTCAGATAGCATACAAATGCGTTTTAAAAAACATACTTATATTATGCACCTAAATGCAACATCCCAGTATTAAATTAGAAGAGCGGATAATATAAAAAAAACCTCATTGTCTGTAGTTGCACTTGAGAATGTTGCTCATCTAAAAGAAAAAAGAAAAACACAAGACAACCTTAATTATTCATCTGAATAATTATTTTATAACTTGCCATTATCAAGCCAAGTGAAGAGGCCTTAATGTGAGCCTATATACAATTCCATGAAATAGTAAATGCAAAATTAAGGCAGCATGCCAGCCTGCACATGTATCTCTTTAGAACTTTATGAATTATGTTTGTGTCTCTGTGGAATTATCCAGCTAATGGATTGAAAAGTCCCTTGGCGACGGCAGCACAGGCACACAGTGACTCAGTCCATAGGCAGCAAGTAGCCATAACAATAGAGAATAGGGCAGATGAAGGTTGCATGTAATTACACCTACCCTCAGGCCTAATTAGGTCACCCATAAGAGAGTAGTGTGTGATGGTGAGTGTGTGTGTGTGTGTGTGTGTGTGTGTGTGTGAGAAAGCTATCTCCAAACAAACCAAGGGGTTCACGTTCGTGAGTCACAAGTTGAGGATGCATGTACAGTGGGGCTGCTGTAAAGTGCCTCTCTACACAGCTGGGAGCGAGTCCGGTCAAACATGCTTGTGCATAAGGAGTGGGTCTTCATGCACACTCCTGGTAATGAGTCAAATCCAGTTTTGGGGATATGATGTTTACATGAAACGTAGAGGTTATTCACATGCCGGTTGTTTGTTGTCGGCGCAGGCTCGTCTTCGACTCGTCTTCGACTCGTCTTCGACTCGTCTTCGACTCGTCTTCGACTCGTCTTCGACTCGTCTTCGACTCGTCTTCGACTCGTCTTCGACTCGTCTTCGACTCGTCTTCGACTCCTCAACAACGCCGTCTGTCATTTCTCCAGGCCTCGTGCTTACATTATATCTCAAAAGAGTGAACATGAAGCCACTTTAGTTTATGGCGGCCGAGACACCGCTGCATTGTACTGCGGTGTAGTAGATTCTACTATGTCATCGCTAGGAATTCAAGATTAGAGTTTATCATCATATTGTTTGTTTTTCTGACTAACAGAAAAGACTGCAGTTAAAGAACGGGTCCGTGCAGATAACAAACAGCGATCAGATACCTGGATAAAAGTGAACGGGCTCGAGTATTGTGGTTTTCTTCCACCTCACTAGTTCCTGCAAGTGCTTATCGAGATTTCTGTAAACAGTGCTCTGTGTGTACTGCACAGACATTAGTATTGCAGCTGTGGTTAAATGTATTCTGTTGCGTTCTTGTTTCCAACGTGATGTTTTTACACAAGTTCGAGGGCTAAACTTCAGAGTCTTGTCTTGTATGTTGTTAGAAAACTTAACACCCAGCTTCTTGCAATTCAGTTATATTGACTCTTTTCAGATACTGTCATTACAGAGAAATAGCTGGAGCTACTCATTTAATCATACTGAAATTATTCCAAGGTGACATTACTGTCTGCATTTCACATGTTATGCTGTTTTTCTTCCACTTCTTCCATTTTTCATTGTCATTTTAAACTGTCAACCTTTTGTCCTGCGCTCTCTCTCTCTCTCTCTCTCTCTCTCTCTCTCTCTCTCTCTCTCTCTCTCTCTCTCTCTCTCTCGCTCTCTCTCTCTCTCTCTCTCTCGCTGTGTCCTTGATACAAGTACCCACTGCTTCTGTCTGAGAACACCATTATTACCATGCATGGCTGTTTGCTGGGGGGAAAGAGAGAGAGAGAGAAAAGCTAATGATGTTGGCTTGAGCTCAGAGCTAATTAAAATTCTATAAATATGGTGGAGGTAGGTGGCGTGATGGATGTAGTGTGTCAGAAGTCCGGTGAGCGGGGAGGTGCGTGGAGATGTCCGGGCGATCAATACTAGCATAGTGAATGCATGACACTGCATATGCATTTAATGAACCAACAGTTTTATCTGTTAATTACACACCGGGACGCACCTTAGCATTCCTCGCACTGTGCTAAACCTTTCCTGGCTGTCCAGATAATGGCTGGCCATTTCACACAACAAATCTGCAAACGGTGGGCCTATTCCTCCTATTTTTACCCGCTCGCTTTATCTCTTCCTCTCCTGCCTGTGCTTTCATTTATTGCAGGTAATTCTCCATGCAACACACTCCACGCTATATCGTTAAATGTAATGCATTTCTTCTTTTGTCCCTCGACTGCCTAGTTTAGAGCAGCATCGGTATTCACTCCGCAAACGTCGTGTCTCTAAAGATGCCAGCGGTTTCTCAATGTGCGGGGATAAATTGTGCAGGCAGGCAGAGAGGGGTGCGGGGTTAATTGGCCTAACAGGTAATGTTGGTAAATCGAGAAATAAAACTCATGTAAAAGTACATAAAAATAATCTTCGGCAACTGAAGCAAAAAGTTTTTTAAAGAACCGATTTTTACTGTCAAAACTCTGTTGGGAGTGCTTATGTGAATGTGAAACAAAGCAATGTTTTAATGCCTCCTCTTTTCCCGTCTAAGCCACAATGGCCATGAGATGATTGCTGGTAGTGGAGTAGTAAAATATTTATCTATCAATGCTTCTATTACACCATAGTAATTCTCCTTTTCAGAGAACTTTGTGCCATTTCAGCTTATGGCTTTTAAAATCCAGTAGAGTAAGCTGCGGTATAATCCCTTATTACAGGAGAAATTTGTCTGTGATGGTGAATTATTTTGAGGGTTAAGCTTTGAATATTATCTCGTACAAAGTAGTTTGTTGTGGGGTGAAGATGTTATATTTGGGAAGCAGACAGTTATGTAATTTACTGTGAAATATGAATTACGAATGGAAGTGAATGGGACATCATACAAAAACATTAACCTTTGCTTTACTTTACTCATTAGCTGCCAATCATGGATCTAACACCAACATCTATTTGTCATCTTTTGAGCTGTTATGTTTCCTTTGAAAGACCGGGAAAGAAGATAACATTCTTTATTTGTTTATTGGCTCTATACTGCAGCACATTGGATTTGAAGAATATGATGACTTTGAACTTGAGCATGTTTACATCCAAATAATCATTAGGATTTATTTCCACTTACTCCCTATGTTAAAAAAGGACTACAGGTCATCCTAGAATGTACAAACACCTCCAAACACCCTTAAAGCTGCAACACTCACAGTCTCAGAGTGGAGCCCAATACAAAAAAAAACACTGTCTCAATAATGGCAGACTGCACTGTCAGTTATTCATGACACACTGTAATTGGGGCACACACACACACACACACACACACACACACACACACACACACACACACACACACACACACACACACACACACACACACACACACACACAGTATTGGATGAGTTCAGGTTTCTTTAGCTGGAAGAGGTAAAGTAGAGACGCTGGGACAGTGACTCAGCTGTGAGCTGTATACGCCTTGGCTGTAGTCAAAAAGCAGGGGGCTGGGGCTTTTGATAAGTTACTATTCTTACTGCAATTCTTTCAACATATCTTCCTCGTCTCTCTGACTCACATTATCAGAGCTGTATCTTGACAGCTGCCAGAATTCCCTCATGTATGACATGAAAGCTTTTTCTCTTTTAGTTTTACATCAGCACGTATTGGGCCGCAACACAAACCTAATAAGACAGATAAAGACATTTTTCATTTATCATTGAATCTTCGTTGGTATGCTAGGACCGGATCCCCACACTCCTGAGATAACAATGAATACATGAATGAATTAATGTTGTGGGGTTTTCTTTTCTTTATTTTTCAAGCAGCTTAACATCTCTGCTTTCACCAACTTTCAGTCAAGTAAATTTGATTAATGTAAGACTGCGTTTTGACGAAGTCAGCACATTTCGGGCCACATTTTATTCTATTATATGTTCTGTTTCATTTCCTTATATCTTCAGAAGCCTTTTGAATCGGAAAAGTTTGTTCAGGACTTGCACAATTCTGTGAGACTTTTTAAATTAACACTTGCTTTTTTGTCTCCGACACACACAGTACAGTCACCTCTGGGCCATCGGGTCAGCCTCTCGAAACTGCCTCCAAAGCTCTCCCTAACTCTCTTCCTGTAAGTGCAGTTTCTGTTTATTTTTAACTCCAGTAGCCGCCGCTTCTTGTCTTTGCTGTACTCTCTTTTGAAACGCATATGTTCAGATGGGCTCGGATGGAGGAGTCAAAGCAAACGTTCCTCAGCTTAATACACACCTCCCCCGGAATAAGAAGGAAAAAGAAAGAACTGTACAATTTAATGGCCTTGTCTTTGTGTGTGGTACTGGTGGTGCAGCTTGTTATCGAACTATAAAGCAAGGATCCTGTCTGTCTGTCCTTGTAATGCGTTAAGAGTATCAGAATCAGAAATCCTTAATTAGTCCCACAACGGGGAAATTGACATTGTTACAGCAAAGACAAGAAAGTGAAACGTATAAAGTAAAGTGGCGAGCACACGTTAATAAAATAAAAAAACAACAATAATATAAGTAAAAGAACCCTACTTCAGATATGAAGAAGTACATGCATACGCAAACACTTGTTGCCAGGCCCATTGAGGAGGAGAACGATGCCGGTTAGCTTTGAGTTTGGCTGTCAGAGGGAAATTAACAAGCTTGTAGCTGGTTACGTGGTGGACGAGATGCTACCAATGTCAACTGTAGAGTCTCCAAACACCTGCTAGCTACCTCGACATAATAAAGAGCTGTAAAGGGGATACTGCGTCCGTCGTTCCTGCCTGCATAGTACAGATGATAGAGGTACAGTAGGCGACGCACCCTCTGGACAATATAACCAACATGCGCAAAGATCGCAAAGATCGCAAAGATCGCAAATGTTTTGGTAACGCAAAAGTACTCTAACAAGTTACTTTTCTCTGTAACGGTGTAATGTTACAAGTTACATTAAAAGGTAAAGTTACCCAACACTGCTTAGGAGTCACAAAAGGTGACCGAACATCATGGTTTTACTTTGCCACAAGGTATGTGCCTCAGTTTGTCATTTCCACATGTGCATTACAACTGACAGATCACAGTGTGTCTACAAAAGGCACAAAACATTCAGTCACAGGTATCTGGAACTGAACAATGTAGTATTTTACTTTATGATCAAAACAACTTGTCAAGATCTAGAAATTATTTTAAATGTACATCTGTGTAGTAATCCTGACACACCACACACATTAAAGTGGGAACTATTAAGGAAGAAGGTTAAGTTACTTTTATTGAAAAATTGCAGTTAATGTCTTCTCTGTCATTTCTACACTTTGCAAAGTTACCCTGCGGGGCCGGATTGGACCCTCTGGCGGGCCGTATGTTTGACACCCCTGGTATACAGCAAACAATGAATTAAAGAGTGACTATAAACCTGCACTTACACTATTTCCCTATAGTACAAAGTGGATGAAAAGTACATTTAATAAATAAAGTTTATTCTTTCCGTCACCGTTGAGCTTGAAAACCAAAGAACAACAGTTTTCCCCTTCCTAAAGATTTACCATCTTGCTCGGAGTTCAACTTATTTGTATGTAATTCAACAGTTTTGTCTGAATTTGTTTTGTTTTCTAATGCCGTTTGTTTAATACATTTGAGGTTTTTAGGTAGGTATATCATATGCTGTGGTATAACATGAAGTGATTCAAATAATTGATTTAAAAAACTAAAGTTGCAATACTAATATAAAGCGCCAAATTGCCAGCAGTCAAAATGAGAAGGCAAAAGCGTCATGCAAGCCTGCTGACTGAGGTCAAAGGCAACATTTTTTCTGCAGAACTACCTGTCAACGAGGGAGAATTCTTTGCACGGAAGAAGCAACCAGTTGAACGGGAGGATTCACTCTGCATGGCAGAAATCTCACTCTGTGGAAAATCACTCTACCTACAGGGTAATGAGGAGAGAGGAAAGATCGGCTGGCTGAGGGTTTAGCCAGAGGCGGGTCTGGTTGGCAGGTCATTTTTGCAAAGAGGCACGGATGATACTTCTGGAATGCAGAGAGGACTCTATCTGGTAGGCAGGTTCGTAAACCAGAAGCAGGGCCATACTTCTACCATGCTGGAGGATTGTGCCTGGTAGGCAAGTTGGTTTTCCAGCAAAGCGACTCTGCCTGGTCAGCAGGTTGTTCTCCCAGAGGCAGAGCAACAGGACATGAATACTGATTCTTTCACAGTTTTACTTGAATTTTTATTTTATTTTTTAAATAACACTTACTGTAGCTTTCTTGACATCACGTTCCAGACTCTGGGGGAATCTCGCTTAAAATGGCGGTCAGTGGAGTTGATAATGAATACAGGAGGCGACCTGCAGACGTAAGAAAGCCACAGGCAATTAGGAGACGTGCCAGAGAAGGCTTACTGCATTCCATTATGTGTGAGTGTGGTCCGAATTAAAATCTAACTTAAGGTAGCACCAAGATAAAAAATGTTTTTAAAAAAGTATTTTTAATTTCTTCAATTTGCGCAACTATTCCATTCCATTAGACATGTAATTTCTTCTCATCAGACACCGGGTGAAATTGATGCCCCAAAGGAGACTTTTTTTTCACTTAAAGTAATTAGTTCTGGAGAACAGGGATGAGCAAGTATGCATGCATGTGTGCATCTCTGTACATGTGGCCAAGCAGAGGCAGATAGGGAGAGAAATAGAGAGGGAAAGGAGCAGGTGGAGATTGCAATGTGGAGGCACTTGTTATTTAGTGAGAGTTTTGTATTGATTCCAGTGTATCTTCTTTGAAAATACAAGTACAAAAATCAATTCACAATTGATTCAACTCTTTTCTACTCATTTTATTTAGCCGACCAGATGAACAAAACAATGCAAAAAACATAATGCATGTTTTCCTCTCTCTTTCAGGTGCTGTGCTCCTCTCACCTGCCTTTATTGCTCTCCATTTATACTCTCTCGCAGTTTTGACATGTAACAAAACCTTTGGACGCCGCTGTTTTCTCAGTGTCCCCATAGAGACACGGAGATAAAAGGTACTGGATTGTAGAGACAAAGAAGTGAGATCCTGCTGAGATGACCTGACTGCTGCCTACTCACTTGCACAGCTTATTAGACTGACTCACGACGTGGATGACCACGCTCAGGCCCATTTACCAGCATCCAGAGGCTATCTAGGCAGGGTGAGCGTGGTGGGTGGTGGTGAGCTGATTTTCTGCTTTGTACTCAACCCTACAGCCTCTAAGTCTGATTGGAAAGATTGTGTTCTGCTCTGTATGAGGTTCCATTGATCAGGCATTGTGACTCATGATCTACAGGAAGAAACAAGTTAAAACTTAAGTTAAAGCTCATTGCAGAACTATTAGTCTGGCCAAAGAAACTGTTCGCTCGAAATAGAAAGATGAGCAGATGCTCTAGAGTGTGATCAAAAAAGGGCTCTGGGCTCTATTAAAACAATTGTTATTCCAAAAATCTAAATGAATGTTTTTCAAAAGATTGTTCAACAGGTTAAATTAGTGTCACTAGCTTATCACTGATTCTTGAGAATTTGGATAAAACATGTCCCACTAAGGAAAGTGCTAATTCCGTTGAAAAGCAATAACATTTTCTCATTTAAAATAATCAGGGTTGGTCCTCTGAGGGCCTTTTGCGCAAATGTAACATTTTTGCATATGTTTGTTTTTAATTTTATAAATTATATGATTATATGATAGCCCAATACCCAGAAAATCAGTTGTCTCCAGACAAGACATTGTCATTTCAATTCGATAAAGAATTGTTTAAAATGTATAATATATATATACCAAATGAAAGATTAGAGTCCAATATTTCTTTAAAACTAAAAGCAATGAATGTTCAAATATATTCACTTTATTTTATGGTTGCTCAAAATGTGTCCAAGGTTTTTGTCAACACCGTCAAATATTTATAAAAAAAAGCAATAAAATCAGGCAACAACATGATGAACTGTACTCCTGAGGACTCCTGTCCACCTCCACATCTGCTAAATGCTACAAGAGCATTCAGGCTACTGTAAGTTTGCTATTTTTTCAAGAATGTTTAAATATTTATTAATGTTGCTACTGTCACAACCATGATGTGTCAACACTGTCTCTTTTGTAAAGAAATAATTATTTTATATTATGACATAAATGTATGCATTTTAAGTAAAGGCTAGAGGCAGCTAGCAACAGAGAGAAAACAAGATGGCTGCTGTATACAACTCATGCATGACATGTCAAAAAGTGAGTTTTTGTCACCACCGTCAGGTTTTCTGTCTTATTCATGCTTAAAACATTGCAGTTGTACTTTAGTTTTTATCTTGCCGTTCGTCATTGTTAATATTTACAGAAGGATAACATGTACATAACAAATAGTTTGTTGTAATTAGGCCACTGTCACCACCGTCAGGTCTGTGTCACCACCGTCAGGTCTGTGTCACCACCGTCAGATGGAACTTTCTTTGTTTTAAATGAATACGACTACAATATGTTCCTCCAATGCAGTTGATGTATTGAAGTAAATGTCTATTTGAAATCAAAAATGTGATTTTTTTATTTCCACAATTATTATTTTGTGTATTTAATGCTGATGATGAAAGATGATACTAAGCAAAGACAGGAAAAACACATCATTTATGAACAAATGACAAAATCACGAGGTTTCCCAGAAATATTGCTCGATTGCTGAGACCTAGTTCTATAAACACATACGTTTAGATTTCTTAACAATACATCTATTTTTTTTTTTTTATTTAAAACCTGTTTTTATCCAAATTCTCAAGAATCAGTGTTCTGTGTTTATCACATTTCTTTCAATATCAAAGTGCCATTTCTGAATGATTTGTTATTGTGGAACGGGAAACAGAGCTCCATTCAGAACATACATTTATAGTATTAACTGTGAGGGACAGCTGGCATCCTTTCTATTGTGCAGTCGGCTGGAAATTCTGAAAAGGAAGAAGAGAATCTGGCTGTACATCCACATCCACAAACAGACCAGCATGGTTTCACGGAGCCAAGTCCCATCTGACTTCCTGGCCAGTATACAACACAGACTAAGAGCATTTTGCTAAATTCATCCACGGACGTTTCCAAAGTGCAGATAAAATACCAAGGCTACATAATTTAAAAAGAAAAACCTTCCCACGTACATTCATTGGTTTCAAAAGGCAAAGAACAGTATTCTCCCACATTTTTAAGATATTTTTTCATTCTATTTATTTCTTGTTCGGCAAGGTCAAACACAGAGTTCTGCAATTAGTGATAGACATGAAAGGCTACAGCAATGAAACTGCAGGTGAAGAATTCTTTATTTTTTTTATTTGATTTTTTGAGAATCCTTGCGTTCTCTTTGGCGTGTCCAATCCCCCATGCACTGCAGTAGTTGGCAACCTCCGTGACACATGGCGTTGCCAGCCGCCTGCTTTAACCTGCCAGCAATCAGCTTCACCAAGGAGGGTGTAACACCGGAGAGGTTCACGCTATCAACCACGGTTCTACTCCCCGCAGCGTCGAGGACGCCCACCTGCAAACACGATCAAACGTTACCGTCGGAACGCACAAGAAGCTGGAGGTAACGGCAGCGGGAATCATGTCATTTTAATATAAAGTGTTCACACAGTTACCAACTAACATGTCGGATGTTCAGACGAAGTCTCTATAAAACGATGTAGTAATGGACAGAAGATCATTCAAGACCATCAAGAGTCTTCGTGCTCAATGGCGACGGGAACGTAGCAGTGGTGTGCTAGCTGCGACTGATGCACCGGAAACTCTCTGTGGCGCCGATCACTGACTCCCATGTTAAGGGAAGCAGAGAACAATGTGCTCAGATAACGCCCCGTCAGCGAAGGCCGCCCTGCCAGTTTGATTAAACTATGTACATCAACAGGCCGGCACCCCTGAGGCCCTGGGTAACAGAAGGGCATGGCTCAGCGGAGTGGGTAAAGGGAGAACACTGCTGCTATTTGCCATTACTTTTCACTTCTGGTTTGTGTCATTCAAAAAGTACAGACACAGGTCGGGACAAGTGGTGAGATCTTAAGTGTAGTTCTGTGACATCAGAGCTGTGGGAGCAGCACCAGCTGGTCTGTGAATGTTTTTAGACCAGCTGTGCTGCTGATGACTCTCTGCTCAGCTCTTACCGGGGAGGGTTTTTATCTTAGCGCACCACACCTGCAGAAAAGGATATTCTTAAAATCCTTTTCTCACCCATGTTGATGTTGAAGAGAACTACCTGGAGAATCTCACATGATGCCTGGACCGAGCTGGGTGGCCTGACCCAGATATGGCATCCCAGTGTCACACACAGCAGCCAGCAATATCAGTAAAGCTCGACACCTCTCTCACGCTTGCACACAGTTCTTTCTTTTCCCTGTTCTCCTATCCCCTTTGCCTCTTTTAATTTATTTTATTTTTGCCTAGCCATAGAAAAAGCTCTCCAGGGGAATAAGACTGAGAGGGCTTGCTAAAAGAGTTAGTGCGTCTGAAGAAAAAATGTGCAAGCGTACACTAAACAGTGAGATATTGCTCCAGTTATTCAGCAAATTTGTTTTTTATGGTAATTATAGCAATGTTTAGGAAAACCACTGGGAGAATAATAATGTTCATTTACTGTACATAAAGGGCAATGCTTTAAAGACTTTTAAGTCTCCTGGGTAAAAATTAGCGGCTCTAGTGTTCCTCTCTACATGTAATAAACAGCTCCAGTATTTTTCCTTTTAACAATTCTGAAGGTTTTCTGCAGAGCGCACACCGTTTACACCAAATGGAATAAAACCAGAAGATTTCCAAAAGTTATTATTGGGTGAGAGTAAAAAAAGAAAAAGAAAAAAGGATGAGTGCCACTTTTGGGTCCGCAAATGTAAGTGTTAGTTCTACGTTGAACGACCTTCAGTAAAATTGCACTGTCCAAAACCTTTTGTGCCTGTGACAAGTTCCACAAAGAAAAAAAGAAGATAGATACTGCGAAGTAAGCACAAGCAAATCCAGCAGAGCCACTGAGAGGTGCTATGGATAAGAACGGGCTAATTTATCAGCATTAAGTCAAATAAGGAAGAGGTAGAGAGAAGTGGCGGGAGTGGAGGGTTGGGGTGAGAGGGGGAGATAGTGTGGGCGGCCGGGTACACATCGGTAGGACAGCAGCATTGAAAAGAGACATCAGTAGATAATGACTTCATCGCCCCTTCATCTTCACTAAGGCTTGTGGCACCCTACAGGGCTCTTCAATGGGAACCAATTACAGTACATTGAACGATTGAAGGACATACATTGAAGGATGATAGACCTTAGTGGAAAACACATGCTTCTCTCAGTCCCACCCCACCGTTTCCATTTCATCATATAGCTTGCATTTAGAAAATTAGATTCAATTCAAGTAATCAAAATAGCAAAGAGGATTTATCGTGTCAAGCTAACAGATTCATTGCTCTTTCTGTCTCTCTTGCATACACACACATTTAAATGCATGCTTGTTGCCACACACACACACACACACACACACACACACACACACACACACACACACACACACACACACACACACACACACACACACACACACACACACACGCTTGATAGCGGCCGTGACAGATTCGTCAGTGGGTGGTGGGCGTGGGTGAGTTGATGCAGTGTGCGTGGGTGGACATGATTTAATACACACTGAAGCTTACCGCAGTGAGACATGATGGCACCGCTGGTGGTACAAAATTGTTAAGGTCTAGTTAAAGACAGTATATCCTCAAGTAGTCATTATTCGTGTTCTTGTAATGCTGTTATGTAGCACTTTGCAGCTCATTATGACTTCTTCAACTATTCAATCTTTAAAATATATATATTTTTATATATATATAAAAAATGTTTATATATACAAAAAACAAAAAACAATATATATATATATATATATATATATATATATATATATATATATATATATATATTTATAAAAAAACGATATATATCTATTTTATATATATGTATTTATAAAAAAAGAAATATATATATGTCTTATTGATAATGCCTTAAATTTTAATTTTTTACCCTGAGTTATTGATGTTCTTATTGAGTCCCAGAATACCTCTGCCCAAAATACACAGGATATCACATAATCTGTGGTAGACAGTAACAATGTGTGTAAGGAACATTGCAGCCTCTAGGGGTCCCCTGCAGGGCTTTAGTTACAGTTATATTGATTAGATATTAGATAGTCAGAATGTGTTCTTGTAAACTGAAACTATATCATAACTTTAATTACTTTTGCATTCTTTTTATTATGTATCTATCTATGTTTTAAGTAAATCATTTAAAAAGTACCTTGTGATTAAAAGGTGCTATATAAATACACTTGCCTTGCCAGTCCATATACTCACTAGAAGCTTATTGAAGAGGCTTGTATATTATAAAGTGGACTATTGTTTAGCATTCATAATGTTATAATTAAATAGAAAGTCCCCACATACAAAAGGAACAAATAATAAGAAAATGGTCAATCACAAAATAATCACCACCAGTACTGGAGTTACAAGGTTTTCATAGGACAGCTGCAAAATGAATAGCTTTGCTTTGATTAAAGGTCATCTCTCTCCTTTGTGCTTGTGACAGTATGCTCTGGGCTCCAGCTGGGGTTTCGGCCA
Source organism: Cottoperca gobio (assembly GCF_900634415.1). Lineage (NCBI taxonomy): Eukaryota > Metazoa > Chordata > Actinopteri > Perciformes > Bovichtidae > Cottoperca > Cottoperca gobio. The sequence continues at coordinate 10,463,536 of NC_041371.1, forward strand.
CCACCATGCAACAGTATATTCCCCTGCTCAGGAGGACAATCATCTTTCAACCCTGCGGTGCTTCTTGTAGTGAGGACACAGAGAATAAATCACCGCTGCCCAGCCCAGGGACATGGGAAAGCTGTTAACAAGTTCAAGAGGGGCCCGGGGTGCTGTCCAGAGAGGAAGTCAAGGGTCAAAGATTCACAGCTGGGTTAGTAGGTCAACTCCCGACCAGGTAGGCTGATATTTGCTATTGCACTGGCTTATTGAATTAAATGACGCACAACCCTGAGAACAAAACGCCAGGGCAAGTAAACAGACCAGTGCAGACACAATTGAAAAAGAGTTTGGAGAAGCTATTGTGACACACTAGCACTAAGTGTTTCCTACTGGCTAGTGCGTTAGCGGTTAGCTCACCAGCCACTTTGTGACGGGACCAGGCCTTAAGGACAGACATCCGGATGTTAGCCTGGCCGTCGTACATTTCTCCGGTCCACGCACACTACATCAACTCACCCGCGGCCACTGACGAATCCGTCACGGGCCACCATCAAGCGTGTGCAAGTGTGTGTGTGTGAGAGGCAATAAGAATGCTTTTATATTTTAACCTTTTGTCAATCAAGACAAGAATAGGTAAACCTTTTATTTTTGTTTTGAACAAGCCAGCAAAGCTAGGCCTTTTTCACAGCACACATTTCTGCACAATACACGGACCCTGAACCCAAAGCAGCCATCATTCATTTTATTATTTACACAAGTGCAATACTACTGTGACATGTCACGATGTCTTTAGTGGATGAGAGTCTATCGAGAGTTTTATTCAACAGTTAAGTGTTCAGCCCGTCTTATGTTTTGGTGAAAATACACACGGACATAGTCATGTATATTTTCAATTTCTTTACACTTAGGGGAAACTGCATAGAGAGGGAATTGCATGAGTGACATATAATTAAAGTTCCTGCATGGTGAGCGCTTGCCTGTACTTTAGGTCAGGCTGTGTTTTATTTCTATGTTAGGACAAGCACTTTGTGTTGCCTCATTCAGATTCTTCAACTGTAAATTGATGAACAGTGATAGCACAAAAGCGGTGTTAAGGCTTTATTTTGAAAAATTTAAATCTGTGGATTAGTGCCTCCAGTTCCATTTGACCATTAAATTCTGCATTTGGACAATAGCTTAAAAGCTTTCACAGATAACAACCACATTTTCACAGATATTCCAATGATAGCAATCAGTAAGGCCTGCTTATATAGAAAAAAACACTCCATTTGCAGTCTGAACGATTTTCAGCACAAACACTGTTCAGTTATTAAAGCAAAGTGAAAGCCTTGCAAAACTTTTACAGCCAAAAGAAGAAATTTCAATCACAAGGCTCTAATGAAAGCATTTGAAAACTAATTCCCAGACATGCATCTTCTCTTGTCTAATACCCGGATTAACATTTTTTAAACATGGCATTTATTTTTTCTTCCCTTATCAGCAGAAGACAGTAGGAGACAATTACATGCCATAGCACTCCATTGACTGTTTACAAGTATTCTTCAGCTACTTCAATCAATATCAGTTATGTTGAGATGGATAAACAATTTGCCTGTTTAGAAAATAGGGAGAGCTTCATGGATGCCACTGCAGGTGGAAACAAAATGCATTCTAAACTGTTGATGAAAACACAGTGGTATATCTTAATATCAATTTCAAACCCAGTCTGCAGGTCTTTTGAGGCATCAGGCTTTTACTGCAGTATATTTAAACTGAATATTTAATCTGTATAAATCTATGAATAGCTATGTAGACGCACATAAAGGAGAGTGTGTGCTTAAGAAACTCCACAGAATGATTTATTTGAGTAAACAATATATACAAGAATGTAATCAATTGTAACGTATCCGGAGATATCTGGTCTTTCTCCTACTTAACCTTTGACCTTCCTGACCCGCTGTCTCTCTGGTATTCGTTCCTCTGTCGCTAACTCTTCTGATTCTGAACACATGTCGTCTGATCCCGCTAATACACCCAGACTTAAGCATAGGACTTTTTCATTAGCAGTGACCTTATTAATTCATGATCAATTTGTTATCTTGCAGTGTGTCTAAACCTGCCAAGCCAACTCAATATCACCTCTGCTCAAAAAGTAATAAAACGGATGTCAAAGCAGTAAAACATTTTACTTGAAACTTGGCCAAAACACATCTTATCACCTGAACATGAGCTGATGTGCAGCACACTAATGAATAGTGACGCAAACGCTACGTCTTTCATAAAATTGCTTTCATCAAGATTTGTCACTTGTGACATTGAAGTGCTATTGAATATTATTTATTTTTTTACTAGCAACTCATTTTCTTTGTTGTTTTGTATTTTGAGGTTATGTTTTTGATGTTGTATTATTTCATCATGATTAATTCCATCCATTAATTCCATCTATATAATTCCAAGCGCACCTGGGTATGGTTAAAGGCTTGTCACGTTTAAGAGTAAATCATTTTCAATCGAACATATGCCTAGAGCCTAGATTATTAGAGACACTCATGGACACTGGCTGTGATGCTCTTCTGAAAGTCAGTATCTTCTGTTCCAATTTTAATTTTTACCGGCCAGTTGCTTAACTTTGATGGGTAGCACCTTCACAAATTGAAATATGAACAGTAAGTAAGTCAAGTTTGAAAAAGGTATTCTTCTCTAGTACTTATTAGGAATCAACTTTGTCTACAAAACCGCCCGTTCGCTGTTGGCTTGAGATTGTGTGCTGTGTAGGCCATAGGACAGGGGTCGGGAACCTATGGCTCGCGAGCCATATATGGCTCTTTCGATAACGCGATATGGCTCACAGACAATTTTGAGCTGACATTTTTTAACTTAACAAGTAATAAATAATTATACTGTGTCACATTCATCGCGAAGCTGCGCAAAGTAAGCAGTAGACCGGGGGGGGGGGGGTCAAACTCATTCACAGAGGGCCAACATTAAAAACTGGGACTACGTCGAGGGCCAAACACGGTCCACATTTATTGAACAGGATAAACATAAAGTGCAAAAAGATATAGAACATATTTTAGTCAACTGCAGTCGGATTGCTGAGCAGTTCAGTTTTCATTTCTGAGCTGCAAAGTCGGCAAATGCTCTCAGTTGATCAGCAGAATGCTGTCGGGAACACAGCGGTGGAGATGTTTGTCAGTGTTTGGAAACACGTAGTGACCAAAGTTTCCTTCTGCATCCGAGTCTCCCACATGCATCTTGGCATCACACATGTCCGTGATCACACGGCCCTGAAGCTGCAGGTTTAACAGTGAGATGCTTCGTTATGTCGCACAAACAGTCCAGCTCACATCGTCCCAGAGATCTGTGGTGTGTTTCCCTTTGCTTTCCAAAAACTTTCATTTCATTCACACATTTAGATTCTTCCTCAAATGTCTTTTCCCGTGGTTGTGCCATGCATTGATTTAATTACCAAAACTGGCGGGCCAGTTATGACAGACATATGACATTTTCTCTCGGCCGGATATGATTGCCTTGAGTTTGACACCCGTGCAGTAAACACTGAAACGTGCACATAAATGAGATAAATAACGTAAGCGTTTAGTTTATTTAATAAAAAAGCTCCTGTTCAATGCAACACTGATACCTCTATTAGTACTCGGAGACGTGCTATTCTTAATCAAATGCACGCATAAAGTTGTATTCAAATTTATATGGCTCTCAAGGAAATACATAAAAAAAATATTTGGCTTTTATGGCTCTCCCAGCCAAAAAGGTTCCCGACCCCTGCCATAGGAGTAAACAAAAGACAGTAGCGTCACAGCCACACACACACACACACACACACACACACACACACACACACACACACACACACACACACACACACAGCCACACATACACACAGCCACACACACAGACGTCGTCAGTGTGGAAGGTCTTCATCGTGAGTGAGAGTAGGAAGTGGGATATATTACAATTCATTTACAGTTGGATTTTAAATTGGAGCACTTTTTCTTTTGAGACTTGTAACTTGGTGCAGTTTTGGAGAAAATGGAAATGATTTATTAGTCAATGTTTTATTATTACAATTGAATTACAGTTTTTCCATGAAAAAGTTACAGAAATGTTTGTAGTTCCTAGAAAAGAAGGAAAATCCGTATCTGCAAAAATCCGAATCGGCGGGTTAAGACTTTTAGAAAATCTGAATCGACCAAGAACATTGCAATCGATGCATCTGTACTTCCTATAGACGGAATCGGAGTTTCGGGCTTCCGGTGGAATCGCAATGCATGCTGGGGTGGCGGGCCTAGAAAAGTGAGCACCAACTCTACAAGGGCCGCCATATTGGATTTCTTCTCTACGTGTTTACATTGTATTTAGCTTATTCTTCAAGCGTGTTGTAAACAAACCTACTACTCTACAATGAGTTCTGAACTCCTTTCTTATCATGAGGTTCAGATGTGGAAGGTCGAAGCTTTGAAAGAATTTTGCCGCAAGCGGAATTTAAAGGTTTCAGGAACAAAACTCGAGCTTATTGCCAGGGTGTTTGCTGCATCAGAGATGTGCATTGAGGAGCAACCAACAGCTAACGAAAGACTTTCAATCACAGAAAAAGAAAGACTAAGCTTTTGGTTATGCCGAGTGGCGTTTCAGTGCCTGATCCCTTGACATTGCAGGATGGCTGGGTCAATGAAAACAACAGCATGACTTCTTGGCCGCTGATATACCTCAGCGATATAACATTATTTGTAATGTCTGACCACCCAGGGAACAATGTTGAGTTTCATAAACGAACTTTGAATGAATACAAAGAAGGCAAAGCATTTAGACTGTTTGGCTCTGGCTGGTTGAAACAAATATCTTTCAATCCTCTCGCAGATTCTGAGTATTGCTTTTTGAAAGCAAAATGTACTCATTCAATGAAAGTTTCCCATACGCCACATTCAGCATGGATCTGCGCAGTCAAGAAAACTGGCGATATCATAAGTGCTTATTGTAGTTGTGTTGCAGGGTAAGCTATTATAAATATATACCTAACTTGTGTTTGTTCATTATTATAAAACACAATATAATGAAAGTACATTTGTCAATATATAAATCAAGTAGATAGACTACACACCCCAGGTCGAGTTCAGGATCAGGGAATTCATTTGTTGGTTTTCCTTGCATGAAATGCTCACTGCAAATCCGCGAAGATTTCTTGGCCTCCCAAGACTTCCCATTGTAATCCTGTCTCTTTACAGCTTTGGTCCATGCTAGCCTTCTATCATTGTTCTTTAGTGCGGTTGGAAATGGAAATAGTTAGAACGGGGGCTTGCAGTCGCAATTTTTGCAATCGTGAAGCTCACAATGAGATTCTGCCCATTTATTTAGCTTTCTCCCACTGTTTGAACATCCTTTCACCACACAATGTCGGTGTCCAAATCCCATAACTAGAAGAGCGATGATTACACACTAAAAACTAGCCAAATACAATGTAAACACGCTTGAAGAATAAGCTAAATAAAATGTAAACACAGAGAGAATAAATCCAATATGGCAGCCCTTGTGGAGTTGGTGCTCACTTTTCTAGTCTTGCCACCCCAGCATGCATTGCGATTCCACCGGAAGCCCGAAACTGCGATTCCGTCTATAGCTAGCTAGCACGTGACATCCTTGTAGAATAGTGACAGAAAAATGGCGGCAGAAATGTTCACAAACATGTATGCAATCCACACACCTGTACAGGTTGTTGTAAATTGACTTACAGAAATAATATCTCTTAAATAGTCGTTTTTGTTTCTAATTCTTATGAAAAATGTTGAAAACCATGATGCTACAGCATTATCCATGTGGACATGATGGAACAGGTACATCACTTGCTACTGATGCTGACTGTGTCCCCCCCCTTCTCCAACTAAATATCAGCTAACATGCACTCATTATTGGACTGAAGGAATGAAGTAAAACAAAGTAGAAATTCAGTCTGATTATGAAACTACAATTTGTACTGTGGGTAGTATGTAGGAAAAAAACATTCTGGCATTCTGCTGCGGGTGTACAGTCTACAACGCTCCTTCTGATCTTCCCTGTTGTATTAAGCTGCTGTTTATTTGTGGCCTACATTTAGCTTGAATAGCTCTCGACGTTCTCCTTTGACTTCTCTTACAATAAAGCAGGACCGCTGCCGAGTGGATCTTTTTTAACGCTTCTGTCTCTGTAAACTCCTGGAAGTATAATGCATACAAATCCCAGGGGTGTTTGTGGTCACAGGGCTTTCTTAGATGCTGGAGGCATATCAGCCATAGGTCAACATGCCAAGTTCAAATCACTTACAGTGGTTCTCGTCTTGCCTATTTTAACATTTAGTGAAGCGGTAAATACACTGGCCTAACCTGTCTGCAAGCGTTATACTTTATGCTTTATTTATAAAATAACTGACAGACTGGAGTGAGCTCATGGTGTTGAGAAGGATACTAAAAAACAAATGGTAGCCTACTGCAATCTTCATCACATCAAGTCATTTTCATTGAAGACATTAAAACTCAGTACACTCACAAATTTTCAATTGCCCATAATGATGCATTTACAATCCAATGTCTTGTCCTTGGAAGTGCTTATTTTCTAAAATGTAGAAATGATGTATTGGATTGCCACGAGACTGAATGTGAATTTCAAATGTGATGAAATTGCGATCAAGTACAAACCTTGCCATGGACACACACACACACACACACACACACACACACACACACACACACACACACACACACACACACACACACACACACACACACACCTTCATTCAGAGTAGGTTTCAAATTATTCCACAGTTTTCAGAGAATACTGAATAGGAGCAGGGCATCTGTCGGTAAAAGGGACACCCACCAAACCATCCATGTTTCACCAAGCAGTTGTCCATAGAGGAAAACCCTGAAACCCAAATACTTCACGAAATTCTTATTTATAATGTCAGGTGTGGAATATTCTTCTAAAATGTCTCTCTTTGCAAGATAACAAAAAGGTTCAGACCTATTTTTTTCTTATGAATATATAATATATGATTTGAAAATGAGTTTCTTGGAAATGTAACATACTGTTGAAGCAGGCACCACGGCAAGATTAATGTACATTTAACAAAAGGGGTAACCTCGGGTGCTGAAATATGAAGCCAAAAGCTACAGTTCCTTGAATGTCCACTTGAGGCTATCTCCAAAAGCAGATACAATCCCACAGACCTCCATGTTAAAAGGCCCAACTTTACAGCAGAAACACACGTTTATAGCCCGGTACAAAACACAGTTTCGGGGTCTCTGTAGCTTATCTCTCCGTTCATGACAATTGGGCGGGGGTACATTTCCGTATAACTCCCCCGTTTGAATGAGATGCATAATTAAGGGCGTGGCCGCAGGTCGCTAGCCGCTAGCTGTCTGCTCAACTGGAGCTCATTTTTGGATTAGGAGTTAGGCGAAGTCAGCACTGTGGAGATGGAGCCACCCACATTGAGCTTCACAACGGCTCTTCAGAAGCGCTACGGGTGGTGCCGCGGAGACTACGTCCACATTGTATAAAGTCCATGGTTCAACCCACAGGTACCAAGTGCCAAATCACCAAGTGAGCTGAGCCTTCGGTCTCTGTAAACTGCAGCACTAAGTTTGCAAATGTACAACAGATTGTTTCGGATATTCAAGACTTCTGAGTAGCAATGCACCCATGACCAAGAAGTGGAAAGCAGGAATAGTCAGCCAAACCCCCCTCTCCCCATCAGTCCAAGAACACATGCAGCCTTGGTAAGGCAAAGCTATTAACATAAAGACTGATAATGACTTCTCACTGAGAAACAGGGGCCCACAACATGTTTTCCACAATACTTACACCATCCAATTAACTACAGATGTTAACTTCACAGAATGCTGGTTCACCACATCTGTTTGTTGGTGGGAGATCTCATTATAACGAGCCTCTTTTAAACCCCAGCATCAAGCACTGCTTGGTACATTTTATTGCAGCGTGTTGAGCATTTACAACAAACATTCCTGACTGCTGTAAAAGTTTGCATATTATACATGATGACTTCCTCATCACTGCAGATTACAGTTCACAGCCTCCACGTCGACCTTTCCGAACATACAGTGTCGAGGTTTCTTTCCCAGACGTTGCATTTCAATTTATGAAATAGGAAATGTTCGTGAAAAGATATCAGGGTGAAATCCGACACGGCATCTGTAAATACGTTACAATTATTTTATTATTATCTTCATTATTGATCATTTATTTAGATTACTTGATTGTTTATCAGAGGATTTTTTTCTGTTCTTGTTTGCAGGGATATTAGACGAAGTAGCAAATCCTCACGCGGTTCTGCTTGATTAAAGACAAACAATAAATCAAATATCGTTCAATTAATTTATTATATTGTTCGACCACTCATTTCAGCTCTTAAACTGATTTACATTAACCTTCATGTCAAATTAAACTGACAGTATTTAGCACAACTACGCTAATGCATTCTGGAATGGGGAGATTGCAACTTGTTTTTAAATCAAGGTTCTTCAAAGTCAGTTACACGAACGGTCATTCAGTGAAGCAGAACAATGAGCTTGAAGCGACTAAAAGCCGACAAATCCTGCAGGTGTTGCTAAAGATCAATTCAGGTTTATTACAACTCAATTAGAGTAATTGCTGCTATGTGGAGAAAAGAAAGTGGCACCTCAACAACAAAGTCAGGATGAGAAAAGAGCATGAAGAAGCGGTCAGGTTGCAAACTTTTAAGATAATCTAAAGAATCACTTAAAAAAAAAGAAATAAAACAGGAAGTGGGCGTACTGAAAATAGCGGTAATAATCTATCACAGTCCTCCCGCGCAGAAGAACTGTGTGCACACAACATATGTTAAGTATGGTAGGTCAAAGTGGAACCAAGAAGCTGTTCTGCAAACAGTGATGGATGTTTTTGAGAATAATTTAGATTTTCACCTCTGATCTCTTTTATTAATTTTTTTTTAAATATAATTCTTCCAAACTTTTTATTTTTTTTAGAGATGTTGCCATGTTTCCATAAATTCACTTGTTGGTTACATTGTTATTATTACCAATAGGATTGATGAAAATAAGAGCCATGTTGTAACAAACTGTAATCATCCTTGAATTGACCACCTGTGTTAGTATTCCTCTCACATTACAGTGATTTCTTTCCTAAAATTAATACATTAAATAAAAAAAAGTCCTAATGGAGCTTTAACCGGTATTCAGGAAATACAAAGCGAGTTTGACAATGTGGAATACCCCATTGTGATGACCCCTAGATAAGTTACATAAATCCTGGCTAGTCTAATCGTTCTCTCTTCTCCTCTCCACAGGCCCACTGCGCTCTGCTGTGGATATGTTGCCTCAGTTTATCTTCATGCTTTTGTTTTGCACCTTTAGGAAACCCGCACCAACCTCCTTCACTTACTCACATCACACACACCACTGACTTCCTAGATTTCCAAACCCCATGTTGTGGATATTTAATTTGGCCCCTTTTGAGTTGGTTTAATAACAATATTCTTTGTCAACTATGACGCATTGTGAGTCTCCCTTTAGTTGTGACCACTTGAGCCAGGTCACAACACCCATTGTAACATTCTCCCGATTCCCTGAAAAGAGGTAAACCCCCTCAAATGGAAGATGGGGGTTGCCTATCCCCCCGTGGAGAACGATCAACACCACGGCATCTTTGAAAATATACCTCTCATCCAAATTACGGAAATTGCAAAGTAGACATTCCCGCGCGTCAAGGACACAGTGGGAGCACGTGTGTGAAAGCTTTTTTTGATTTCATTATACCATCAGGACATGCGATGTCAAGCGGAGGTCCCATGCTGATAATATAATTGGCTCCTTGTATGGCAAAAGCAAAAGCATGACACCGTGCTCCCCATGAGAAAAAGACGAGGAAATTGAGGAGTAGCAAAACCTTGTTGACGTGCACACGTGTATACATTTGTGACAAGTTACAGTGTTGACAAGTAATTACTGTGCGTCTTCAACAAAGAGGACGCAAGCGCAAACAGTAAAACAAGAGTTTGCATGTTTGTACTCAATAAATCAAAAACATTTCAGATACTTGTAATGTCAGTGAGGCGTCTCAACTTCTTAACAGATCAGATAATGTAAACAGGGCGTTAAAGAGGCCACGCTGCATTTTACAATCCAATACTAGGCCAAAACAGAGGCCCCTTAGGTTCACAGCATAAATCACTGTTGAGTTGGAGGTTTGTGATGAATTTACATACACTGTTTGCAAACGGTGCCCTCTATAAGGTTCTTGTAGGCACGGAGGCAGCGAAAACATGACCTTTAAAAGCTGCTTTGTTGAGCAATCCATTCTTGCACACACTGCAGTACCCGGCCTGCGTGTCCCCTGTAGAATTAGGTTGATTGAGCATGGCCTGAATTGGATCAACCATATCTTGCATGCTGGAACCCAGGGCCCGTTAAATCGTCTGGACTGCGAGGCGGCCAAATACTTGGCTGTTTAGTTGGCGGGACAGTTTCCAACCCAAATCCTGGGAGAGTTATAAACCCACGGGTCTCTCACTGCTTTCATATTGCATCGCTCATTGTAGGTATGCCGTTTGGTTTGCAGACCACTCAGAACTCAGTCTGGACCAAACCTTCACTCCTAGCCTATTGTTAAGACAAAATGGCTATATTTTAAATGACTACATGTTGGCCACCTGTCAAACACTTCTGCAAAATCAGCTAAATTCTGTGTCTGTTTCTGTGTTTTAAGAAATGACTCTTCTCATTAGTACCGGACGTCCACAGGGCAAGTGAAGATGGACAGCGGTCGTGTATCAGAAGCTAACCACCCGCAAGAGTCACATTACATGAAAGAGAGCCACATTTACACTCTTACTTGGTGCCACACTAACAACTGTCTGCACCAATAAAAAAGGCTCTTACCCTCCCTAAATGTAACCGCTGTAGAGCTATTAGTATCAATCAGATCTCAGTGGAAAAGGCCATTTGAGGGAAAATGAGGCTCAAATCAGCTCTGCAAAATAAAATTGATGTTTAATATAAAGATTTATTGCTGCTCTTAACCTCCCCCCAAACACACACCTCCTTCTTTCTGTCGCTTTTCTCTTTACGCTCTCTCTCTCTCTCTCTCTCTCTCTCTCCCTCCCCCCACCCCCCTTCCCTCCCCAGTTGCACAGCTGGGGGCTGATGCAGAGAGGGATGGCTGATGATCCAGGCTGCAGATGGAGATGTGCCATGGGAGATTAATCCCCAGCACAGTGAGAGGGCTCCTGAGATTTTAATTATGCCCCAAGAAGGAGGGAAACAAGAACAAAAGTGAGGAATGCTGTCACATTAATAATTTATAAGCAACAACAGAGACATTTTTTGTTTTTGTTTTTTATTTCAGCTGAGGGACTGTCGTTTCCCAACTGCATTGGACTTTAGTCACACCTGTCCTCACTGGTAGGGTTGACTGGTGGATGGGTATGGTGTAATGGTGGCATTCAGTATATTGGTGGGCGGAGAGAACAGCACATCACAGGAGAGAGTGATTTGGTGTATTAGGGGAGTAATGGCTGCACATGGCTGTCTCTTTCCCCCCCCCCCCCCCCCCTCAATATTAACACCGTCTCAATGACTGTCTGCGTTCCTAAAAAAAATGACCCATTTTATAACCTGCTGACAGTAGAGACAATTACGTAACGTGATATACTGAAGACTACAAGAGATTTTGAAAGAGAATATTAATGTTGACCATGTTTGATCCTCCTTTGTTGAATCTCTGTCAGATTGGCAGGGAACTGCTGAGCCCCCAGGCAGGTGTGCAGTCTACTTGTTTAGTTCACTTGTGATTAATAATGGCAAAAAAAAAAAAAACATCTCAAGAATTTTTTAAAAACCTTTTACCTTTAACTGACAATGATTTGTATTCAAATTGTCACTCTGAGAGATGAGTGAAAAGTAACTTTTGGTATTTAGAGAGTTTTGTTCGTGAGAAGAAAAAAGACAAATATGCCGTAATGATGTTCAGCAAATGGCAAAGATTCATCTCTGTAATGGTGCATAATATGATTTGCAATGCAAAGTTTTATGTTACGACTGTTTAACAGCAGCTAATGATAGTCAGACTAAGTGTTTCCACTGTATGGTGGCTGATTAGATTGTATTAAAAAATGAAATGCAAAATCATTTAAATTGGAGAAAGGAAAGAAAACGACTATATGCAACACATTTTATCCACTTTCCCACTTTGCTGTTTGGGAATGGTTTGTGAAAGTATTTTGCCTCTCCATGAGGGGTAAATGCATGAACAAGTGCTTTTATTTATTGTTTTACTCCAGAAATGTGTGATATTGAAAAGAGGCTTTCAAGCACAAATGAACTCATTTGTTTTCCCTTTGAAAAAAAGTCACTCAAACTGCTGCTCACACACATTATCTTAGCATGCCTCTTTGTCTTTGTGAAGCAATTTGAACCTATTTAGTTGTATCTATTTGGTCTGTTACCGATAACAATTATCTTTATTGTGTTAATAAACCATCACAATTTAGTCATTAAGTATCGGAGATATTTCTCATTGTACAGTATGTGGGTTGACTGCTGAGCAGCCTTCTGCATGATTTACTCCAAAGGGCAATCATGACAATAATGCTGTAATGGACTGAAGACAAATAGACAAATAATGAGACAAAGAAATCAATAAATAAGAAATGGGCATGAAATGAACACATATACGCACAATTAGAGAGAGAGAGACACACACACACACACACACACACACACACACACACACACCCACACGCACACGCACACACACACACACACACACACACACACACACACACACGATAAAGAAAATCAGGACTTAGGCGCTGGAGTTGGCAGTCAGCAGTGACGTGCAGACTGACAAAGAGATACAAAAGGAATCTGTTTAGAGCGCCTGACTCATGCAATTACACATCTCTGTCTATTGGGTAGGAGGGGGGGGGCATCATTATTTAACCTGAAAATAAGGGTGAGACATACCAGGACCAGTGTCGTCTTTTGAGATGCCGTGTGAACAAGTCATCCTCGACGTCATCCCCTCACACAACACTTCTTTATAATCAAGGGGGGGGGGGGGGAGCAAAAACACTTTTACCCACAAAGACGGGAAGTAGGGAAATCTTAATTTCCACTTGTTAGAATGAGTGAACAGCATCAGGCATGTGTGACAAAGGCGATGAACGAAGCAATTCAAGTTTTAATGAACATAATGTGAAGCTGAGGTCTACAGAGATTACCAACACTGCAGCTGACACAAAGCCAAGTGGTGCAGCTAGTTTGCATAAAAAGGTATCAAAGCACAGCAGCGTGAAGCACGTCTTTGTCCCTCTCGCCCTGCCGATCCCTCAGATGTTACATGTAAAAAAAGGTAGTGGCTATTCATTTGACCGGTTGGGATGAGAAAAGGGCAGAGGACTCTGACTGGGTAATGTGAGGCTCCAGAATTTAAAATTGGTTGAGGGGACAGGATCAGGGACAAAGCGATTGGTTGTGGAGATAAAGTAAAGGGCCGCCAGATTGGATAGGATGAGGAGTCTGCAGTTTTGTCTGACAGAGGAGATGGAGAGCTGTGCTGTGTATGATGGGGGTGGTTATGTCACCTGCTCTAGGTTCCCTCTCCACAGGGGGAAGAAAAAACATTACTGTGATCCATCCCTCCTTGGTATTGGTACTCATATTTTCCCATCTACGAAGGAAGGGTGCTGAAAGGACCGGGAGGTGGTGAACAAAATGTCTACTTCGACACATTGCCAGCTGAGGGTCTCTTCTTAGCAATCATTTGCCATAAGGACAGCAACGGGATTATTATGGCGTCTCCATTTAATCTTCATCGACATCAGTATTACTCCTCTTCATCATCACCAGCAAAGTCGTCATTGTGAAATATCATCGCTGAAAAAACATAATCTTTATACTAATCTCTGCATATTGTGCTATATTTTCCCCAGTTAAACAAATTTGCACATGTGGACTAAATACGGTAGAACCTTGAATTTGTAAAGGATATAAGCCGCTGGAAGTTATTGTTGGTATGTCTCAGGGATAACGGTACAGCATTGAATAGTGCCCATGCAAGGACTGTGTAAAAGCCTTAAAGGCAAGGTATTGTGCAGGAGTATTAGTCAAGGGCAGCATATTGTTCAGCTGAAAGGAAAAAGGAAACAAAGCATTCCTACAACTGGGTCAGCCTGACTCACCCTACCAATAAAAATGAATCACTGTTAGAAGTGACAAAAGAGCCATATAGAAACATCCATTGAGATGCGCACACTACAAGTGATAGTTCCGAGAATCATTTTTAATTAGCCTGGTGACTTGAATAGGTAGGTCCCTTACACAAAAAGTACCCAACGTTACATTTCCTCGCTGTTATCGTTCACTGTTGCCTCAATCAAAAGTGAAAGAACGACTCTGCCTTGGTATTCAAGCAGTACGTCTCATTATCTACTGGGAGTTGTGCATCAAACGCTCGGTGGCAAGATGATTCACTGGCTCTTGGTAGGTTATACGAACAGATAAATCCCAAATATTTTTGTTGCAACCCTCTGCCTATGATCTCTTCTCTTTGGACTTCCAACACCAGTGTCCTGCCTCTGAGGAACGGTGGAAGCAATCTGTGCAGGCCAAAAAAAAAAAAAAATAGACCCGAGGAGCTCAGTCTGAACAATGCTCCACTGCTCTCTGTGAGGCCCAGAGAGCTCTGGGTGTGGATGTACAACGCTTCATGTTATACAGCAGCCCGCGAGCAGTTCCTTTGAACTGTCAGAAATGTATATCGCTGTTTGTATTTGTCTGTCTTTTTTCTATGCCTTTGTGTTGCCTTCACGTTCTCTTCTAAAAAAAAGATATTTTGACATGTTCAAAATATTTTGACATGTTCAAAATATTTTGCCGATGTTCGCGTAGTTTATTTGTCTAAATTATAAATGGAATAACACGGAAGGTATTTGTGGGATGTTGTTTTTTTTATTATGACTTTGTTTTTCCTCAGGGTGGAGAAAGTCAGGCTCTCTCTTTACATGGCTACTATGACAGGTCTGGACCACTCGAAATGTTCATTTTAGTCAATGAAATTTAAGAGAAATTGCTACAAATGATCTTAAGTCACTTCTACGTGCCACTCCAAAACGAATCTGTGCGCTTGAGTGGTTTTCGCATTAGATCCATTGTCTCTCTCCTTGATGAGATTTTCTCTGTTTATGTGTACCACTGTTTTCACATTCTTTCATCACAGCATGTGGACTCCAGTGGGCCTCTCTGCTTTATTTTTCTTGGATAAAAAACACAGGTTTGCTGTTTATCTGTACTATCAGCATCTGGCACTTATTATAGTGGGGGGGGATCGAGGCGCAAGCTTGGATTATTAGGATTACTGTTGGATTGGTAGAAGGACTGCATTCATAGCAAGGTTAATAATAGCAAACTCTCCTTTTACCCGCATAACAGCAGATAGGCATGCCTGCGGGCTTTCCCTACATTAAAAAACGTCTGAGCCTACCCCCACTTTTGGAATACAGCCCATGAGAAAAATCCCCCCCAGCAATCTCCTCTGAAGCTGCTTCGCTACCTGAGCGAGGGATAACGCATAGACAAAGATAAACACAAGCGTGAAAAACCAAAGACAACAGTGGCATATATGTACTGTATGTTTTTTACGTAAACATGAAGATGACTGAATTCACAGAAATGTCTTTTTAAAACAGAAACACATTTACAGCTCGAACATTACACTAATATATTCTTGCTATGCTTTCAGCACGTTTACCTGTGTATCCGCCGTGGTGAGCGTGTGTGTGTGTTGAGAGTGTGTACTGTACGCGTTATTCCTCAAGGCAGATATAAAAGGACCGCTAATCCAGAGCGACAGAGGAATAAACACAATCCCTAATCTCATTGATCCCTCACAAAATCATTCAATTATACTCCACCACTGAGTGTGGCACCATGCACAGAGGGGAGAGGTAGTAAAAGTAACAATCTCTTTCTCTCATTACAGAACGAGAGAGCTGGAACATGATAATGTAATACCGCGCACACATGATAGAGAGGCAGCTTTATAAAAATATGTATTAAAAAAAAGACCTGCTATGCTGCTTTATGACCATTACAACGTAGCGGTCCGACAACGTGCTATATAAGCAGCAGCAAGTCGTACGTGGTGGTATCACTGGAAAGGAATGTATTTACTGTTATCAGGGGCTTTTGATAGTGGGTGGCAGGGATAGAGAGAAGTACTGGGTGAGGAGTGAGAAAGAGACAAAGGATGTAAGAGGAGAGGAGAGGAGCAGAGGAGAGGAGAGGAGGAAACATTTAGAGAGCTTCCACAGATACATGCACCACTAAGTGACCCAGTTTAACAGCCTAAAGCCTGTTACCCATTATCACAGGGGAAGCCAGTTTTTTCTCCTGCAGCTTCAGCATGGAGCTTCAGACCCGCTCTGATATCAATGTGACAGCTACAGGGTTGCTGCTGCCTGCTCATTGATTTAAGGGTTGTGTTTTTTATCTGTTCATTAGAGCTTTCTAAGCAGTTGGAGTGCTTGTAGGTTTGTGACATTTCAGCTAGTCACATCAAAGGCTTTTTGCAAGGTGGGGATGCTGGGAGCAGTAGGGGGTATAAGGGCCGTGAATCTAAACTTGGAGTTGGTTGCATACGCACACATAAAATGGATGAAGTAGCATTCCTGTGCACTCTTTTTAACCCTCCTACTATATTTCACCTGAAACCAAAAGTACATCTTCCACTTCTTGGACTGGCAGTGACCTTTGTAAAACAGGTACAAGAACCAGCTCTGCCTCTGGAACTCACAGTCCCCTTATTCCCCCTGTAAAGCAAATGTTAGTTTTAGAAGTTAGTTTGATCAGGCCAACATTCAGTGTGTGGGGCGTGGAACGTGGAGAAGCTAGTTTGATGTATGGCACCAGATGCCCGCTGCCAGATGTTGTACAGGCTGACATGCAGGTCTGGCATGAGGCTAGTTTTCAGGGCTGGCCGTGAACTAATTAATCTACTCCCGCCCTGGTTTCACAGAAGGTCACACTAAAAATATGCGAGTTTGTGAATATCTCAATGTCTGAATATGTGCGCGTGCATGAGTCTGGTATGAAATGCATATTTTAACAAAAGCTTTTGTGTCTGAGAATGTGCCCGTTTCCAAGCACGGCTCACTATTAGTGTTCAATTGTGCGAGCATATGCCTAGTATCCTCTTTGTGGGAGTATATTATGGCCGAGTAGCATGTCTGCCAGTGAGAGCATAAATTGAAACAAGATGTGCTGGCCCCTCACTCCTTTGAAGGTGTTCCACATCATACCTCTGATTCTGTGGAGGGTAGGAGTACTACCATAAAAGGACACTCTGTTTACCTTAACCTGCCAGCGTCTGCTTGCCAGATGTTCCAAAGTTTGTCTTTCATCTCCTCACACGAACCTTGTTTTTATTTTATTTCTACAGCAAGTTTGTTACTCTACATGTTGCACCGATGAGAAAGAAGAAAAGTCAACTTTCTCTTGCTGGAGGGAGGAGAGGCTAAATTTGAACATTGTTTCATTTGCCACGGAAAGCTTGCTGGGATTGAAGGATTGGCTGGAGAGGCAGAAAACATTTTTTTCCTTCAGCCTCCCTGTACTGATGAAGACATTGATACCACAGAGACTAGAGGCTGGGACCTATAAACATGGCCTCCATTAAGTCCTCAGCTTTGGAGAACTCATTTACACATGTCAGACTTTCTCTCAAAGTCCCTGTTATTCTAACACAAGTGTTTCCTTTGGATTACTTACTAGCTGATTGCTGAGGACTGCTAAAAGCTATTTAAAGTACATTCGGTTGTATATAGAATAAAGGATACATTGCGAAAAAGGAAGTGGAAAATGAATGGAAAAATACAGTGCCAAAGACACGTACATCATTCAACCTGGAGTACGTTCTGTAATAAAATCCAAAACTTGTTTCTGAGAAACAACAGCATCAGAAAGTAGTTTATAATGTAGCAAGTTGTTGAGCACAATGTGGAGTATTGTGCCTATTTTGAACTCCTTTGCATGTTGCATGTTCTTAAAACGTTTCACCGAGCTGATGGTTTACGTTATGATGCGAGACTTGGGTTACTAATTTTATAAAGGAGGGGAATGACATCTTGATTCACATTGAAATGAAGCAACATGTGTTTTGAGGTTCTGCGCCCTCAATATCTTCCATATTCTCCACACTGGCACAACCCGGCGGGAAAACACAGAGGTCGTATGTTAGGCTGTTATTTTTATATGATCGATAGAAAACTACGGCGACACGCAACTCAAGCGTGAAACGTAAAAAAAAGATATACCGTAAAGCACATGTTGTTCGGATTCCATTGAAGAAGCAGTTCGACGGCGTTTCTACTCTTATCAGGTTGTTTAAATACTTCCAACTAATTTCCTCCGTTTTAATGATATTAAAGAGGAACACTTCTCAATGAAAAGGTTTTAATGTAATTATTTATAATACATTTTTGACCTTACACCTCGTTATTTTAATTCGAAAGAAAGTCATTGAAATGCAGAGGCAGTCCAGTAATTACAAAACCCCTAACTGGATAGAGGGAGATGAAAAATGAAAAGAAAAAAAGAATAAGAGTAGAAGGTCATCCACTCTCTCTGCCTCACTGCCATTGAAAACACAGACGGAATACATCTTTAGAATGAACAAGTCTATTGAGAGAACTTAATAATAGTTAAATGTATAATGTTAAACCCGGAATGTGTTCCAATGGATTATATCAGGTAGCCTTGAGGATAAGAAACAAGTTATTTTCATGTAGTGAAAATGAACTCAAGTGTATAGAAGAGTTTACTTCCATCAATAATGCAACTCTTAATTTGGACATGAATGTTTGTGTTGTCTGGGTGAAAGGCTCATCGGTTTTCTTTCTCATGTTTATAGAAGATACTCCAAAGAAAGGAATGTCTGACTGTGATCATAAATAGCTCTGCTTTGATCTAAAATATAATAATTACAAGCTATTGTCAGATTTGTAGAAGATAATTGGCCACCCAAGTTTGCGTGTGACTTTTCACACAGTACTCACCGCTGATTTCTCACCACTTAGATTTAATACGGTGGGTGGTAAGTCCATCCTAACTGAGCTACTCAGGGAAGTGATTTTCTTTGTCAAGGTCAGAGACTCTTGTTATTTACTCTGTCATTCAGTGCCCACATGGCCATATTCAGGACAAAACATTTATTTAAAAAATCTCAATAAAAAGGCTTTGACAAAAAGGATAAACAGCCCATGGTACGGTACGGCTCTACTCATTACATTCATTACATTACATTACAGAGCGACTTACAGTGAACTAACTACAGGGGCAGTCTCCCTGGAGCAACTTGGGGTTAAGTACCTTGTTCAGGGGCTCAATGGTGGCAGCCCTGGTATTGAACTCACAACCTTCTGATAGGCCACCAGCACCCTCCTCGACTCGCTTCCAAGCGAGCTGAGCCGACAGTAGAAGGCAGAGTGAAAACACTTCCAAGCTGCCGTCAGCAGCGACCGCAATCGTTTTGTTCACTCGACCCAGATACAAAAGAAAAAATGGCAGCCTACAAAACTAGGCTGTGTACTACACCGTATACTTCACCATACACTGCGTACGCCATGCCGTACAAGTGACAAAGTACAGGCGCTCTTCTGTTTGGTTTTTGACAATTAAAAAAACGATTCAGCGGGTGTCACAACTATTTCATGCAGCGTCGCAAAAAAATACGAATAAAAAACCAGGCCTACACAGAGTGTGTGTAAAACTAAATAGTGAACACCTGGTAACAAAAGTAAGTCGAGTCCAACCGAACCATGCGGTGGAAACAAGGCATTAGTGGTTGCTTTAGGACGCTCACAGCAATAAATCAAGTCAGCAAAACCGCCTGCATCCCTGCTTCCTACGCACTCCTGTATGTTGTTCCTTTGCTACATCCTTTGGCACAGCACTACTTTTTGGCTACACCCAAACCTTTTTTTTTTTCTTCTTTTTTTTAAGTAAAGAACTCTCCTTCTGTCTTCCTATAGGTTTGGATGCCACCTGAATCCTCACTCTCCCCCTCCTCTTTTTGCCTGGATAAAAGTGACAACGTCTTCAAAAGGCAGCTTGATTAGGCAGAGTGCAGTAGTCGCTGGGCCCTGCGGCTGTTGTCAGGCTCGTCTCTGCTCCACTGCCTCTGCTGTTGAGATTTATCCTGTTTGTTTTGGTACAGTAGCAACATGTTTCTCTTTCTGTGCAGATATGCACCTTCGCTCCCTCGAAAGAAAAACAACATTTTCACAGAAGGAGAAGAAAAGAGACGGTGAGGCGGGTACCTGCACTGCTTCCAGGAAGGATTTTTCAGATGCACTACATAACACATTTAGTGTTTCTTTATCTGCTCTGCTTTGAAGGCACCTCCACACCTTTATTTATGTGAACACTGATTCAACTCGCAACACCTGCTGTATGATTATACAGCACAAGCACAACATGCTACTGCTCCTTTACATCAAGCATGCAGAACACATCAGGGGTGAAAAGGTGGCAAGATGCATGAACATACATTATGCCTTCAAACTGTATGCTGCTAGTGATGGGAGTCTTTCTTCTCTCCTTACTGAACAAAACATGTGTACTGTAAATGTATAACTGCGTTTTCTAATAAGAATAACACAAATGTATGTGCTTTTCTTTATCAACTTTAGAGACAACGAGAAACTACCTCAGTCGGTAAAAGGGGAAAGAAACATACGTACGTGACTGCGCTGAATAAACACTTTCTCAAAAAGGCAACTGGTCACAGGAATTGGCTATAAAACTGAGAAGCATCTATTAGGTCATGAAATTAAAATTCATAATTGAATAGAATAATACAAACTAACTGCATTCAAAGTGTTTTAATTAAGTTAGTTCCACATGTGTAAATGACATTTACTTCTGTAATAGCTTTTATCCCGTTCCGCTTTTTGCGTCTAAAGTCTGCTTGAAAGCAGCGGGGATACGCAGTCAGGCTCCGGTTTGTTTCCCCCCCCCCCCTCGTCCCGGTGTTCGGCACATCTGTGTGATGCTGTTTTCTATTCACCTACCCGCAGCCAGGTCTTCCGGCGACGGTGTTTCATTTGCGCTCGCCATAGTGTGACTGACTCGCATGCCAATCGGCTTGTTGTGCTACCCTCAGCTAAAAGTTTGCGGGGGAGTAGCTTAAAATAAACTGACAAGTTTGCATGACTGATACATCCTGCTCAGGTAAGACCGTGGCACTGAAAGTTATTACTTTGTTATGTGTCAGTGTGTGTGTGACTCAGAGTGTGTCAGGGGTATTCACACAAGTTGTGACTGAATATGCTGCACATGCATGTGACTGTATTGGCGCTTGTCTTCCCTTACGTTCTTTCATGTTCACACAGAATATATTTGTGTAGCCTATATTTTGCTACATGTACGCCCTCTGAATATCGCAGGATGTTGTGTCAAAGCTTGAATATAGTGTTATGCTTATCACCTTCTCCAGTGACAAAAGGTAATTAAAACAATGTTTGAATTCTTGGGCTTCATTTGTTTGCGGATGGTTATTAGTGTCAGGTAAATTAATCCTGATCTTCATTAATCCACACTGGAAAGACTATCACATGTATTTGTCCTACCTCAATCAATATGTATTACGACACTACGAAGATGTTTCTGCACTATTATGTATTTTCTGCACAATTATGTATTTTCTGCACAACTATGTATTACAAACATAATAGGGGCACTTCCCCTTTAAAAGTAACAGGTCAACAAACCATCACTTCCGGACTGCTGACGGAGGAGCGTGTAGGCGCCAAACTGGGACCAATGAGAAGGTCAACGCCTACTCCATGTATTAGATGCGAATTTTCAAATGTTTGGGCACACCTGGAGCGGAGCCGTGAGACCGTAACGATGGGGCTTTTTGAGCCATGCGGTCTATGGAAACGGCGACGCGAAATGTGTCCTCAGCTGAGAATATTTTCTTTGTTTGACTTATTGCGTTAAATAAATATATAGATTACATCAGGAGATTGCTGTTTTGATTCGACCTTTAAGCTCCGAGTTCTTCAGCTTTTTCCTACCCATTATTAGCCTGCAGTTTATTGAAAATAAGCCATTGCAAAAGAAGAAAAAAGTAAGACACACCGGCTAGCAAAGCGGGATATTACTGTGCTCATGCAGCTTATTTTGATGCAGGAGAATACAAACGTGGTTTGAAAGGTGTCACTTTCAGTGTACTGGCTGTTTGGAGGCGACTTTATTGGCATCGTCAACCAGTACGTTTAACATTTCTCAAAAAACACCTCATACCACAACCATACACATTGTATTCTAACAATGTATTCATTTAATTATATCAATATTTCAGAAACTAGATTTAAGTAGGACATAATTGGTTGAAAATAAGGACAAGTCTTAACCCAGAGCAATGGCGACACTGGTGACAGTTGGCCCACAGGGTTGAGCAGAACATGTATTAACTCTAAATTGATTCACATTTCTCAGAAGAGAGTCAGATATTATGAATTCTAAAGCATAATTTAGCAAGAGGAGCATTTATCCCTGCTCCCTATCTGCTATTCTGTGCATTTATATAACGATGACAATTGTGTGGGGGAGATTAGAGTAGAACAGATCATTTAAGGTTAATGGTTTCAATGGTTGACAGTTGCGCCTAACAGAGAATGCCTCAAGAGAAACCATCTGTCCAGTCCTTCACCGACTTTCCCCAAGAATCATTAAAACACAGTGTGCCTTGAACAGCAGTGGAACGCTCCAGCCCTCTCTGTGATTCACATCACACACAGCTTGTGTCTCTCATTAATGGTGCCACCATGGCTATTGATATTTCACTGGCCAGGGTTACCTTAAGGCGGGTGCCTGTCTCCCCATTGCAGGGGGTTCATAATCAAGCAGTTGAAAATGAAGTACTGTTTCCTTCCAATGGCACGCTGATGAATATAAATGAGGGTCACTTTAATATCTCGCTTGCTTCACGAAGGAAGGTTGGCACTCAGCATGCTGCATCAAAGTAGAAGGTGTATTGTCTCGTTGCATGCGTTTACAAATCCAAGACAAAGTGTGAAAGACTAAGCTAGGGAAGGAAAGGCGACAGGCTTATTGCTCTGTGTGGCTGATCTTGCGAGGCTGACAGTCTGTGTCCACAGAGTGTGAATTGTTATGGCACAGAAAGCTCAGCAGCTGCTTGACACTAATTGTGGGCCTCAGGTGAGTTGGCAGCTGATGCTTTCTCCGACACCTGAACAACGCAAGCCCAAATAAAGTCGTTATCAGAGTACTGGATTATAACTCAGCAACCATCTTAAAATGCAAACATGCGTCGGTCTACAGCGAGATGAAAGAGTAAGCTTACTCGTGACTTGTTTGAACAGTATTTGATCTTAAAGCAGAAACTATCCCTTTCTGTATGTCTTATTGGTCGTTTTAGCGACAAACAGCATACATATTATTTATTACAGATCATTTTCCTGGTGAGTCTTCAGCAATAATTGAAGTACAGATCAATTTAATTTAAGCAAAGTGTGTAAAATGTGTGTCGAAACTCAATCTGTCTGTACGTTGTAGTGAATACACAGCAGTGTTCAAAATTAACCAGTGGCCCCAAAAAGTTACTCTGTGGCCACCAAATATCCCCTGTATGTGGCCCCTTGTGTTTTATTGCGTCTGTCTTGAGAATGAGATTACGATGTTCTGTGTCCTAAAGATTGCGATCAGAGCGAGCGTCAGCAACAAAAACGATTTGATTGCATTGTTTTCTATTGGAATGTCGTAACTGGCCGCGACACAGCCTTGAGCCGTTTCGAGCTGATTAACTTCTCTCGGACGCCCTGTTTCAATGTATTTCTGTTGCCCGCTCTGAAAGCGCCGCAATGGACGAGGAACGGCTGATCAGTATGGCCCCTGGACGCCCGGGGAAGATCTCTGTTGGAGGATGGGAGCTAACGTTAACGGATTGAGGTTCCATTGAGTTGCATTTTGACGCATTTAAGCTCTATTCGGTAAAAATGAGTATTGGGCGTATGGAGCTAAATCAGGGCCAAAGGTCTTGAACTTTGAAAAATACAATAATATGTTCAACGTTTTTTCAGGTTTAATATTATTTTAATTCAGTTCTGTAATTCTTTGGAATAAATTATATATTTTATCACTTTCATATATATTTTGATATTTGAGTTCTTGTTTTTTCATTTGCAGATTTTATGTTTTCAGATTCAGAACAGAACCAAAAGATCTGAAACCAAAAATATAAGATTTGAGACTTTTAAATCTGCAAATAAAAAAAACAAGCCCTCAGATATTAAAATATATATGAAAGTGAAAATTTAAAATTAAAATATATTACAAAGAATTACAACTTTTTAATTTGAATATATTATTGTATTTCAAAGTTCAAGATCAGAACTTTCTTTTAATGATCAAAACTTTTGGTCTGGATTTATCTCCATGTGGGTGAAGGTACATTATTATTATTATTATTATTATTATTATTATTATTATTATTATTATTATTATTATTATTATTATTATTATTATTATTGTTATTGTTATTGTTATTGTTACAGTTGTTTGAAGGAGATGTTTTCACAGAAATATCAAGCAGTGAGGGAATTATGACCCGTTTAACTTCCTTACAAAATAAAGACAAAGAACAAAGTATTTTTATTTATTGAAGTGTCAGAGTTAAGAAGGCTGTGTTAAAGTGTGTTAAATTTCCAACAAACTTAGGGGCTTGGTGTTGGGAAATATTAGCATAAATCCCTGCACATATGCAGGTGTATCCACATGACACACACAAACACACAACAGCATTCACTGACTTCCATTTTAAACCATGCTGTCAACTAATCTTCTGTTGCTGTCAAATAAATGGAATCTGACAGAGCTGTGTATGTGAGCAGCAGGTGCAATATATCACTTTTTATTATTTATTTTCAAATAACAGTCAAATAAATTGCACGAGCTAAAGATTGTAATGAGCTTTCTAATACAGTATGACCTCTCCTGTGTGGGTGTGGGTGTATTTGTCTGCTTAAAAAAAAGAAAAGAGGGACAGAGACAGAAGGGGAGGAAGAAGTAACACTGTTTTGTATCCACCCTGTTGCCCTGTGGCGATGACATGGTCTGGAGGAGTTTCTCTATTAGTATGCGCTGACCTAATGTAATAAACATCCAGGGCTGATTCCTCCCAGACCATGAGCACTTTATCACAGATGATAAACCCTGTTCCGGTAAGGCTTGAGGGAGGAATACAGGAGGGGGGGGGACAGGGGTGGATGCTTAAAGGGTGAGCACAGCCATTACAAAGGGCAGAGACGGACTGTCAAGCTTTTGCGTCAGCCCCAAACCTACTTTCTCTTTCCTTGTCTGCATTCTGCTTCAGTTGTCAGGAAAATTGGCAAGCAGTGGGAATGAAAAAAAAAAAAAAAACGCGGATCAAGTTGAGCAAGTTCCCAACTCAGAGGCCATTTCAGAGGCTTTGAAAAAAAGAAAAAAAAAGTAAAAGGTCCTCCCACTCGACAAAACAAGTGGAGGAGGAGAAAAAAAGAAGAAGAGAGGGTTATTTTTAGATCAGCCTTTACAGCTGTGAACATTTTATATTGCAACAAAAAAAGTTGTCAGTTTTGACTCTACTGGAGTCAGCATCTGAGAACTTATAACCATATAAGGAATCATGAAAGATGATCAGGGCAGAGATTTGTTTCCGTGGTGAGAAGTTAAACTGCCGTGTTAACTTCACGGTACTTCCAGCAGAGTTGTGTTCCAATGGAATAGTATTGACCAGGGGTGGGTGGTTCTGCTCAGTCCCTGGAGCTGCTGAACTTCAGAGTAAACTGTCCTTTACATGAATGCTAAATGAGCTGTTAAACACTATCGCAATGATCATGTCTCCTAGGAAACTCACTTCAAGAACTGAAGGTGTGGAACACAATGTGTGGGATCTGTCAGGAGGGAAGGTGTTTATCTTACTAGGGATTGTGCCAGTATGTGCACAAGGAAAAAAAGGTTTAAACTCACAAACCTGAAGCACAGCCTGAACTTTACAGACACACGCACACACGCACACACACATACACACACACACGCTCATCCTTTGAGCACTGTATCAATAAAAAAAACACTCTGCCTTGTGTTACTAAAGACTGACCCTTAGTCCTGTAAAAACTAGCCAGGTGGGCTCAGTATAAAAGCAAAAGGAGGATTTTGTGTCCCTGTGTTGCCACAGAAATACTGAGCTTTTGTGATTAATATACCTCCCACCGTGTGCTCTCATTTATCAGACAGCTATTGAGAAGCGTGGGAACCTCTGCAATTGGGTCAAGTACTGGGCTCTTAGTGTATTTTCACTCTTGCCGTATTAAATAAACCTAAATCCACTCTCAAGAATACAATACATATATGACATGTTGAGCTGTGTCACACAGCTACTCGGCTGTGTTCATTTGTAATCGTCAATGTGATTGCACTGCCATTTCTTACAGCTTTGTTTCAATGCTGAAAGTGAGCTAAAATAATCCCATGGAACAAAAGGGAGTCTTTGTTTATATAAAAAGCACACCTACAGTGTCGCCGCTCTGTACGGCAACGTGAAATGGAAAAACACTTGTTGGAGGTCTGCTTGGCAGGGATCCAGCAGACATCTGCTGACAAAGAGACTGGAGCTGACACAAGACTTCCACACATTACACACCAACACTAACGGATGGAACTTTGCAGCACCTGATAAATACCCAGGAGTTTTTCAACCCTCCGTTTTAGCTGTCCAAAGGAAACCGTTGTGGTTTTGTATTTTCTTTCTGGTGAGAGCTGGGGTGGGTTAGTAGCGTAGGATGCTGCCAGATAATACATTGTGGTAAACCCATTAGGAGCCATTGGTATCTAATTGTCTAAGAGGGGTGCAAGGCCCTGGAGGAGTTCACTCCTAATGGGATTGGCTTGAGTTTTCTCTATCCCCATGTGCGGCTTTGTGCAGCCAACACTACAAAGGCAAAGGATCGCCATGGACTTTTACTCCCTTAAATACACCGCCAGTTGGAGGGTGTTTCTGGAAAGAGAGATGTAATTAAATGGATTGCTATAGATGCAAAATGTGGAGGAGCCATGAATGTTCATGTCTGTGAATGGGGTGGATATGGCTATGCGTGTTAGGCTTTCCGCCGTAATCGGTGTTACGCGTTTTTTTGGACATCCTCCCATTGAGTTCATTTTCACGTAGGCCATCAGTGCCCGCGTTCGTCTGCAACTCATTGTTATCAGGTTGTCCCAAAAAGTCGCTTAAGACTCTTCAGTTGATCCAAAATGCAGGGGCACGTGTATTGACAAGAACAAGGAAACGGGATCATATTACTCCTGTATTAGCTGCTCTGCACGGGCTCCCGGTAAAATACAGAATAGAATTCAAAATCCTTCTCCTGACTTACAAATCAATTAATGGTCAGGCTCCAGCATATCTTAAAGATCTCATAGTACCTTATAAACCAACTAGAGCATTACGCTCCCAGACTGCAGGGTTACTTGTGGTTTCTAGAGTCTCTAAGAGTACAATGGGAGCCAGAGCCTTCAGCTATCAAGCTCCTCTCCAGTGGAACCAGCTTCCAGTTTGTTTTCGGGAGGCAGACACACTCTCCACATTTAAAGAGTAGGCTAAAGACTTTCCTTTTTGATAAAGCTTATAGTTGGGCTGGCTCAGGTTTGCCCTGGATCAGCCCCTAGTTATGCTGCTATAGGCTTAGACTGCCGGGGGACATCTCCCTGCTCTCTTCCTTCTCTTCCTCTCTCCTCCCCTCCCTCCCCTCTCTTCTTCTCCCTTCTTCTCCCTCTCTATCTGTATGCATTTATGTAAATGTATGTTACTAACTCACCATCCGGGGTATCATCCCCGGAGTGTCTGTCTCTCATGTGGCAGGTTGCCACTGATAAAGTTTACGTCAGGATCATGAATCGTGGCTGCGCCTGCTGACCTGGTCCTGCTGGACACCGGGAAGCCTTATTGACATTTTCCTGGATTCATCCATACTTTTTATTTTTTTTTCCAACACAACATATTTTCTGTCAAATGTTGTATTTGTACCATGTTGTTTATCCTGTACACACGACATCTATTGCACGTCTGTCCGTCCTGGGAGAGGGATCCCTCCTCAGTTGCTCTCCCTGAGGTTTCTTCCATTTTTCCCCCTTTAATTTTGGGGTTTCTTTTAGGAAGTTTTTCCTTGTGCGATGCGAGGGTCTAAGGACGGAGGGTGTCGTAACCTGTACAGTCTGTAAAGCCCTCTGAGACAAATGTATAATTTGTGATATTGGGCTATACAAATACATTTGATTTGATTTGATTTGATGAATAAAAAAACCTCTAATTTGTAAAATTATTTTGTGTTAACAATATATAGTCGCACGTCGGACGGAAGCAGGAGTCGGATTTCACGGGACGAGAGTAAGGAGAGTTGACCGACAAGACGATGGCCGATTTAAAGTCAAAATAATTTGGATTTAAACCCAATACTAACAGGGAACCCGAGAACGTTAATGAGGAAATCTGTATACTTTTAGTATGTAGTCGTGCGGAGGACGGAACAGGTTGTGTGATTGCATTGATAATATAATCCAGTAGCATAATCTGTGATAAAAACATTCACTAAAAAGTGACTTTGTGTCTGTGCATGAAATCATAAATCACTTTAATCCTAAAAAAAAAAAAAAAAAAAAAGCCATAGACATTAGTGGATATGGAAAGCCAATTTGAAACACAAAGCCAAATTCAGAAAAAGCGACAAAAAATGCTTTTACAAAACCGCTGTGTGTTCATTTTTATAACCCTTTAACATGAATACAAGTCAAAAAGCTGAGTGTATGTGCAAAACAAAAGAAATCCACCTCTGGAGGTGATTTGAAACACATGCTAGCCAGATGTTTAAAGGCTGTAAATACATGACTTTCCAAGACCCACACGTAATCTTTACTACTTCCAAGTGTAGCTTCAGTACAGTAGGTCAGTTAGCAGTCTGAGGAAGTGCACACACATCTGTCTCATGTAATAAACGCAGTTTAAGTGACACTGACGATTAAATGGAGTCAAAATCTGCAGCGATCGATCAGCTCTCATTTCAGGTATTTCTGGATTTCATTACACAAGAGCAAACACAGTTGACAGTGTTATTACATTGCTATTGCACTATATTCAAACTGTTAGTACATTTGACCATCTAATAACATAATATACATCTATAAAGCTTTCAAAGTCGTATAATTGAAGTCAGGAAAACTATTACTGACTCAATCGAGATAACCTTTGTCACTGTAATATCGTTATTAGTAAAGCCTGCCACGATAGACTAAGCCTTCCAAATTAATTAAGAATGTCACAACAGATCGGTTACAGAGAAGCGTAAACTATGTATTGAAAGTGACCTTATTAACCAAATGACAATTTCTCAACATTTATTTATGTTCTTGTCAGTTTTCCTGACATTGTTATGACAGTGTTATGGCAGCCATATGACGCCCCTTCAAATTAAATGTTACCCAACAGTTCAGTGCTTAAAACCCGCTGAAGGCTCCCCACTTTGAGCCACAATCTTTACTGCTATTCTATCAAATCTGTCTTTATGTCGAGACAGCTGGGTGCACATCCTGCTGAAATATTTGCATTTGCGTACATCTTCTGACAAATCATGGGTTATAGAGGCCATTTGAACCTGGGCTAAATGTACTACACATGAATGCTAAATGAGCTGTTAAAAAAAAATCACCCTCCTCATATTTCCCGTCTGTGGAGCTGGGCGAGCCATGTCCTCCTGCTGCATATTGCTACACATGTGAGGGAGTGGAACATATGGTTCACTTCTTGCAAAGTAGATAAGGCATTGCTTGTTGTCCATGTTGCTCATCTCTTCAGCAAAATTGTTTTAAGTAATAACATTATTATTATTTTTGTATCCAACCATATCTGTTACAGGCTACATTTTATATAATATATATATATATATATATATATATATATATATATATATATTTAAGACTTATGCAATCAGGGTGTTGTGGTTTTTTTTTATTTAAAAATGTCCTAATAATCTTTTCTTTTTTTTTCTTTCTGGATTTTTGTTTGTTGGAAGATCACATTAAAGATGGAACAAGTCTGAAATTTACGTTGTTGTTATTTCTGTCTTTACGTTTCAAAAACCTACAATTTCATAAGGGTGTAGACTTTTTATATCCACTGTATGTATGTGTATATGTATATATATATATATATATATATATATATATATATATATATATATATATATATATATATATTATATATATATATTTATATGAATATATATATATATATATATATATATATATATATATATATATATATATATATATATATATATATATAAAGAATAAAAAATAAATAAAAATAATAATATATATATATTAAAAAAGAAACTGATTTAGTCCTGCTCATGATTTTTAAGTTTTCATTAGTTTTTTTAAGCACTACAGACATTTGAAGCCTTGTGTAACATGAGACTGAGTCTGTGAATCAGCGTCCAAACTTCTACACAAAACACAGAGAAGAACCATTTGGTTTAAGTCTGATGCATCCCTGTGCGCTTTCATTTACAAAAGCTCTGAGGCTGTCCTTGTTGTCATTGTGTTCAGTGTTAGTTGTTGAACATCAACAATTAAAAGGTTTATGAAAACAACCTCTGGCAGGATTACACTTTCGATACTTTTGCGAAATCCAGTGACCTTTCTTCAATGCTGCTCTCCACTTTAAACCTTCGCGGGTTGGAAAGTGTTCATTTTGAACTAACTTGGCCTTGAACTCGCTTGCTCTCTCTCCCTCTCTCCACGTCTACCCATATAACCACACATCAAAGGCTGTTAAAGCTCTGTGCTGAGGGCTCTAGAGGCCACAGCGTAGTCCGCATCCACTGAGGTGTCAGTATGTGAGGGAAGTTTAAAGAATCACCAGGACTTTCAACAACTTAAAATCTTGTAAAAGTGGGATTATGATTCCTGATTCTCTTTTATATCCCCGAGTCTGACAGCGCCGTTGGCCTAATACCAATCAAAACAACCGATTGTTGAGTCGACGGATAACTTCAGTCTCCAGACGTACCACAGCCTCCTAAGGGAACTGGATTTGACAGAATGTCCACGGAATAAAGCTACTTAGACAACGCTGCCAGGAAGTGCAGGTTAATAGTAGCCAAGTTTATATCATTATATTTGTCAAGGAGGTAAATAAAATATTTGTTTCCACCGGTAGCTCGTCTATTGTTGATGAGCTACACACATTCACACAGTGTGCACAGGTAGGTGCACTGAAATACAAGCCAAAAGAAATATATATTGCATAAATGTATTCTGTTACTTAACTCGCTAAAGAAATTGTCAGACCCATCTCTGCTTGAGGCAGAAAGTGTTTTGGGGGAAGGGACCTCATTGCATTTCAAAATTGCATACAGATAAAAGACATCCGAACATGGTGTAAGAAACATACAGTAATCTTATGACGATGTGATATTTTCTTCTGCCTACTTACACACAAATGCAGAATGTGTTTTACTCTTCATCACAAGGATGTTGACCATTATCATATGGCACATACTGCACAAATAACTAGTGTAATGTTTTAATTTTTCATGTACTTATTGTAATTATCTTCACATGGTGGGTATGAAAACATATGCGGATAGAGAAATGAGG
Organism: Cottoperca gobio; assembly: GCF_900634415.1. Classification (NCBI taxonomy): domain Eukaryota; kingdom Metazoa; phylum Chordata; class Actinopteri; order Perciformes; family Bovichtidae; genus Cottoperca; species Cottoperca gobio. The sequence goes on from NC_041371.1 coordinate 10,495,260, forward strand.
GGATTAATACAGCTCCTCGTATGTGCGCCTCGAGGCTTGCATAATCTCCATCTCTTTTAAAACATTCTCTTAATTGTTTTTCGTAGACATTATTCTGCCAACCACACGCTGGCAAAAGACAAGAGAATATAATATGTACTACTGTGTAACACTGTGTTCTATGTGCTTTTAAAAAAAGGCCGTGCTAGCCGACCTACACATATCCAGTTGCTTTTGTTAGATCTGTAGGAATAAACAGTTGAGTGCATTTGCCTATATTTTTAGACAAATGAAAATAGCCAGCCTAAAATCTTCAGAATGTCTTTCAGACCTTGAAAATGCTCCTGGGAATGGATTATATGTTTAGTAACATGAGATATGATTTCTCTCTTGGGGGAATTAAATTAAAATTATCTGTAAGACACCATGTTTGGCTCATATGTGGTTATCTTGTGCTGCTCTTGTGGTGACCAGCAGCAGGTTTTTCAGTGTCTGTCCTCATGTTTTACTGCTGTGTCTGTTGTATTATTGATGTTTTGTTGCCGCCTGCTTTAAGATAACTTTCCCTTCAGGGGACCATTACAGCAGGGTGAAGTGAAAAGAATCACTTAGCATTATCTTGTCATCTTGACAGTTCAATATTAACCGTTATGTATAATGTTATTATGGTGTGATGATACGGTTGTTTCCGTCTAATTAAGAAAATTAAGCCACGACTAAAATGTAATTCATTAATGTGCTTTTAAATGTGCAAAAGAACCATTTTACATTTTACAACCCGAGTGTGGCTGTTTGTTGTTTCACAAGATTACAACTTCATTTTCTCCCCATTTCAATCTAACATAAACAAAAAAAATAAAAAACACTTTCCTTTCATCGTTACACCGTCAACAGTTTTCTTATTCACCTTGCAAATGTAAGTATTTAGGCCACATTACGCAACCGGCTCCCAATTCCCCTGTAGGGATTGTTGAAGTTTAATCTAATTTAGTCTAAGACGCTCAGTAAAGAAGTTGTATATAATGAGAAAACAGTGATTCACCTTCATGTATAAAGCTGGTCTCTGTGAGTTCAGCAGTTACACTCACAATATGTTGTTAGAAGTGTTGATCGTTTAAAAAAAGAACATTTAAACTGAAAGTTCCAATTTTTGTTCTTAAAAAATACAATAATATATTCAAACTAAAAATAAGTGTATGCAAAGCTTTTTTCATTTCTGTAATTCTTTTGAATAAATTATTTATTTTCATATATTTTTGATATTTGAGTTCTTGTTTTGCAGATTTTGTTTTCAGATTCTGTTTTATTTTTCCCGTTTCAGATCTTTTTTTTCAGTTTCAGATAACCCTAACTCTAACTATTTTAAGCTCCATGGGATGCTGCAAATAAATGGCTTTAAAGGGAAAAACAACAACAACAACGCAGAGATATAAACAGGCAAAAATGCTGTCACTGAGCAGATTATTGAAAAAGACAGAATATCATATAATCCCTGCTCATTAATTCACCACATTAATACTTTCCACAAACCAAAAGTATTACCTCTGAAGCTTTCCAGCTGAAAATTAAATCTTGTTTTTTTTCTGATGCACTTATCTCACTCTAAATGAAGACAGAGGGATTCATTTATTTGCATAATTTATTTCCTATATTAATTTGTTATTCATAGGACACAGCAAATTGGCAGGAGTGTCTCCTCTTCAGTCTTCCTCAGATATCAGCACTACAGCTCAAGTGCTGCAGATGTGTTTCACTTCTTGATTGAATGACAGTTTTTTTTCTCTGAAATGTGTTCTGACACCACATTTGTCCACTCATACCATTGTTTTGACTAATAGAAAAATCAGGCAAAATGCCTGTTTTGCATGATTTTTTTTTAGGTGCTTCCCTGCTTCCTGTTAGATGACTATGGTGCTACAGTTCAGTCACTTCTGCATAATAACAACAACTCAGAGGAAGCTAAGATGTTGTTTTTCTCTGATACCTTCTTTCTTTGATTCCAGGGATTGGACAGAGGCAAATGTTAGCTTTTGACAAAATAAGAATTGACTGGAGATGTGCTTGTCATGACTCAGTAGAAATCAATCTGCTCAGGGGTGTCCTTCATCATCGTGACACGGAGGGAAATGTGTTTAGCAGTGTTCACATGAAGCCAATTATCTTTTCTCTTTTGCCTTTAGGAAAATATAGCTTAGCATTTACTGGAGAAGTAATATTAGCCTCTGAAAGTTCCACATCTAATCCTCTGATCTATCAGACACATAAAAAGTCTGGTTTAAAATTCAAATCTATAACTACGCAAGATTATATTAGCACCATTGCCTTATTGCATAGATGTTGAAAGGTGTTATAATTAATAAAAAAAAAGACGAACAAGTGTGAAAACATATGCAGAATCATCTCGGCCTCCATGTGAGCTTATTTGCATCTGTTAAATTGGGGTGAGGTTCATATCCGCCTCATTATCTATTTGTGAAAAGGCTTTGAAAAATGTGAGATAGAGAAATTCGTCCCTTTATTATTATTTTTTATTCCTGTCGTCTTTCTTTCTTAAATGCGAATAAATACCACCAAGTTGAAAGAAAAACATTTTTTAATCCAGGTACAGTAGGCAGGTGTCCATCTATTCTCAAAGTGATAATTCCTTCCCTTTATCCACAGAGCACTACCTCAGGGGACGGGGATGGGAAACTCAGGGCCTGTGTAGTTCGCTTTAGTGATGGCTCGAGAGAAGCTGAAACTGGCACATCAATCACGGCTTGTGTTTGGCGCACCAATATAAAGCAGCAAATCACATATGTTACCTTCTCACAAGAGACTTCACACTTGTATACGAACAACGCAAGGTAAAAAGATTGCAGCGTCTAAGTGGTGATTTCTCATAGCATTGGGACATGTAATATTTGTCAGCCAAATGCACAGAGCTCTGTCCAATTAGCAAAACGTATACATATGTACAAGATAAAACTTAATAACCCAATAACATTAGGGGTCATCAGTCTGATGTAAAAAAATATTGGCATGTAGACACAGATACAGGCCTGGAGTTTAATGTCAAGAAAATGATCGCAATCACAGTGTTTGTCAGAAAAACAACAACACGATTGCACATTTTCCTCAAAGCGTTCAGCCCTAATTATGACTGTATTATAAAACATCAAAAGGCAACAGCTTGCAAGTTTTCGCTTCTGTCCATATTTGTGTGCAGAAGACAGACATCTATGAAGAGTACTTTATAACAGGAACTGTACTGCAAGGTAACAATCAGAGTCTATTTTAAGCTTAAGTGTTCATGCAAACACAATATTTTGTTGTTAAGAACTTTTGTCGATGCTTTCATTTCCAAACAATCCAAAACTAATTAAAATTGTATTTTAATATCCTATCATGACATCGATGCCAGAGCATCTTGTAATTGTATTTCAAATGGTATTTTTCAAATAATTTATCATCTACTACACGGCTCTCAACAAGAACAATCTGTGCCACTGTTCTCATGTTCTCAAGATTTAACAAGATCTTGTTGCTTCCTTAGATTTCCATCCACGTCCCAATCAGAGAAATGGGCATCACCAGCAGCACTGATTCAGGGATAATTGTTCCATATAGTCATCTCTGACTACTGGTACAGACCAGTGGTTTAATATCTAATCAATCTGAATGAATTATGAGCTCCTGTCGGCTCCATTAGAAATACAGACTTGACCATTACATTTTTAATTAACCCCAAGTACAACATATTGGAGAGCTGTCCCAGATGTCACCATGTATAACTCTGGCTAATAGAATAAAATGGCTTCACATATTTCACATACTAAATTTGAAATCATATTGGAATGTGAATGTCTTTGGCCAGACTGGAGCAGAGTTTGTACTACTTATCAAGTGATTAAGGCAATCTCTTCATTCGACTCTAGTTTCCATGGAGACGTGGCTTGATTTGACGAGCACAACGTGTGTACGTGTGTGTGTGTGTGTGTGTGTGTGTGTGTGTGTGTGTGTGTGTGTGTGTGCGCGTGTGTGGATTGAATTTGAACAAAAGTCTGAAGAAAGAAAGAGATACAGTTGAAATTAAAGCCCCAATTTCTTTTCTTAAGAATAAAATGCACATAGTCCACTGTAAGACTTTAAGATCCCAGTAACCATGGCAACCATAAGGCATGTAAGGGAACGGCACGTCAACTTTAAATGAAAGATGCTGGTTTGTTTAACTGTTTACTTAAAAAACACTAATCAACTGAAACTAAACACAATCTGAATCAGCTGTAAATGGGTCAATGTGGTAAACAGTGATAAGTGATAGACGTGTTCAGTGTTATCATACAAATAAACATTTTTTATTTCTTTTTTACTTTGAGAACTGCAGGGTGGAGAGTTTTACCAGAGGCGAGTCTTGTTTGATGAATAATGCAGTCATCTGTGATCAACAAAGTTGCAGCAATCCTTACAGCATGTTTCTCACACTTGCTATTTACATGCAGGTCAACGGTGTTCCTCAAAAGTTGTCCATCACTTCTGTGTCAACAAGCTTATCATTTTCACAAAAGATGGATTTATTGGAAGGCCGTTGCATTGTATGAGGGAAGAGAGAAAGTCAAATGTGTGCGGGTTGAGGCGTATACACTTTTTAATTAGTTTAGTTAAAATATCAAAAAGGTATTTTTGTCATTAAGGAAAAAGTAGGTTAACAAAGCTAAAAGCATGTTATGTTACATAGAGACGTCTCTCCCTCACACTAAAGTAAACATACTGTACATGTGCACACATGCACTGGCTTGGCTGAATAGACTGCGAGAGAAAGAGGGTTTGGGGACTGCCTGAGGAGATACTGAATTGGCTTGATCCTAATTGCAGCGTCCTGCTGGGGAGAAAATGTATATCATTATAGACATTAGTCATAATCATAGCCGATTAAAGCGAGAGCATGCACATGGGCCAGTACATAGCCACTAACTGCGACACACCAAGCCGATATCGGCCTTCGTTGAAAGTCTGGCAGTCGGTGAGCGTCTTTACGTTGCCTCCCGCACAGTCTGCACTTTACGGCCCTGCCTACGGTCTTCCGCCGCAGATTGGGAAACAGGCGGCGGAAACTGTCGGTAAAAGAAATCACTCTGCTGGGCTGCTGTTTCGAGACGTGAAAAAGACGTGAGGAAAACAGCAGGGCGCACACAGAGGCTCTTTTCATCTTTCCAATACTCGGATATTTTCACAACGACACAGCCTCCTGTGATGAAGCTAAGTGGTGAGCAAGAGTGGTGTGAAAATGGTCATCAAACGCTGCTTTGTTTTAATGTGTGTATCTCAACACATCTGGTCATAGATTCTCCAACAGTCGGCTCCGTCGCCACTTGTTCTTTAATGTCTGTTTGGTGTGTCACGGCCTTAACATTGTCATGTCTCGTCGAATTTGTTGAGTTGTTCATGTTGTCTTGTCACGTCCTGTTTTATTTTGTACCTACCTCTTGTTTCTCAACCCAGATCCCTCTACTTCCTGTCCTGGTGTGAAGTCCCTCCATCGTCAGTGTCTCCCTCGCCCCTGATTGTTTTCACCTGTTCCCACTCACCTCTTGTATAAATTGTCCTGTCTCCCCTTGTCGTGTGTCAGTTCGTCTTACCACATCCTTGTCGTAGCATGGCCAAGTACAGTGTTCCAAGTATCCGTGTGTTTTTTCAGACAACTCTGTTAATCCTCCTAGTGAGCGCTTTGATTTAATATTCTGTTTTACGGAAGTAAAGTATTGTTTTTTCACACTTTACCATTGTGTCCGGAGTCGTGCGTATGAGTCTTCCATCCCTGTGTCTGAGGCGTAACAAACATGGGACCATGCACTGGAGCTGGCTATGCAAAATCTCCTTGGCCACCTTCACAGGGCGATGTGGCTGCCTACTTTGATGTCCTCGTTCCCCCTGTGGCATCGCATTGTGAGGTGTAGAAACGGTGTAGTTTCACGGGACAAAGTGATTTATGACGAGCGATGATTGGTAGATGGTTGCCATGTGTCACAGGTACATGACCATGTATGATGGATAGTGACATTTCCAGAGCTCAGAATGCCTTTGAAGAGTGAGGCTTTGTGGCCTTAACTTCTGATGGATACACAACCTTAAAACATATCTTTGGAAGCTTTTTCTTCATTTTGGTCAGGTGTTATTTAAAAAATTTTTTTTATCTTGGACGCTAGAGTAATCCTCTGAGCACATCCTTTCTTCCTAGTACATCTATTACACTCTTCTCTCAGGGTATACACACTGCAGCAACGGAGCAACCGAGGTCATCAGCAGTTCAGTCTGCAATTAACTCTGTGCAATTAATTGCTGATTTCAGAAGAATAAACTGTTCTGAAAAATAAGGCACACAGTGGAATTTGGAAAGCTATGGTTTGATTGGCTTTTATGGAGGCTTAAGCTGAAACAGTTCATGCATAATGGCTAACACTGTGCATTAGCATGCCATTAGATGTCCTTTTGCATATTGGGATGAGTATTCGTTTGGCAGGAATATATAATAATATGCCTTGTGTGTTGAATTAGTGTAGAATAAGAGGGAACTTGTTGTATTATTTTTGCATTAGTTATCCTTGACTTTGACAAATTAGATATAGCTATTCAGTATGCATCGCATGCTACATTTTGATTGTATAGCTTGTGTACAAGCAACGGTCAAAAGGTGTAGGTCAATTAGTGTGTTATAAGCCCACAGTGAACCTGGGTTTGAGCTCTAGATCGAAGGGGTGAAGATAGGAAACAGGAGCTGACTGCCAGTCAGGGACACGACGCAAAAAAAAAAAAGAAGATCAGGCCTCTTTGTCTATTGGAGGGGAAAAGACTTTGAGGCAGAGCCATCTTCTCACAATTAGCTAAAGGTCTGGCCTTTTTCTTTTTCTTTTTTACCAGAAGAAGAAAGGACACTTGATTAATTTAGACAGAAAATAGTTTGAGGCCTATGAACCATTTTGGAAATGACATGGAAGAAACTAATCACAGAAAATCCAGCAGCCTCAAAAGACAAGAGAAATGAAAGGCTAATTAGTTTGGTTGGAGCCTGGTTCAGGAAAGAAAGTACTGATGCTGTGCTGTGAACCACAGTGTAATGATGAGATAGCTGGAGTGCGATTGCCAGTGTGGCCCTGAGACCCAGAAGTTTCAGAATGCGTGGGAGGAACGGCAGCCAAGCTCTCCCCCACGACTTTACAATGTTTGCTTTACCATCTGATATTTGACATAATGAGCAAAAGAATGTCTGTTTATTTGTGCGTGTGTGTGTGTGTGTGTATGGGCTAGTACTTTTGTAGTAAACACAGATTAGGAAGGTGTTAATGCATTGGGAAAAGAAACTGAGCGCTTCGTCTGGTGCTCGGCACTACAACTTCCGCTGTCAACAATCCCTAATCATTGGAGACAGGCCCTATTAAAGGAAACAGACTGAGATGTCCGGCCCTTACCAGAGCCCCCTCTGAGTGCAAATCACTACTCTGTGTGTTAAATAAAGAGATAGATGTGCACACTCTCTCTTGTCAGCACAGGCCATTAGCCAGAGCAAATATGCAATGTGGTGATATTTAGGAAACAGGGTGTAATGTAAATGTAATGTAAAAGCAAACTTAAACTTGGGTAATTAGGAAAGAGACAAATGTGGAAAAATTAAAAAAGGAAAATTATCCAATAAATTCATCCTTGTCTGTTCAATAGAGAGAGAAGAACCAAATCTAATTTAGCGCCAACATTTAGCAATATCCGTCTTTCTAATGAATTGATATTAAGGATCTGGGATGTAAAATCCAAATGGAGGTCAAATAGGGTTCAACGTTAGCGTTTAATTTCTTAGATGATGATGCAGTATTCATTTATTGGTATTTACTGTACGTTAGGGATGTCCTGATCTGATCTCAAAAGATCGGTATCGGGGTCGATGAAGGCATTTAAAAAGTAATCTTGTAAAATGTAGTTTTTGGAGAGAGACTTGAATAAATACAGTTATTTGAATATTAGAGATATATATGACCAGCTGACCTGTTTAACTTCCTAAGCAAAAAAAAACAGTAAGCAAAAGGACGTTGATGTTGAAGAACGTGGGATTTATTATTTAGTTTTTGAGGTATTGATTCGGGTATCGAGAATCGTGGAATGTCACTGGTATTGGCATCGTCTACTAAACCTTATAATATTGTAAGTAACGGATTGGGACCCGTTATCGCCAGATACTAAATAATAAATGAGTCGGATCGGGGGCAAAAAAAACTTGATTGGGAAATCCCAAACTGCACATCTTTCATCATTTGTCACCTACTTTGCTACAATTTAATTATGATATTTGGAGGCCGTTCATAAGGAGAAAACAGGTTTGAATGTGGTTGCTAATTATTATTAACGTCTTGCTACTTCCCCCTGCTTCCTGTGCTCATTTGAATATTTCAGAGATTGAAATGGTCAGGCCATCTTTTAAACAACATACATGCTTTATCGACCACCAAGGTCGTCTTGACATTGAGATGTAAGTGCAAGTGACAGCTGACCGCCTTGATCATCATGTCAGAGTTGAAAAGCATGGAGCACAAGCAATTCATAATGAAACATTTATTAATGACTTTCAATGTTATGGGCAGAAGTGACCGGTATGTCTGAGTGAAAGTACGGCTTTAATATTTCCTGTTCGCCAAATGGACATGAGTCATTCCGTCGCAAATTGTGTGTTTTATTGCAGCAGACATATTGCACTATTTTGAAAATGTACAGAAAGAAAGAGAGAGAAAGAGAACGATAGCAAGAGGCTGAGCCCGTTTTGATTGCTTTCCCAAACTTCTGGTTAAACAGGGATTTAAAGATCTAGTAATCAGTCAGGCTGTATCACACATACCCCTCACTGCTTCACAGCATACTGCCAATGGCATGCAATTGTGCAAAAAGAAAGGCTGAAAGATAAATGGAAATAACATTTCTCTGGAGTCTATGATTTAATAATCAAGGGTAAAATATGGAGCTGACAAATTCTTCTCGCCGACATACTGCATTGTTCATTGCGAAAAATCTTTTTTAATGAAAAAACACAGTATTGTGGAAAAAGTCAAATTGAATGAATATAAGTTTGAGGTACTGTTGCATGTAAACATCATCACTGCTTTAAGCTCAACAAGGTATACGTTTTCAACCGCAACTGTAAACCTAAACATAGTCACTCACTGCTAGAAACAATGGGACTACATTGTCTACAACATAAGCTTTCGCCCAGTTAAAATACACAAAAAACATATATTTGATTGATTGAATCTGTAAAATCAAAGAAGAATTGTATTTCAAAAAGGATCAGGGCGGGTGTGTTTCCGTCGATACTAGATTAAGTCAGTTTTCTCCTCTCTTGGTCAAGTCCTCCATTTAATCTAGAGAGCTTTTACTTAAAGTAAATGTGTGCTGTTGAATGCAAGAGCTTATTGGTTTGTGTGTAAGTGGATTTGACCACGACGATGACCAAAGCTCAGCACCAGAGACCTCTCAGACAACACATTTGAGGCCAGAGAAAGCCGGCACTGACTGCCGGTCAACTTAAAAGCCATTAAAGACAAACAGCACGGTGAGAGATACAGGGAGAATATTGACTCGTACTTTACCCAGGGGATGGCAGAGCTGAAGAAAAAAGAGGGATGTCAAATAAAGCTGAAAAGGGGGAGACATAGGTTGTTTCCACTACCAAAAATACATTGTGTTGTAAGACAAGACTTTGAGAGAAAAATAGTAAAAAAGGACGGTCTCTCCTCTGAGAGAAATAGTGCCAGCAACCTGTAAAACTCTAATTCATTACAGGTTGTGGGAACATAAGGATTTAGTCTGTTCCATTACTGAGAGGCTTTACCGTCCAACACCATATCTGCTCTCCTCACTCTCTCCATCCATCATATCCTTTAATGTTAGCTTTGCGGGATAAGCAATTTACGAGGACAAAAAGGGCAGTCTGTGTTAATTCCGCAAAGCTCCAAACTTTTAATTAAGACAAGCGACGAAACAACAACAACATTAACAATAGAATACAAAACAATAAAAGGGTAATTATCGTGACGCCATACTCTGGCTGCCAAGAACACCATAAAACTAATTACCGATGTCTGACAGCAGATGGTTTGGGGGTGGCAAGTAAAAGGTATATGTACATCAGAGGATGTGCTTGTGCATGTGTATAAAAATAAGGTGTTGGTACCAAACAGAGCCTTATTTGTAGTTTGCCCGAGTCTATGTCTTTATTGCAGCAACAATGCATTTGGAGTGACAGAAAAGTACAATGATTGACAGTTTCTGTTTAGAATTCAATTAAGGCAACAAGCTGGAAGGATGTTCAGCGAGCTCTGACGAGAAACACTTTTCCTATTATTTGGTGAGGCGCTGAGAGTGCAGACATTACAGAAACACATAGCGCCTACAGGATGGGACACTCATGAACTTACGACTTCACTGACTGGTTTTGTCCAGCACATTTTTAATTGCCTTCAGATGTTATGAAAAATAACCATCGCTGCCGGTTCAAGCAGAGGTAGAAAGTTGAGGTAAGGTCACCTAATTAAAAGGCAAGAACAAGCAAACATGGCCCAGTCAAAGCAAACACCCGGGGAGTGATTTCCAGTTGACATTAAACAGTTTGATGTACACCATGTCAAACTATTAAGCCATGTCCCCGTGACCCATGCAGCTCAAACTCTTCTGTAATGGAGAAACATATTTGTGTGCGTCAGAGTAGACAAAAAGCACATTGGCAGGTCGTCAGACATTCTAACAAAGCCAGTGTTTCATTTAGTTTAACGCTGTTGAGACTCTATCCATCTTGCTTTTAAACGTCTGACTTTCTTCCTTATATGGCCATGCCTGCAGATTGGAATAGAGCACTACTTATTGAATTTCAGGACTGATCGCTCAGACCCATTTAAAAAGGCTGAAAGTGGAACATGTTGAGGACACCACTTTATATTCCTGAAAGCATCATGGCGGCATTCCAAAAGCACTGGAATAAATGTAATTAACAATTATGGTCTGCCCCGCTTGACATCTCATTATTTGAGCTTTCCTGATGTCCTTCGCTTCTCCTGCCCCCATCTTTTTCTCTCTGCCACGGAAATGTTTTAGTCAGTCAAACACACACAATGACGGCTGAGGGGTGAGACAGACAGGAGTCTAAGGGAATGCTTGTTTTTAAGTACATTTTTGGCGTGCGTTTCAAAGCCGGGGGTTGAAAGAACTTCCAGCAAACAAGTGGATTAGAAAATCCATTTGTGAGCCCTGACACTGTGCTGCCTGCTGATATTCTGACATAAAAAGAGTAGGTGGGTATGTGGTATGCACACATCAAACACACAGTCAAACATGCCCATCTGTGGCAAGCCATTAGGCCCAGGTGAGGTGGCTGATGGATGATATCTATGTCTGCCTCAAATCGTTCACATCCAGTTTAGTCCAGAGCGTGACCGGATGAGGTCTTGTAGAACTTCTCAAAGTCATAGAGGGGGCTGACTTTCCCAGCTAGCTCATCACTGAGTACGGCGACAGCAGCACAGCTTTTATTCCTGTGTTACTGATAGTGCTTGAAGTTCTTCCATAACATATTTATATGCTTAGATTTTACATATCAAACACATTCAGAGAGCAAAACTAGATCCAAGCAATGTGGCGTGTACATACTAAGACATGTCTTTGCTCTTAGTATATATATATATATTATTATGTGTGTCTCTTCTCATAAATATGATCTAGTAAGACAAACTAAAAAGGATATAATGTGTGAAAAAGAATATAGAAATGTAATGCTAGAAGGCCATCTACCTGAGGGATCTGCAGGCAAAGAGAAAAACCTTGTCACTCACGTTAAAATCAAGTTAACATTTCTCACCGTCGACGGCCATGTGCATCAAAGAGAAATTATGCATGACTGATGAAACTCTTGCAAAAATTAGTTTCAAGCACACTACACTGAGATGACAGAAAGCAGTTCTAACATGGTCATACAGAAGGCACTTTGTTGCACTACAGACAAGCTCACTCTTTGATTTCAGGGCAACTCCACTTAAAGACTAAATTATTCAGTCTGTTTTGAAAAATGGTGCTCCTTAAGAGTGAGAAAGGACTGAGCATTCAAAAGAGACCACAAAACATGATGTACATAACGATGAAGGACTGTTAACTGAATAAGAATGTGCCTGCCCCTTGCGTGGCACGCAATGTAGCCTTGCGTGCCACGGGGATATCAAATCGAGGATATTGGATCGTTGATCATTGAAAATCCACATATTGATCCAGATTGAAGGACCGTTACAGCCTTGAGGGTTATCGGATTGTTTGAAGTGGGGTTTGTATGAGGTAATTATCTGTAATCAGTGTGTTTACCTATAGTACGTGGCTGTCCGCACGCCTCCAGTTTGGAGAAACAGACAGATAGTACCAGCACGCTATATTTAGAATATTTTCATAGCTTTACCTTGTCGTCATACAGCACTTTCCAACGAGAAACTGAAACCGTTATCTGGTCTATCACTGCCTCGATCGGTTAGTTCGTTTGTAGAAATTATGTGACTTTGGTTAGTTTGGATTCTCTAAAGACTATGCATGAGCACCTCATAAAACCTGAACTATCCCTTTAACATCAGTGTTAATTTCATCATTCTATCTCAGCTTATTAATATCTAAATATTTCACATGTAGCTGATGAGTTAAGCTATTACACATCTTAATCCAGCATTTTAAGCAATTCTGTAAAAATTAAAAGCGACAAGGCTTCGGCAATATCACAACACTCAGTTCCAAAGGTGCTTGAGTGTCTGTGGCGTAGTAAATTAAAGCAATACTTTACCATGCTTTATGTGTGTGACTTTTTTAACCGTGTAATCACCTCAAGTTACGTTTATTGTCATATGCACAGTTAAAAAAAAAGTTTTCCTGTACAAAAACGAAATAAATAAACTTAATTTGCCTTCCACTCTGAACAAAGAAACACGATGTATGAAGAAATAAACACAAGAAAATAAAGAACACTATGATATACAGACAGCGTGTAAAAGTCTGTGAGTATGTAGTGTGTGTGTGTATCTGCGTGTGCGTGTGCGTGTGCGTGTGCATGTGCGTGTGCGTGTGACGTGTGTGTGTGGTGGGTCAGGGTGAGGACAGGGGCAGTGGATTAGATTTGTATATCTAGATACAACTAGAAATGTGTTTAGGGTTAAATTGTTTATAGAACACAAAATTATTACCAGAAATGGTTTACAAAACCACAAAGTTCTTCATAGATCTAACCTCTTATGTTGCCCCCGAAATGGTTCTTAGGTACACCCACCGTACTCTCACAAAATCCTGTTGGAAACACTGGTGCTCGGACAACCATTTGGTGTTTACAGCGACATTTAGAAAATTGTTTTTAAAATCCCCAAAAGCCTATTATTCTCCATGCAGTACATTTCCACCAAGTTCATATCATATTCCATCAACCTAATGTCAAACTTCTGCTTTTATAGCTTTAATATCTTCACCATCCACTTTTTATAACAAGCTTTGTTATCTCATAAATACTCATTGCAATTCTATTCATATTTGAATGTATAAAACGTGCTACCACTACTACTGATAAAACAGTAATAACAACAACAACAATCATCATCATCTTTTTTTAAAGATGTTTTTGACGAAATAAAAAGTTAGGTTAACAAGAACAGGAAATGTGTGTCTTTTGTAAACACAGTCCTTTTCAGCAATCCACCGGTGAATACAATCCATGTTATGTTATTTCACTGAGGTACCAAGCTGCAAAAATATTTACTTGCAATGCATCAGCTTTACACCATTCTGCTGCACCGTATCAATGTTTACAGCTTGTTTGGATGTAAGACGTGTGGCGAGTGTGGCCCAGATAAGTAGGGAAAGGAGTATTTTTTCTCCCGCTGCTACAGAAATCCCCGCTAAGGGAGAAAAAGAAGCTACACTTAGCGAAGATCAATACCGGCTCGGACCAAAGTAAAATGGATGACACGTCTGACCCGCTGAACTTGTTGGAACAAAAAGTCATCAGACCGTTAACGGAGCATTCATGCGAGATACTCAAAACAGCAGAGAGGGCAAGGACAGACCTTCGAGAGCAGCAGCTGGTTGAGGACACACAATATAATAACACTGACCTCTTAAAATCTATTTCATATTGAAATGCGCTTGCAACAATAATACATATCATTGAATAAGAAGGCAATTGTATGGATAACAATAACATCAACTCTAGAGTAAATCATTGGTTGCATGACTGCATATTATTAGAACTTTCTTTCCGTCATATTAGGCTAATGTATTGCATTGCTGCCAGTCTGAATAATTGTCTCTTAATTGATTTGATGGAGCCTGCTCATTACCTTTTTTATTGAACATTCTTATCGTATTGATCAGGGGGAAAAATGTAGAATTGCTTTGCTCTTCCACAAGAGAGGAATCACTCAGGGGAAACTGTCCTATAATTAAGAACCTGCCCAAAACCATTAAACTGCTCAGTATCTCAAGCCTCTTTAGTTTGGAGAGCACAGCCTCCAATAGTCCATTACTTTGATCTACAGGTCACTGAGGAACAAAACTCAATACGCAGGCTTAGATGGTGTTATGAGCTATATCAAGTTCAGTTCAGTGTCGGTTGGAAATCTATGACTTTTCTACAATATATCAGCTGTAATTTCTCGATACGATGGAGAAAAGAGATAAAAATAGCTTAAGACTGTCACAGTGCATCAATTCAGTAATACAGCTGAGCGGCTCGAAGGGGACAGAATAAATGAATAGGAAGCCCCAACTCCAAACAGCTCCATCTAAATCCCCATAAAAAGATAACTGCATTTCAACACATTTGAATTTTAGTGAGGTATTTGCTGATGGTGTGCCATACTTCAAACGATAAACGGAGGTTCTTGAACAGCAAGGACATATTGGCAGAGCTCTCAGTGCCATATAAAACTTTTAGCATCAAGTTGGTCCACGAGCAGAGCCAAGATCTACAGTACTACAGCGAGAAGGAATAAAAAATCCCAACGACAACCAGGTTACATTTTTACTCGTAATATTTGTAATAGTTTAACTTTCAATTAAGCATAAATCAGATGGGAAGTATTTCATTGTGTGAATTGTAATAAGAACCCTTTCTTTTTTTTATATTTTATTTAATATTTTATTTATAATTTTCAAGATTACTGTTGAAGAAGAAGTTATTTCAGAAAGAATTAAGCCCAAAAATGCACAAACTGGAGCTTTCAGGGTTATACATTTAATAAGGACCCTGGCAAGGTCTATCTTTCTGATTTGGAATATCTGGTGAGACTCTCTCCCTGGACTGCAGTGGTGCAAGAAGCATTCAGATCTTTTATTTAAGTAAAAGTTAAAAGTACTACAGCGTAAAAATGCAAACGTCAAATATATCAAAATATACTTGAAGTACCAAAAAATAAAAGTGCAGAACGGACCATTTCAGAACAACGTATATTACGTTACTGGATTATAATTAGTGATGCATTAATGTGTACATCATTTTAACGTCAGTAAGTGAAGGTGGGGATAATGTGAATTACTGCTGGGTAGTTTAACACGTAATAATACATCATAAGTTGTGATTGTAATAGAGGTAAATAAATATTAGTAGGTAACTAAAGCTTTGAAATGGATCAATGTAGTGTGTGTATATATATATATATATATATATATATATATATATATATATATATATATATATACACACACACATATATATATATATATATATATATATATATTATTTATATATATATATATAAATATATATATATATATATATACATACATACATACAAACATACAGTATATATATATACGTATATTATATTATATTATATATGTATGGCTGTTATTTCAAAGAATTGTGCGTCCATAAGCAGTGGGATTGGTAATAAGTGTTGCAGACTCACACACCTACTGAATGCAAAATATCCAGAAATGACATTCAAAAACATTTAACCAAAAAGCCGTCAAAGGGTTCATAATTGTTCAAGGCTGGAGAATTGGGAACAAAATGTATTTTAAAGAAAAGAAAATTCAAAAAATGTCACTTTAATCTGTTTGTATGTTAGACTGGAAACATTACGTCCTTGGTGGGGAGAAAACAAGGAAAAGATATCGGCAGAATGCAGAGTCGCTGCAGATACACAGACTGACACAGTGCCAGGGAGCCATAAGCAATGATTGAGTAATATAATTTCAGGCTAATGCGGTTTCAAGGGGGATACCTGCACAGTCTTGTGAGTACTGTGGTTAACACTAACCTGCTTCTCTGATTAACCCCTTGTTTAAAATGACTCAATATTGAACCAAACATTCTAAAATAAAGTGTTCAAAAGCTATTGCTTGCTGTGTTTTTTCGCGTTCTAACGAAAATAACGTAACGCTTCAATCTGAGATCATGCTCGCTGTTGACAAGCGATGAGACGCTCGCAGCTGTACTTTGAATCTGAGCATGAGGAAAGGGTTTGAGCTTATTTTGGTCTAATGAATGACTGTAATAATAGTACCATAAGAGTGAGTCGTATACAACCAGAGAAAAAACCTATGATGTTGTATCATTAAATATCTTATAAGAAAATAGAATCCTCCAACAGCATTTAATTAAGCTGATATCTCAACATGCAACGTGTGAAACTCCTTAAATGTGTTCAGAAATTGGTTTTCCACTTTTCCCACAGTTGGGATAAGCTCAAGTGATTTGTCTCTGTAATTACCACCTTAATTCTGCAGCAGCAGTCTCTTAAGCCTCCTTGGCCTCCTGTACAGCAGTAACGTTAGAGTATCTGCTTTCAGTGGTCTTAAAACGAAGGTACAATAAGTGGTAAATGATGCAGCGTTAGTCTCCACACAGAGAGGAACGCCTTGACTACCGCAGCGAATTTGCAAAAATCCCCTGTGAGCTAATTATGTTATATTTCAGGATAAATTCATCTAAATCAATCAGCACAAAAACAATAGCATTTAAGGCACTCTTGTGTTCCATTCCTTCCCTGGGTAAAGACAAATAATGCCTGCCTGTTAGTCTTCAGTAGTTTTGCACAAACATGGAGGCAACCAGAAAAGTCCCCCTTTATCCCCTGTCCAGTCTAATGTTCAATGCCAGCAAAATGCCACTCCACATTTGTTTGATAAGACAGAAAGCTGCTGTGTAGTTTTAGAGAAGTGGAAACCTTTATTTTTTAGGACTTCAAGTTCTGATATCATTTATTAGGTGAGTAGATTTCCCATGTCAGGTGAACAGCAATATCCCTTTCATGATAGCTTCCTCTAGATCCCAACTGTCATTGCATGTGACAACAGCACCAGAAGCCACATCTTAGTCTGAAAACATAGTTGTTTTGTAATACTTTAATCATCGCTGTTCAGTGACAGTTTGACAACAAATTATTCTCTGTTTTTCTTCACAAAAGTCATTTTCTACAATAAGCATCCTGTTTTTGTTTCCTATATCTGAATGGCTTTGATGATAATCATGCTCGACTAAATTTAGGCATCAAAATGTTTTGCAGCTCCTTTGAATAAGATGCATATAACCATTAACATAAGTAGTGGAGGTGTACGGATATCTCTTGTATCCAACTTTTGCCATGCATTCATTTAGAATCTAATCCATTCCAAGTACTGTGACATTGTATTAACCCTAGTCAAGTCTTTGAGAAAACTGCATTGTTATACATAATCTTTACCCAGAGAAATGAGAGGTTATATTTTCCATTGCGGCATAAAAATTAAAACCAGGGATCAAATGCAAAACTCCACAGATTTGTTAATTAGCTTCTTCTAGCTGTTATGTTGTCTCTTGAGTGTAATGGGGATAATGTTTGGTGTGAGAACAGAAGTGAGGAATCTCCATATAATCCTTCAATGCTTAAACAAATACCGCAGCTAGTCTTTCTGGATCAGCTGCCTTTGGTGTTATTTTATGTTATGTTATTTTTTTCATAATGTCTGCCATGATAGCACCGAGATCACAGGAGCCTTTGAACATACGTTTTTAATCTACTGTTGTACCCGTCATTCCAGACTCCAGTATATTTTAAGAGTTCTATATTGATGCTGTATTATCAAATTACTAAATAATGTATCTAAAAAAATAGATATTCAGTACATTCAGTGCCATCGAACACAAACTATTTCTAGCAACACAACACATTTCAGCTCCAAGACATCACAGGGACAATGTTGAGAAAACATACCATTGCAAGCAGATGAGTAGCAACAGTATGTGTGATGCACAGTGTTACATACAGCCATACAGCAAAGCTGGACAAGAATGTCAACTTTACTTACCATTAGTGTGAAGACTGCAGGGGCCAGTGTAGAAAAGTCTCAGGATACAATCCTTCCAGTCATTAGTGCACTTGCAGGTTAAGGTCTCTTCTCAATGTAAGCTAGGTTATCATTTAGGCTAGCTTCACCATCCCAATGTGAAGTAACGTAGGCCTGCAGCACGTCAATCAACGGTTAAAACAAAAAAATGTCCTCCAGTGTAAAATAAAAGTGTCCTCACTTGTTGCACTTGCTATGGCCACCACTTATTTCACCACTTATTATTTTAAGCCTAAAACCGGCTTAGAACAATCCTCTAATGCAGTGGTGGGCTGTCAGGGCCAGCAAGGCCTTCTCTGCTGGCCTAAACATCATCAGAATATACATTTAATTTTTATATATTTTTTCCACAAATATGTATTAAATTATTCCCCATAGTCTATTCTCTTAATTTCATAGCTTTCCTCTTGGTTGCGCTGCTTCCAGCCTCAGATCGAGATTTGGAGGGCTGGCCCTTATGTTATAGCTT
Organism: Cottoperca gobio; assembly: GCF_900634415.1. Lineage (NCBI taxonomy): Eukaryota > Metazoa > Chordata > Actinopteri > Perciformes > Bovichtidae > Cottoperca > Cottoperca gobio. The sequence goes on from NC_041371.1 coordinate 10,514,062, forward strand.
TTATCCAATCATATTTCAGCCATAATGTGTTGCCAGGGTCCACGAAATCTGCCCTGAGGCCTTCAGAAGCAACAGTGTGGGCGCCTGTCACTTAAAGTGAACGGAGACAAAACTGTGGCGTTAACCAATCAGATTTCGAGTTGGGGACACCGGGGCCAGCTAGCAGGCATACAATAACGTCAGCATGTCCAAGTCTTTTGATTGAATACGCACTATTGAGAGGCAGAGCTACGCAGAGCTAGCAAACTTTGAACGAGCTAATTTGTGTAGATTTCTACAAGCTGTTTTTTTTCAACCCACAATGGCTGAAGGAGGAGAAGAGATCGATTTGGTCGCAGATATAATTACAACGCCATTTTCAAGAAAAGATAGACATCGTGAGAAGAGAACGGCCAACCCCGACGCTAGCGAGCCTATCACAGCCGGGAAAAGGGTTTGTCTGCCACTTTCAAATCACTAACTACGAGCGGTACCCCCGGCTCACAGCCTCCGAGAGGCACTGCACATTGTACTGCTGGGAATGCCTGCTATTTACAACTAAATGTTTCGTAAATATTAATATAACTCTGTTGTTAGGGTGATGCAACGCCCGGTTATACTGCGTTTCTGTCTAAATGTATAGTTTCTAGAGCCATGGCGTCATAATGATGGTATTAAGAGGTGGAATAATTCAGGTAGGACTGTGTAGGACATCACTGAAGGCCTAGGTGTGAAATGCTCGGCCCGCCACTGCTCTAATGTCTATTTTTAATGTTAGGTAGCTAACTAAATTGTTCTCGTAGGCTATTAGATAAGTGCTGTTACTTTAATTACCACCCCAGTGGACAAAATCCGCACAATTTGAAGTTCCGCTCAGACATTAAACCACCCAAAATGAATTAGTTTATTAATTATTATTAAGTATATTAATTTATTCATCATAATTTTCCATTATGTAAATTACATTTTGATTTGATGCTTATATAAATATGTTTTACTTTATTTTTGGGGGGAACAACAATGTTGGGTGCAGGTCTTCCCCTGAGCCTCCACCTTGTTAAACATAGGCCTACAGTAAATCCGTTGTTGGGGGAAGTCTATGACCTATCCAAATAAATTGTCACTTTCTGTTTATTTTCAAAGAGAATATCACTTGTAATAATCCAACATTTTAAGATAAAGGAGACTCCCTTTCCTCTGAAGAATGTATTCTGGGTTGTTTTACTGTACATTGACTGCTTAGCTCAGGCCTATTTATCTGGTTTGCACTCCCCTCCTGTCATCACACTGAGCCAAAACACATGTGACTGTTAGCAGAGGTAGTGCCAGGTCAGGGAGGATGTGTCACTGCTGTTCCAAGACATTTTCAGAAAAAGGCTCTCAGGCCAAGGTCTTTAGAGATATCTCTAGGTGAAACTGAAAGACTGCCAGCACCACAGAGAAGTTTGACAATCACTACACTAGTTTCAGCTGAAACTTGAGTCAAAACTCAAAGTCAATCCGGTAAGGTTTTCAATGTGTTCAGTATTTATTCAACCTATCTGACTAAGATTATGTCTGACCTTTTGGTTTGATTACATATTCCTAAAAGCTCTACCATTTCAAGGAAGTAAAGAGTGACATGAGACTGATATCAGTTATTGACATCTGGAGCTTGAGAGTATAAGAACTGGACAAAAGAAAATACACGCTGAAAAGGAATGTGCTAACAGTATTTCTATTTATATGCTTTTCTTCAGCTTCCACTGAACACTTTCCATATGAACAAAGGTAAATAGGAAATGTTGGTTTGGAAGTCCAACTATTATTATTCCCCAACTGGGAAATAATCACCAGGAAGTTTGCAGTGCAGTTAACTGCAGTGCTCCATCTCAGAGCAGTCCTAAAAGGCCAAACAAGGGGCCACGTAATTTTTCTATTTGTGGCATGTTTTATTTAGAGAGCCTGCACAAAAGTCAGCCTGTGAGTTTCACCCAGACAGATTAAGCACTCTCGTTGAAAAACAAACATTTGTACTACTTCTCAGGTTCTGATAAAGCTATATTGAAGACTACATGAATACGCAAGATACTTTTTCATCAAATATATAATAGATTAAACAAATTGCTCGTGTGTCTTCCAATTATGCTTTTATGTCTCCATTCGATGACCACATATAGTTGCAAAAATATGCAGAGGTACTATAACAGAGGTCCATTAGCAAATTGGAGGTGATTACTTGAAGCAATGATGTTAGATGCAACAACAGCATGCAAATTCACCATGTAATTTGTTATTGTGCCAGTATTAGAGACATCCCATATAACAGACCGGTGGGGAGGAGCAAAACAATAAACAACCACAGACCGTCGCAAGTTCTGACAGGACAGGATCATCAACAGATCAGCATGGTGTTGATAGCGCCTCAGCCACATTCCAATTAACAAGGATACTTTCGTATGTTCATAATAATGTGGAAATTTGTATGTTTGCTGTAACTTGCAACCCTGAAAAACATAGATTTAATATGTAAAGAGGAAGCGCTTGGACTTGGGAGCGCACGGGTCGATGATTCCAGAGATGTTGACAAATCAATACTGCTGACAACTAATTTTTCAATATGCCTCATATGTCCCATCCTCAGACGTGTGGCTGAAGTCGCTATGGAAGATTAATTTTTTGATGTAATGCCGGTTAACGCAGATCAGTAGCAGGGTGTGAACACACATCTTTGCATTTCAAGACTTAAAAAAATAAAAATGAAGTAAGATGTGGCATTTTACTAACATCATATCTTATAATAATGAAGTGTATGCTACTGGAATTATCCTTTGTTTTTTTTTGGATTGCACGACATTTGCAGATGTTAATACCACTGGATAATCATTAATATATCTGTTCAAGCTCGACTAGTTTAACAAATAGCTTCGTTTGCTACTTGAAAAAGGAACTCTTGTCATTGAGATATAACTTCAGCCCAACTGCTCAACATCAATAACTCAAGACAACAAATTAATTTTGATATGATTTAGGAGCTGTGCCAATAGACAGGCAGCAAGATGTTTCCACTCTGTTGGCAGAATTAATGGTAATCATAAACATGAGTATGGCCCATGAAGGACACTGGTAGGAGAAGCCTGTTTAGCATGTCAGTATTCACATAAGAAATCTAATTAGTTATTATAAGATAACACATTTTCCACCTACTTTGCATTCATGGAGATGTCTCATTGTCCTTTCAAATTGTAAAGTGGGAATACAAATTAAATTAACATCATAATATTACAAGGACAATTTTCAGCATCCTATTCATAGTATCGTAATTTAGACCCAGCGGGCTGAATGCATCTCAGATGTCTGAAGTGTTCGAGAAGTAGAAGAGACACAGTAATGAATGACATAGAGAAAAGTGAAGTTTTTCGCAATAGATTTTGAAAATCTTCAGCCACATTTTTGGTTTATTTTTCCCGAAATCACGGCAAAGGTTTTGAAAAGACAGAAAAGATGTCCAACTCTTCTGCTCAAAGCTTTGGACAGGTGCCAGATGGTGATGACAGGAACTCACAAAGTTGCTCCACTGCCTGTGTGATTAAGAGGCATCATCTAATATATGTCAACACTAAATCATAAAATATTTTAGGAGAATTATGCATCAGAAATACTATGCCTTTGAAATCATTTATTTTAATCCTATAGGTAACGTTACAGGTTGTAATAAGGCGATTCACAGAAAATGGAACAGCACTTGAATAGAGTGCAATTGAATAGCATAAAAAAAAGAAGCTCAAAATGCATTTATTTTAAATGTAGTTAATTCAATTCTGAATTTAAATTGCAGACGAGCACGAGCTTTCACAAAGAAACCATGAGTCAAGGACAACAACAGTCAGAACCGGCAAGAAAAACATAGACAAAGAGTTTGAGAGAGAGATGATAAAAAGCTTTGATGTTACATAGAAGTTTTCTTCTAAGTTTCTTAAAAGCTGTCACTTAATAGAGTTGACCATAGGTTCCACATAGGGAAGAATAAATATGAAAGCACGGTCACTTTTAGTTCTTTTAGTTCCAGAGTTGCTCAAAGAATTGCTAAAAAAAAAACGCAGGTAATGGGAAGTGATAAACCTCAGCTGGGTTCCTCTTTTCTTTCACCATGTTTTGTGATTCCAACATGATGCCGTGGGGAGACTGAGTGTTAGAGACTACACTGTGGATGGTTAGGTTTGATAAGCACAGGAACGTTTGTGTTTTATCTGTATGTTTTTGTGTGACATGAAGGCGCTCTGTGTTGGTTTAAAAACATGTTTTTTGATTTAAAGCATAAGGCACTTTAAATGTGGGCCTACCCAAAAAGGAATTTTTTTTTTTTAAAGAACTACAAAATGGCACTGGGGAAATGGGAACTCATGCGGTTCACAGTGAGCAGTGCGAAACCCAAGCACTTAAAAATCGTTTGGCTACACCGGCTCTTCCTCTCAGCGCTTGAACAGCGTTCAGCAAGCTTGTCAGGAGTGAAGAGTCTCGTGTGCTGACTACCTCACTGCCACCTTGTTTAGCCTGATCCGCCAATCTTCAGCGAGCTAATGCAAGATGACATGTTGTCACCAGAATTCTAAACTCTACCCACAATACAATTTGTCATCGCACTCAGGAGCCCATGACATTCATAAGAGCCTCTCTGTCAGTATCAATTTCAGTCTTATTTTAAAGGGGTCTGAGCCCTGGCATTCTCACTAACAGATGCTCAAACAGCGTCCCCAAGGTTCAATGCCGTTGAGTAAGCCAAGAGTGCCCACGGCCCTGACTAACAGCTGGTAATATCTATAGCAAAATATCTACATTTCCTCTGCATGTTTAGGTGTTTCCCTGATTAGGATAGTAATTTAAACAAACAAATGGGTCAAAACACCCTTGTGTGTTTCTTTTTCAAATGCTGAGAGTGGTGCTTATGGGATAAAAATAATTGACACACTTCAACAAAGGAAATCGTAATTGTACTTCAATTCCTGCTGCATGAACTACTGACCCATGGAGCTGAAACTATGTAACAGGAACGTGATGTCTATCTATCTACAATGAAAATTCATTTCTAATCCTTAAAGAAACAAAGTTAATTAGGCACCGGGTCATTAACATTTCAGCTTTTTGACCCAGCCACCGTTATACTAACATTTACATTACAGTTCTCTGTCTAGTAGGAGAAATGTGGAGAAGGTTTTAATTGAAGGTTGATGTAACCTTTTCATGTGTAGGACTGAGCAATCAGTCTTAATGTAGTGTGTAATGCTCGGTTAACCTACTCAGGTTACATCACATCTAATATATCTACTCTTTGCAATCTGCCTGCAGTAGAAAAGCAAAAGTAATGAAGTGAACAGGGAACCTAATTAAAAGTTGAGTGTGAATCTGTATGTCAAAAGGTCTGCAATCGGTTAAACTGCACACTGGACCTCACAAAATTAAACCTATCAAGTTAGATTATGTTAAAAATACTTGAGGCACATACAGAAACACAAATAGAACCAACAAGTCAATAAAATTGATGGGAGGTAAAAAGGTGAAGCCGTAACCCACTGTAAGTTACTGCTTCCTACAATGAGGCCTGGCAAAGTGATTAATTTGTCTATTTTTAGATCAATTTCCTATGTATTTATTTCTATATTTTCTTAATGTAGGGGGCACACGACAGCTCTGCCAAGAGAAATACTTTGTCAACAACTTGATTGCATTTACATGGTAGAGTGACGCCAAAGCGGGAACAAATTAGAGCGCTAAGCCATGGGCTCTGCTGAAATAACAGGCACTTCAAGAAATGCCATGTGAAGAGACACCTCGGGAATGTAATCTTTTTTTCTCAACATGCCCGAGATTATTACCACTCACCATGTTTGTTTGACATGGCATCTTCTCACCATCTCTGCCCGTCTTTTAATACACAAGCCAATTTGTATCCTAAAAACACTGCAACAGGAGAAGATGGTGCTGAGAACTGTATACAGCAGCACAAGGTCAGTATTGTCACCTAAATCATCAAGGAAAAGTTTTCCAGTTGGGTACTTTAATGCAGTAGACATTCAATTGTGTAGGACAGGAATTCAATTATGATCTGCAATTCAGAGGTACTGTAAATATGAGGTTAGTACTGCAGCCAGTGAGGCTATGACAACTTATTTACTGATTTGCAACGGCTGGCGATAAAATGTTTGCTATTGATTCTATTAAGGAAGAATTTAAGAATTAAATTAAAGAATCTCAAGGTGACCTCACATCACTTCACGATCTGCTTGTACTTTGGTGTCCTGTTTTATTTTAAAGTGTTCACTCCCCCTTGTTATATGCCTGTACTTCCTGTCTGTGTGTTTACCCACTCCTTCTGATTGTTAATGTGTTCCTCCTGTGTCCATTTACTCTGCCCTCTGCCGCTGTGTCTTGTTCCCTCGTTTGGTGTCTGTGTATTTATCCCTGTCTGCCCCAGTGTGTTTTGTCGGATTGTCATTTTTGTTACACTCATGTTCTGCTCGTGCTAGCCTTGTTGCCTTGTTGCCTTGTTGCCCTTGTTGCCTTGTTGCCTTGTTGCCTTGTTGCCTTGTTGCCTTGTTGCCTTGTTGCTATCCTGTGTCAACCCTCGTTTTATATATTGGTAAGCTTTTTCTAAATAAAGCTCTCTTTCTTTTAACCTCATCTTGCTTTCTGCATTTGGGTCCTCCTTATTACAGAACCTAACACATCACTTCACATACTTTATAACTAACAGTTCCCAACAATAAAATAAATACACCACTGAGCAACAAGCTCAGGAAGGTTGTATATTGCCCACAGAGTGTTTGTCTTTTAGGGTGAATATTTCCTTAACCAGAACATTTCGGCTAAAAGCAGTATTATTGAATTTTATGGCCACTTGAGGGCAGGAAAATAAGATGTAAACACCACATTGACATATATTTACCTCAAAAAGAACTTGTGGCTTCCATGTTGCTTATTTATACATCCGGCAAAGACCAATACTCACTCTCCGTTTAGCTTAGTTTTGGTGTCCACTGACTCCTGAGGGAAATATGTAGCTCTTTAGCTGCTATATGATTCATTATCGTCACCAGCCACTCGCTAATCTTTTCTAGCTTTCTTCCAGCGGTCTGTTGCTGGGCAGGTAGTGCAGTGGATTTTATGAGACCTTTTTTGCTGAAAATAGAAATGCCTGTTGCAACTGACAATGAGGTTGTTGGGGCGGTGAGACCGAACTGAAACAGTAAAGGTGTGAGCTCTACAACTCAAACAATGTGCGGAAAGACGCTTATACTCTCAGAGTGGAACTGTTGAGTTCGGTGATCATTGTCTGTGGGTTTGGCACTACAAGTGAACCCTTTCACATAACTCATAATCATATGATTAATATGAGAATATATTAATGCAGCTTTAAAGCTTGGGCTTGTAATGCATTCAACATGTTGTACCCTATCGTAGCGCCCACATTGATAAAGTGTAATATACTGATTTCTTTGCAATTTAAGTCATACTGGGGTAGTAGTTTAGGTTGCCAAACGTTTTAGGTTGCCTTTGCAATGTGCTCCAGGAATGCAAATCTGCCCATTTCGTCCACTAAAATGTAACAGTATCTCCAAAATGAAACAGATCCGAGTTCACGAAAACACCAGAGGCCCGTGAAAATCCAACTCAAACAATAAAAGCCCAATTTAGATCGTGAATTTGAATCATAGCACTGTGAATACAACAGTTGTGTGAGGCTGATTCATGTAATATCCCCCTCTCTCTGGCTCCAGAGTCCTGCTGACACAGCAGCTGTGAGCAATACGTACGTGCGTGGGTATGTGCACTTCTGCATGTGTGTGTGTGTCTGTGTGCCTGTGTCCCTGTGCAGGTGGTAAGAGGGAGGGACAGCAATGCCTGTGAGCTGAATAACAAATCTAGCATACTGCACACCTGAAGAGCTGTCACTGTCATAATCAGCCGTTTATAATGCATGGCAGAAGGGGGACAGGAATCGAGAGGAGGAAACGAGGACACAGTTGGTATCAAAGCTCTGTCTGTGTGTTATATCCTCTTCTTCTTATCTTCTCAATTGGTATATGCGGAATTGAAAAGGTGAAGGTATTCTCTTATTTTAAATGTTCACTCTCTGCTCGAATATCCTTTAAGTTATTGCTTCGCTCTCTCTTATCCACTGACTCACAGTCGCCGCATATGGAAAGCTGGATAGCTAGCTCTACTTCCTCTCTGCCTTCAGCCCGCCTCCTTCTTCACACCCCGCCTGGCCCAGCAGGTTTGTGTCCGGACACCTCCTTCAGAGAGCTCAAGGTGACACATGGTTGCTCAGGCACAGTTGAGTGGCTGTGTCCCCGGGCCTCCTGACGACCGCCAGCTGGCCCCCTCTACAGCTGTACTGGAGTCCCAGAGCAGTGGGTTCAAACACCCCCCCTTCAAGCCTTTTGTTGTTTCAGTGCGACGCAAATCTATGGTTCTGCTGTGAGGGAGCACAGGAGCGGCAGGTTGACTCACTTCCAGCTCCCTGACACAATCATTCACTGCTTGTAGTGGGGGTGCTGTGTGTGTTTGTGTGTGTGTGTGTGTGTGTGTGTGTGTAGTCGGAACAGTGCCTGTTAGACAGGCCGGCTGATATTTTTCTGCAGGGTCAGCAGAGACTTGGCCAAGCCAGCATCATGGAGGAGTAAATCAATGAAACCCAATTAGACACCAAGAAAGGTGAAAGAGGACTTGAGCAGCTAAAAAAGCACAGACTGAGACAAAAAGCGATCCTGGAGACGTTTTTGTGAAAATACCTGAGAGTAAATCAAACATCTCTGTCATACTGACACATCCTCGTTATGTTTAACAGTACAAAAGCTGATATTAAAAACGACATATCTGAAGACAGCTTCACTCACGATTCGTGGGAGTTTCAAAAGTATAGTGTGGGACGAGCTTTGCGTGTTGGAGACGTGGGAATTGTGTGAGTCACACTGATGCATCACCCTGCTTCACTTTAACAAAATATTGCCCTGCTGTGACTATGAAGAGTTTTTTGATATCACAGTTTTCAGGAACAAACATTGAAATACTTTAACTGGTTCACTTCAGATGTTTTGCCACGTCCTACTGACCCTTTGATATTAGTCTTGCCAAATTCCCCAGCGGGTGAGGAGAGCAGTCATGTGTCACCGCGGAGGGCGAGAGTAAAGGCAATATGTCTCATGATCACCTCCTGAGCGAGCCAAATGAGGCACCCTTAGCTCTGAGCAACCTGCTACTAACATCTGCTGCTTTGGCCGCAAATGCCCTTCTAAGTTATATAAATTGTGAGCTTATTAGTTTAAAGCATCTACGCTACAACGATGAAAACCTCAAATAAAACATATGCTACTTTCCAATTATTTATCTTTTCTTAATTTAAATGATTAATTGTATGGCTGGCAGGACTTTGCTTTACTTGCTTTAACAGTGGAATGTATACCACTGGGTGCAGACAGGATAACTACAAGCGCAAACAATGCACTTTAAAAGTTCCATGTTGTTGGTTTGCTGGTGTTTTATTTTTCAGCAATTACCCGATTCAGATGAAAAACGCAGCATTATTTTCTGAATTACTAAAAGAAAAACAGCATCTTAAGCATTTAATAACCTGCTGACTGCTAATGAGCTGTAGAATACCATTATGCACCAGATAATAATCCTGTTTACATTGACAGGGGGAAAAAAATACTAATACCCACAGGCATGTGTGTTGGAATAGGTACCATGGCAATTATCATGAATAAGGATAATTTTTTTAATTAAAACACAGTATAGTGTATCAAATCAACGATAATGTCTACTATAAAAAAAACAACCCATTAAGTTCTTATTTATTTGCTGTTTGTTAAAAGATGTTTTATCTGTAATGTTTAGATATTACAATTGTTGAAAATAATACATGTCGCCATAAAAGTGATAATAATCATAATGCATCAAAATATGCCACGGTTCATTTCTTATGGTGGCATATTAACTAGCTTGCATTTTATCATACTTTTACTCATGATTTTTTAATTATTTTAATAAACAAACATGTACCTCTTTATTCAATCTGTCAAACTCAGGGAGCCAGCCCTTTGCCACCTTTTAAAGCCCACAGTAATTATTAATGCATTTTTGTAATCAGGCTTCTGTGCCTTTTGCATGAAGCAATCTAATAAATGTGAAAACTAAACTCTCCCCACTGAACACATTAAGATAACCCAAAAACATTAAGCATTTATTGAAGTAACCTCTAATCTCATTACCTCTGTGTTTGCAAAATTTCCTAGACTGCCTCCAAAATTAAGTTCTTGAATAAGAAAGCCCAGTGTGAGACAGAGGAAGGTGCACGGGTGGTTCGGCAGCAGCAACAGCCTTCATATAAATCCATCCAGGCCCCTGTGCTCAGACAGGCTGTTGGTCCACCCCTAAATCAGACAGGCCAGGCTGTCAAGACCAGAGACCTTGTCTTCTCACAGATCAATAGTGATAAGGGGGAATGCATTTCAAGCTGAAGACACCAAAGAGGCACTCAGGCTGCAAGAAGCTCCATAGACATGTATCCTGCATTCTTTTTAATGTTATGGTTGGTATATTGCACACTGGAAGCTGTGAGGATGATTTGGTCAGTTTCGCTCATGTGGATAACATCAAACATGAGATTGTTGAGGCGATGTTGTTTTGTTATGCACATTATGATTTTGTTGTACTTGTTTGACGCAATGTGTAATATGGCTCCGCACTAATTCAAAGCACATAATTGATAATAAAAAAGACATTCTGAATTGTTTACCTGTCGGCTATGTGCCATGTGTAGAAGGTTAAGCTAGTTATTAATAAAAGCTTTCCAGTTTGACCCTGAGAACTCAGATAATAACCTCATAGCCAGTTACTACTTCTTCATTCAGTGTTGAAGAGAGGAAGAGAAACTTGTTTAGTTGCTTCTGTCTTGTTGTAGCACTACAGGTCATTTTACCACTCTGATCTGGATTCTGGACTAAAATGTCTTTACAGGGATTCATGGTCCCCAGGCGATGTATCTTAAAGTCTTTGGTGATCTCCTGACTTTTCATGTAGCGTATGTAGTAAATGTAAATGTGTGTAGTTTAGTTTAGAAACAAATACCTGCAAAACTAATTATATACAATGCTAAACTAAGATGGTAAACATGGACAAAACGTGTGTTAGCATGCTAATATTAGCATTTAGCTCAAAGTACCACGGTCTCTCAATACATCCTCACAAAACTGCTAGCGTGACTGCAGACAGGTTTAAACAAAAATACTAATCATTTAATTTCTTCTGATGTAGACTGCCATATAATTGCTGTGTTTTAGTGACATGAGTACAGTACATACTTTGTACAATCCATAATATTAACTAAGTTACTTTTAATATTTATCTGTACAGTTTTTAATTGAAATTATGAACATATTAAGAAACTATTTACTTTCAAAACAAGCGTTTGGACATGGGAAACAATGAATAATTGAGACAACTGCTTTTTTTCCCCACAAATGTGCCATTAAAAATCATTAGCCACACTTTTATTGCATCACTAACTGAAGATGCTCTTTTCTCTCCTTGGGTTGCTCTGAAGTTCAATACAATTTGCCTTAATCAGGCAATCAATCACTATTAGATCTGTGTGCCACACCAGCACACAGCAGACAGATGTGGCCCCCAGCTAAAAACTACAATCCCTAAATTGGGGGAGACACGCACTTGTATGAGCCCTGTAAATCAGTAGACGTTGCCAGAGCTGCTGCCTGCGCTCGCATAGCAGCATTTTGCCTTTATTTGTCGACAAGGGGGTGGCACCAAGCTGCTTATCTGACATGTCTTTTCAAAAGAAATTACAGAGAAAATGCTCAGCGGAAATGTTCTTCCATGTCTCTGTCACTGTTTGTCACTTTGCATACAATACAATATAATCATATCCTTTTAAGGCTACACATTTTTTGCAAAGTAATCACGCAATATTCTTGTCTAAAACATTTCATGCATTATATTTGTGGAGGATCACATAATGAGACCTAGCTTTAAAAGTACTTGTGAAAGCCAGAAACAACATCAAGCCAGCAGATATGATGCATGCACAGCATAGCTACACACCATACGTTCACACATATGTGTATGTGCACCCTATTACATGCATAGCTCTATTTGACTCCATTGTTCGAATGGCATAAAAGACTGAATGAGCCGATTTTGCACAAGAGGAGAATAATCAGAACATTACTGTGCTCCTTAGAGATCTTTTATTGAATGCATAACAATGAAGCTTGATTGGAATTGATAATAGCTTCAAGGACCCGGCTTCTTCCTTTCCAGTCACTAATTTGTTCCAAAGCAACCTTTGACATGCTTCGGATTGCCAATGACAAGGTAATAAGCCAACAGTTGAGAGGGGTCCAAATATGTGTGTTTATACCAAATAAGAATACATTATCCCTCACTGATTCAATACTGAGTGTCATTTTGAAATACTGGATCTGTGCCTCTGTCAATTTACATAAGCAGCGAGTGAATTCAAAAGGAAAGAGGATGTGCATGTGTGTCACTGAATGTTGTCATCTATATTTGGCTTTCAGCAGAAATGACAGAGCCCTGAATTACAGTATGTGGGAGCGGAGTGTGAACTGTGTGATATTCCTGTATCAACACAAAGTCAGCATGAAGAAGTGCAGCGGATGTGAAAGTGCTGCTGACCCCGTTCATTTTTCTTCCAGTGCCATCAAGGCCACCGGGCTGCAGTGCTCCATGCTGCATTCAATAGTGCAGAGTAAAAGGTATAGAATCAAGGCCCCTCCCCCCCGACGCCACCAGCCCCTTGGACACCTGCGCTTATGAGAGTCAACAGCAGTGTCAGCAGCATGACAAACATGCATCATACAGCTGCCTCACACATGCCTGCAAAAACAACGTTATCTGTCTACACACAGCACAGGCCAGAGAATATATTACTGCACAGCAACCTTGAATGGTACATTTCTCCTTTGATTGCACATTTAGGACCATGCCAAATTTAGGTATATGCTGCACACAGAGTTCTCCGGGAATCTCAGATTGGGTTTATGAATCATGCAACATGATATTGTTTGATTGAATGCACCAAGTCCAAATTGGATTCCAACTAACGCCTCCTCCCCTCCCTGCCTAGACAAGTGCTGATGAAAGATAACGGCCTCTGCATTAATCAAAGAGATGGAGCATTTTGATCCCACTTTCAATTAGATTAGATTACATAAATTTGTACAAAATGCGATATCAATGATCAACAGGTCATTCAGCTTGATCTCTTGACCACTTCTGCCAAAGGGCATATTGAATCTGACTGCCTTTGAAACATGATTTTGAAATGTTTCTTATCAGCTGGGAGGAAAACTTGCTGTTGGAAACTATGACCACAACAGTTTTTCTTGAACGTAATCTTAATTGTTTTGCACTTTCTTTCTTCTTTTGATTGCATTCATTTCCAGCAAAGGAGTCAGTCTAATTCTTTTTTTAAACATGGATGATCAGGCGTGCTAATCAATGACAAGACTGTGAAGTGACATGTGGCTCTCATTACAAGACGAAAGCACTTTCAAAAAATATTCAGCCCTCTCTTCCTGTGTGTGTGTGTGTACTGACTGTAAGTGGGATGTGATAGTGCTTACTGTTTGTTTAGGATTACAAGACACTCTCAGGAGCGGATGGTTTGATTTGTCGGAGGAGGGGAGCAACATCGCTCCCATCTCATACTCACATCCACCACAAAACGCCAATAACTTGGAAAACAACAGATTGCCCAGGAGGAGGTGAACAAAAAGTCAGCACTTGTTTATTATTTGGAGATAGAACAAGTATTTTTCCCATCTACCATACTGAAATATCTCTGTGCCACCGATGAAATCTACTCCATAGAGCCGTCTCTTGATAGTTAATTAGATGTCAGCAGCACAACCAAGGTAATTTAACCTTCATCAGCCTGTATCACATGAGCAGATAATGTGAGGGAATTATTCATTGCATATTTTTATGGAACGTGAAAAAGCTTTACTTACAGATTCTAGGCATAAGTGAAGATGAATGGATAGAATGCAAAATTCTAAATTCCACAGTGATAGTCATTTGTGAAACAGTGAGCTTATTCGGCAACACTAAGGGAGACTATGTGCATGTGCATGTGAGGGGAAAATGCACACACAGCACATCGACAGGTAATAATCCTTAAGATCAAATGCGCAGTAAACAGCAATTATCTAAGGGCAATGTGATCAAAATCTCCCACCTTATGATCAATAGAGTCTGGCCACGGCTACTCTTTATGCAGACTGAGAGACAACTGATTGAATCCTGCATTACTGATGCCCATGACATTCAAAAAGCATTTATCTAAAAGGAGTCTGGACCTAATAACCATAGAATTTTAATGAAAAACAACATAGATATACAGTCAACCTGGTGTCAGAAATAACACACTACCATTTGATAGCTTTAAACTTAACTTCAAAATGAAACACTGACAACAGAGACAACCAGTAGTAAACATAATATGATTTATATCAATGATATTCACATACAGCAACGTCCGTTTCGATTTGTCTTACTTTGCATTTCAGTCTCATTTTAATATAATGTGCATGAGAATTTGAATGAGACCATAAGCAAATAAATAGTGACCTCAAACTGACCTTAACATTTAAAAAACTATTGCACTGTGGTGTAATCTGAAATGGTGAGACATTGTTTTTTGAGCATTAATGTAATTTGGACTGGAAGGACAGCTCGGTCATCAATGAGAGCCATATTTTGGATGGTTGGTAATGATATTATGTAGTTTAAATCAGGATACCAAAGCCTTATCAGCAGTTTTGCATTAATCTACCTGTTTAGGCCAACCGTTTTAAATATAATACATGTAAAATAGCCTATAAACATAAAAAATACAGATACATATACTTGAATGCTTAGATTAAATACTTTACAGATCCAAGATAAAAGGCTACAAAAAAAACAAAAAAAACCTAGCCCTAACACTATAATGTAAGATAAGACCACCATAAACTCGACACACCACCACACACTGTGTACGAACATAACTATTATGTATGAATATTATAATACTGTGTCATTTGGGATGATGGTTAATTTAGGGGACCCCTCTTGGTCCCAGCAGTGAAATTGTGTGTGTGACCAGTAGGGAGAGACAGTGAGATGGGCGGTTTATAGACTAGTGGCTGGGGCTCTTTTTGTGTTTGTGTTGGACTGGATAGGAGGGAGCAGCAGCCTCAGTACCAGGCACTGCTCTCCCTCAGTACTGACTGGATAGATAGAGGAGGAGGCTGCTACATGCTGCCGCCGCCGCCACCGCTCCTGCCTTTGTCGTAGAGGGACCTTTTTCACCGCGGCCACACTTAAGCCAGACGGATAATCTTTTTATTTTTTCCTTGTTTCTTTATTTTTTTTTATACACGGATTCCGAAGTGGGAAATTTATCAGTCGCGAACGCACCAATGTACTCACTACACGAGGGCAGCGGTCTGTTTCTGCTGTCGGTCTTGGCAGGACTGCAGGTAATGCAATTTCAGAGCTGTTTCGAGCG
Organism: Cottoperca gobio; assembly: GCF_900634415.1. Taxonomy (NCBI): domain Eukaryota; kingdom Metazoa; phylum Chordata; class Actinopteri; order Perciformes; family Bovichtidae; genus Cottoperca; species Cottoperca gobio. Next base: position 10,529,615 of record NC_041371.1, read on the forward strand.
GAGTTACACCGGACAGTTTAGGTGCTTGTTGTTCGGTGTCGATGCTATTTGTTGAGTTGCGAGCTCAGTCGAGCTGCTAGCTTTCCAACAGGCACTTTACATGGCGTGCAGTTTTGAAACAGTGCCATGAATGTACCAACACATTCACGATAAAGTAGGTCTAGCACGTGCCGTAATTACTGGCTTTTAAAAAAAAATTGTAGCCTATGCTCACGATATGGTGTGCTATTGAACTAGCTACTACGCACATTTAAATTAATTAATTCAGCTAAAAGAGTTCACATTTGCAATGACGTAGTCTAATTTAAGAGTTCATAATGGCTGAATCTTTTATTGTCTGGGAGTTGGGCGATACAGGCCCACACTAACCTAGTTCATACTTGTATTGTATTTAGTTTAGGTTTAATATGTAGATTGCTGCAGCGTGTCTCTGTCCCCCGGCGAGTTAATTGCCTCTCTGTTAAAAGCCGTTATGAACGACAATGAAAAGTATCCTACTGTGAAATGTTAGGTTATGTAGGATAGCCTAACTACATGTTACAGTGATGGGATAGTGATTGTAGTTTAAACCTACGGAAGGAACCTGACTGTGGAATGGTGTTTTTTGCGGAAATTATTTTATTTTCTTGACTATGTGGCTACTTTGTTAAAACTGTGTCCCTTCAGCAAACGGTAAAATAGCAGCTGACAAGTTAAATCATGCAGTTTTTGGCAGCTGAAATAATTGTTGTAGAGGATTTGTGCCTGTATTAACACTTATATCCAGAAATGTACATCCTGGTGCCGTTGTTGTAATGTGCTAGAATTCCAGCTCTGCTCCCCCTCCCCTCCCTTCAAGCATTTTCCATTTAAATTCCTCTGATTTAAAATGGCAAGTGGCACGGATACCCACAATGCTCTTTTTAGCTGGACTCCTCGTTTTACATTCTTTTGAGAGTGCATGCAAAGAAATAGGGCCAGGCCTTCGTTCCTAGGAGCTGAATCAATGCTGAGGTTGTGTGATGGTGTATATTTGGACATCAGTTATGCTCTGCTTGTGGTTTCTTACTGTTGGTAATATCTTTCTTTTGTGCATTCATTATTTACGGAAACACCAGCCCCAGTGATTCACAGACTGTTCTGCATTGCAACATCCCCATCAACATTCCCTGAATATATGTCATGTTGACACACATATGTGTCATGTAGTTTTTATTTTCAAAGCAAGGCAACAAAAACACTATAGCACTATATTGATCACAGTGATCGCCTTGCAGTTTCTTTAGACATCAGCAGTTGTTATTTCTTGTTTGTTCAGACTTTAACGCATGCGTGTTTATTCCCACGACAGTGGATCGTTACATTTAGTTTTTATTGCTTTGTTCCTGTACTTAAAAGTGGAGTGTTTGTCCAGAGTAGTGTGTTGATCACAGGGGCCGAGTGAGAGAGTTGGTCATAACCCTACCCTGTGCCTGGGCCCCTCCAGGGGTACAAATGGAGCTTGTTCTTGCCTAGCCATGCTTTTTGGATAATGCTTAACCCTTTTGGCCTCATTATCCTAATTGCAGTCCCTGCTATAAAAACAACAGATGCTTTTGTACAACTGTGGGGACTTCAGAACGTGACCAAGAGGATTTGGAGGCAACAGAGTGCATTTTTGAAGGTTGATTTATGACTCATTGTCCCCCCCCCCCCCCCACCATTACAGATTGCAGCGGAGGGCAGGGGCACCCCACCATGCAGACCAGGCTTTTCTGAAGATGTATACAAGGTTGTGGTGCCAGATATCACAGAGAAAGGACATCCCCTTTTCAACGGTGAGTGGTGAAATTTTCCCAGTGCTGTTACGTCCTGGATGCTTGTTATGTTTGTTTAAGTGTGTGTGCGTGCCTGCCTGCCTCCATGTTTTACATTTTGGGGAGGATCAGAACAAGCCTGACATATTTAAACAATTAGCTTCGGTGTAGCTGTGCTGTATTGCAAGTCGTGTAGTTTGCCTTGTAAACCAGCTCAAATGTGTTTAAACTTAACTATATAGCTCCTGTCAATTTAGCTTACATGCTGTTCTTGCCTTCAAAGTAGACACACGCATAAGGAGATTGTTACGTAAATGCTAAATCATACATGGTGGCTAAACAGTCTGGGTTTTTTCAAATTGCATTTTGTTGAAGAATAATAAATGCTAAATCATACATGGTGGCTAAACAGTCTGGGTTTTTTCAAATTGCATTTTGTTGAAGAATAATAACTGCTGGCTTTGTCATTAAAAGTAGGGAAACTTTGTTGATTGCATTGGGGACTTGTTGCACTGACTAAAAAGTCAATTACACACAGATTTGAATACTTGCACAACTTTAATCAAGCAAATAACTTATTAAACATTCCCATGCCTTGTGCTGATTCATTTAATTATTACCATCACCATATGCCATTATTTTTGCATTTGTCTTGTTCTAATTCAACATCACTTCAGTACAGATTCAAACCATATGCTGGAAGTATTTCTTCTGTCTGTTACTTTAAAACCTTTATGCCTAAAGGTACGCATTTGAATCATATGGTAATGTATCCATTTGCAGTGTTACACAGCTAAGCCCAGAAATAACAGCAATTTAAGTATCTTTCAAAAATGTTTGTTACAGCGATAGTCTTTCTGTGGGAAACCCAGATGTTGTGTGTGTGTGTGTGTGTGTGTGTGTGTGTGTGTGTGTGTGTATGTGTATGTGTGTATGTGTGTGTGTATGTATGTATGTATGTATGTATGTATGTATATATATATTATATTATATAACATGCTGCAAACAAGAAAGTGAAAAATAATGATTTTTTTTAGCTCATTACATTGCAGCAAGCATGACCAATACTGCCTCTTTGGAGTCTAATATTGGCAAAATGAGGATGCAGCGACCATGAAAGAGTATGCAGGCCCACAGACGCTAATAAAAACTGGAATATATCACCAGTGTGCTATTAGAGAGGTTAGAGCCTTGAGGTCATTTGGACCAGAAAACATTCTCACTTGTGTTGGATTTCACAGTGTGTGCCTAAAACTTGCACGCTGCCGTTGGTGAGTCAGATAGGTGGAGGGGGAGGTAGCAATGACGAGAGAAGAAAGGAGATAGGGAAGAGAGTGTTTAGATGGGTGGGTACAGCTTTCACTGGGCTTTACCTTGTGCACAAGTTTCCGTTTGATCCTGCAGGTGATGGATTTCCCTCTGTTGGCTTGTGGATGAGCCGTGACCGGGGGTAATCAGGTTCCCTTTTGTTTGCCCCCCCCCACACACACACACAACCCCCTTTTCTCTTTTCTCTCCCCTCCCCCAGCGAGTTGTTGCTCTGTGGAGGTTTCCTTGGCAGAGAGGGGCACTCCTGTGTCATTGTAATGAAGCAGGGCTCAGCAGCGTGGGATGATGTTAATGAAACTGCATTCTCTAATGAAAAGCTCCTGTGGCATGTTTTGAAAGACAAAGCCCCCACATTGTGGAGAGTATGCCCAAAGTTTTTCCACTTTGCTTTCACCATGCTGGTTTGGGATATTGTTTTTGACCAGGAGCTGAGGGTTGTTTTATTCTATAGCCACATGTAGCAGGCTAATGCGTTAAGTTTCCTTGCATTTCATTAACTTTGTCAATTGTGCCCTGAAAGGTCTTAGATAATGAATAGAAAGACATTGAATAGATCTTGTTGTCATTTTATTAAACATACCTGAAAGTTTGAACACGTTCTAACAGAACGCATTTACTTTGTCATGTTACAAATAACCCAGTCAGCTAATTCCAGTATGCATAAACTTCTCCGTATGTTATTGGTTGGGAGTTTAGCTTACTTGAAAAAGGACCTGCTTGCATATCTGTGTAATACCAGATGTACATGTAAGGTGTCAGTAATATGAGTCCTTTTCTCGTATTGTATTGCCTTTGACCCCAGTATACTGTATGCATGAGACGCAGCAGGACTGAGCTGTTAGATATCTTTGTCCCATCTAATTGCAGTCTCTCCTATTGTTATTTATCAGGAGAATACACATCCTGCTGTCAGTAAAACCTGGAAATGGGGGGCCGTTCACATGTAAATGGGTGACATTGTATGTGCTAAATTAAAAACATCCTGTGGATTTGATGATGGCAATTGTGGCCAACCAGTTAAAATAGCTTTTTATTTTTAAGATTTAATCACATTGCCAGCGACGTAAACTAGACTTCAACTGTTCGTTGGCCAAGTGATGCCTCATTGATTTACAATAGATTTGTTAAAATGCATTTCTTCAGAGTTGCTTGGCAGAGCAGCGCAGAGAAAAGCCAGGAAGGAAAATTCTTCTTCTATGATAACTCCTCTCCAATGATCCATTACAGGAAGGTTACGCTCATTGTTTGCAGATGCAAAACAACATCAGTATTAGGGGGTTAACTACTGTCCACCCTCTGGGGGCCCATATGACCTTGCTTTTAAGGTTGGAATATTTGCTTTGGCCTAATACTGAGTGGAGGGACCAAACATAGTTATTTATTATCAGACCATGATACAGACAAAAGCAGCTATAGTCTTTAAACATTTGCGCAGTGTTTCCTCTTATCTTGTTTAGTCACTTAATAAAGCGACTTGTTTTACTAAATTGCATTTAATTTTAGGTAGGCTGCAGCTGCGGGTGGTTTGCCTCTGGGTGTCTAATGGTATTCTGGTGGCTTTGGAGAGCTGACACACATTGCAGTTTATTTTCCAGATGAGGCCTTTATAGCGGGGTTGCAAAGTGAGTCAGTCAGAGCATTATTCAGCAGAGGTTTCCCTCCCTAAAACTGGGTTAATGAAAAGCCCAAAAGCCTAATTGAGCTTAATACACTCTTATGCTGCTGTTCTGCCATCCCTACCCCAACCATGTATCCTGCTTTCATTTTTCTTTCCTCCATGCCCTGTGTTTTGCTTTTTTCTTCTTGACAATTAAGGCGAGTATGTCTATAGTCTGCTTTAGCCTTGGTTCAAGGGCTTTAAATGTGAGCGTGTCAAGAGATTCCAGGCAGACGGCTTCACATAAAAGATCGTGGTGGGGGGGGGGGGTTTACAGTTGGCCAGTTTAATAATGTGATTGAAACAATTACTGTCAACGTCGGCAATGAGAACATGAATTTGAAAGTGCTCTCGGGCTCTTTATTTATATATATAGATATAGATAGATAGATAGATAGATAGATCTTTGCTGTGTTTGTTTAAGGCAAACCTTTTAAACAAACCAAATTTCTCCATTTTGACAAGAAAAACATGGTATTCTTGAAATCCTGAATGTTGCCCTGACTGAACCCATTTTCATGTTGTTCTGGTTCTCTGCGCTCTGTTAAGATTCTGATGGCCCCGGGTACAGCTGGGGCCACTCAGATGTGTTTAAGGGGCCCCAGTGTTTGGTGAGACGTGACCCTGCTCGACCCTCTCCTGTAAACTGGGCCAAGTGCTCAGCAACATACTCAACCCCTTTTCCTGCTCTCAGATTTGAGATGAGGCTGGTGGGGGTTTCCTGGTTAGGTGTAGATGAATGAAAGACCAGACAAAGATGTCCTGACCCGTCACTAGGGAGGCTGCCCTACCTCATGTTGTTCTGACCTACGAAGTTGATCGTTCATCATTTGGAGAAATGGACAAAGGCACATTTTAAAAGCCCAGGTCTTCAGCCAGTCTGCATATCAGGTTTGATAGTATTTGTTTTACTATTATGGCTCTTGTGGTATGGGCTAAATAAGGGACTGTCTTGGGAACATAATTTACATGTTATGTAGCACTGTTGATTATGGAATTATTCAGTGAAGGTTGATAACTTTGAGGAATATCTTGGAATATAGTATCTGCCGAAGCCCAGTGTCATAAAAATACTGTCTGCCATTAGGATCCTTTGTGTTTGAGGTGTATGCATTGATGTCTTGGCTAATGCTGAATAATTCAATAGTCAAACATGAATTTCTTAATATCCAAATCCCTGTTCAAGATGACATCCATAAGCACAGAGGAGCCATCATACGGCAGATGAGAAAAATGAGGAGCAACTTGAGACACTGTGAAGCTCTTTCTTTTTAATTGTATAGCGGCTGCTGCATGTTTCACATATTCTCTTTGTCATTGTGGGACATCAAGAGCAACGCCACCATCCTTCTCTTTTTGGTGAGGTTCAAACTCCAGCTCTCCTTTTATTTGTATTGGCTAAGGCAGCAGTTTCAGTGTAGTTTTATTCGTAAGAGCAGTCCATTGCCCCCCTCCCCCATCCTTTCAGGAAGTGGATCAATGAGTCCAGGGTCTTTGTTTTCAGTAATCAATAAGTTGTAATGAAGGCTGCGCTCCAATTCCCAGCTAAAGCGTCACTGGTGGGTTGGAGTTGAATTTGAATTAGTTTTATTCTTTATTGTTGTCAGCCTGCATAAATATATTTTCATCCCGTCACTGTCTTTTTTTTTCTTTTTCTTCCTGGGAGCGCCATGGCCTAGATAACCACCACATATTGTGACGACAGATTGAATTTTGGCAGTGCATGGTTTTTGGTGCAGTTTTCCTCCAGTATTACAAGGAAGTTGGTTGAGTGCTAGTGTTATGGCCACCACAGCCCTTTGTCAGATGATCGCAGCTCTGTTGCAGTCCTTAGGCAATATCGTAAAATATTCAATGATAATGTTATTGCATTAAAACAAGTGCACCCATCTGTGGCTAATTTGTGTGCGTTCTTTCTGAGCCTGCTGGGTGGCATGACAGAATAACACATATTTTATTTATGCCTGACCTTTTTAGGCTCTAAGTTCCCAAATGGCGGTCTTAATATACTCCCTCCATATTTGGAGGCAGTTCTTGAGCAATGCCTAAATGTAGATAAAGTACTTTGAAGAGGACTGACATTATCCTGATGGCTTCTCATCACCTCTGTTCATATCGCTCTTATCAACTACAGGCCCTGCCCTCTGCTATTGGCGCCTAACAGCGTGTGGCTCTGACATTGGGCAGGAGTTAAGGTGTCCCTCTCTCAGGCCTGTGTGAAAGTGTGGGGGGTTGTCCTTGGCATATAATTAGCTTGTTCAACCCAGACTGCTCTCGGTGGTGTTGAAGGGCAGCTCCTGGTAACAGACACTTCTATAACTAGCTGTTTGTAGGTTAATTGACCTAGACTGCCTCGATCAACAACATCTGAGTGAAGATCAGCAGCCGCACCATGCTGTATAATCTGCGACTAGTTAAATGTAAATGTCTCATTTATTTTTCACAAGGCTCCATGTAACTATATTTTCCAAATCAAAATGTCATTGTCTAACATGATCTAAAGGGACTGGATACAGATGTGAAAAGCAGACCTTTCACTTGATTGCTGCTTCACACAGTCATGTGAAGGTTAGAGGGGTTTTATAGGTTATTTGGTTTGAGAACACACCTGAGCCCCTCCATCCGTGATGCTGTATTGCTAAGGTTTTAAATTTGATGTGTGTGTGCTTCCATCTAATAGACTGTCAAAAGAGAAAATTTATTTATGCTTCTAAAACAATCCTTTCCGTTTTGCGGTTGGTCGTGACATAAGAGGGAGCTGGAATCATTCTTAGTGATTGTTGTGTTGTGGAGCTGACTGTTTTATTTAATGTGAAGAACACCCAGGAAGTGCATACGCTGACCCCACTATGTAATGAGGCCGTATATAAATAGCTGTATTGACCTGACTTTCTGCATATATGCCTCCTTATAACTAGGCTAGTGTTATTTTTCACAAGTGAAATGCTAGAACAAGTGTGGAAAAGAAAATGCCAGCTTGCACCTAGAAGACAATACGTCAGCACTGTGGAGTTAATTGTTTACTTTTCTTGAGACTGATTTGTGCATTTCTGTGACATTATTCTTCTGTGGGACAACCTTTTTTGTCTGGCAGAGCAAACTGCTCCATATCTCTGTCTCAGATCCTGTCTCTCCAAAGAAAGTTCTGTTTGCAGTGTTGCCCCAGCTGTGTATTGTGCAATACCCCTGCTCAATTTTGCACAGTTTCTCTCTCTGCTTGTTTTTCTCATTATGTTTAGCTAGATGAGAGTACAGAGAGCCTTGGCTTTACATTTTACATCGGCACCTGTGAAGGGAAGCCACTCCCAGGCCCCACTACTTTCTCTCTCTCTCTCTCTCTCTCTCTCGTTAAATCTTTTGTTCTTAAGGCAATACGTTTAGCTTCAGCTTTGTAGCTTTTAGACAGGAACTCATTCACTTGCTGCCCGGATGTAAATTCAACAGCATTGAACGACAACAGGAGTACACAATGTCTCTTGTGTGCAGGGTCAAACCGGGAAGCTAATACTCAAATGAATATATTAATGAGAGTTTGAGAAAATGTAAGAGATAGAAACAGAACTAGCCTTGTGTTTAGCCTTTTTCTGTATGCGAGTGACACGCATAGCTCGCATTTTCAAACCTCATGCTGTGTTCAAGGAGCTACATGAATTGGCACACTATTATTCCTCCGCCAACAAAAGGGAAATTTGAAGCAGGGACATGTTAATTGACCCAGATACTGTAACCATGTTCACAAAAGCCAATATCCTGCTTGGAAAGAGACGTCTACCTCCTGCGGGCCACGCCAACTGTTGTGTTCCGGCGGGGGCTTTAATTTCAACGTACCAGCGCCTCTCTGGACACTAGCCTCTGATGAGTCGCCAGGTCATATCTCGTGACATTCTCCGTACATCCTCCTTTTTATCCAGCCTTCGATCACCTCCACCACTCCCTTACCTCCTCCCCCCCCTGCCCCACATGAGCCTTAAGATGGATGAGCTCCCATGGCTCTATACAATGATTGATGGGACTTAATTGAGTAATGCAAGGACAGTTCTGCAGCATTTAGTCCTTTTATTCTATAACTGAGTTTGTTTCTTGGAGTAACCTTGGATGCGTCATGAGTCAGTCATGAGCGTGATGTGCAATTTTAGTGTTGTGGGTAATATCTTTTGATAGATGGCTGTCTTTTTACTCTAACTTGAGAGTGTGTGCGAGACAGGTAATATATATATATATATATATATATATATATATATATATATATATATATATATATATATATATATATATATATATATATATATATATATATATATATATATATATATATATATATATATATATATATATATAAATTCCCATTCACTATTGATCATATAATTCCAGGGACCTGTGGGTGATGGTTATTTCTATTTTTTGCTTGTCTTATAAAATAAAGAATATCATTACTTTTATCTACAGTGAATTAATCTTTTAATTTAATCTTGATTGAATTAGTGATTGGGAACATTGCATTCCATTATTTTTCCTCTCCCAAACTGTGCGCTCATCAGATAAGCATATGTTGCCCTCCATATTACTTGTCTCAAGTGATCTACTGTTACTAGGCCTGAGTCTGCCATCACCACACAGCTATTATGATTGACCTGCAGCAATTTCTAGTCTCCATTTTAGTGCATACTATGGCAGTGAGCAACATATCGCTCTGCGGCCTGCGTTGTCTGAGTTTATATTATCTCTGCCTCTGTCGATATTTACTGAGGCATTAAAGAGCGTGCAGCATGTCGCCACTTTATTTCCTGTAGCACTGCCGGCTCAGCAGGACAGGGGCTTGGGGGGGGGGTAGATTCTTACTGAAGGGTATAACTGCTGCTACAAGATTAAGGTCTGCTAATTTGTCTAAACATGTTGAGTCTGACTGAGCATACACAAATGAGGTGGCTAAGACAAAGGCATATGGCATAACCGTTTGATTGTGATTTTGATTTGAATTTCTCTTGTTATAAATGACTTCCTGCCTCAAGTTGAGAGCACAATGAACAGAATCGAGGAGATCATGCAATGGTTGTGTTACCAGTTGCTGTATTCATTAATCAAGTTGCACTACATCAAGACATTTCTGAATAGCAACACTCCATCACAAACGTCAAAACAGTTTACATTTCTTCACTAGTTTCTTTCTTTCTTTGGCTCTCTGCCATTTCATATTTTGGCAGGTAAAATCTGCTTGTGAGCCGAGAGAAGCTGTCCATTAGAGCTGCATGATTAATTGTATTCAAATCAATATTTACATTCATAACCAAAATCTCATTCGTACATGACGATGATTTGGCTGTGTTTGGATTAGCAGGAGATCAGTGCATTAAGCCAAACCCTCCTAATTGCTCACTAAATTGCAAATAGAGATCAAAATGAGAAACGCCATGGTGAGGAAGAGGAAATCAAATTCATCCAATCCAGTGACACAAACGAGCTTACAGTATATCAAAATAAGGGTAACATTGTTTTGCATGAAATATTGTATATTATGAAGATGATGATGACATGTACAAACAAGATTGGCAATGGCCCTGTGCTGCATGTCATCCCCTCTCTCCCTCGCTCCCTCCCCCCTTTCCTGTCTGTCTTCAGCTCTACTGAATAATAAATGGGAAAATAAAATAAAAAATAAAGCGCATTGCAAGCAAATCAGATACAGCATTGGAAGCTAACACCACAAATTTGTTCAATATGATGAAGCGATCAAGGCCATAAAAACTCGCAGAAAATCTGAGCTGCCTGGAGAATGTAATCTCTTGGTATTTGGAGGAGAAAATCGCAGTCTCAACAAAAATTTTCAAGGTAGTACTTTTTGGGAGTTCTGGAGCATTCCACTGCATTGCATTACAGTGTATAGGTGTTGCCATTTTCTGGTAACTTGTACTGCATTTATTTTACCCTTAATGTATAAAGAACATTAAGTGTACCCTTTCTGCATTTCAGGGAGTGAATTGATTTATTTTTAATATTAAAACAGAAATGCCAAACCCCTGTCTGTTTTTTGTGTTCTACACTAACACTATGCACACTGTACGCTTGGCAACCGTAACAAAGGTTTCCAAATGTTTACCAGCATCCCAACTACCTTCCATCTGATTCTACTCATGTGCAATACACTCCATCTTATATAGGTCTTGTGTCAGACCTTCACTCTCACACTAAGCGTTCTAAGCACTGTGACCTTTGTAGAAGATAAGCTTCCTTCGGCTGACTTAAAGAGTTTGGAATAACTGCCTCAACCATTAATTTATGGCATTGCTAACCATATGAGGGCTATGAGCCAAGGTTATTGACCTTTCACGCCTGTCACTAGTGATAGAGGGAGCCAGACCTAGAAGGAAAATGAATTGAGCTTATTAAGAAGCTAGGCTTTGAATCAAACTGAGGGGGCAACTTTCTTTTCATTCATTTATTCATTACTTTTTTTTTTACAGTGTTTGACCAATTGTCTTCTGCCAATGTAGAAATTGAGAGCACATACAGCAGGAGTTACATTGAATCTTAATGCTCCCCTGAATGTGTCTGGGAGAGATCAGGGTGCGGTGCGTGAAATGCCTGAAGGATTAATACTTAAAGCATAAAGCACATTACAGCAGAACTTCTTCAAATGAGGTCATTATTATCAGATGAAGGATTTTGGGGACTCTGCAACACAACTTTGATTAGTGATTCTAAGGAGATTTGACTTAACAGACTTTGCAGTTTTATTTCTATCACAAATCCTTTTGTCTTTGTGGGTCTTTGCTTGTGATTTACTTGTACATTTGTAGCTGTAAGACAAAGGAGGAAAGCTGAACGGGCAGAAAACCATTTGTATAAAATGAAGCATGTAAAGAATGTTGTGTGGACTGCGGAGAAACAGAGCCACGAACAGAGAAGATTGAGCGCATGTTATTTCAGCCCTGTCCTCCCTCAGAGCTCCCAGTCTGTAAAACCTGGTGGGAGGCAAGGGAGGAATGCATTTATATTGGATCAACATGCTATGATGTTATTTTTCCAGCTCCACTACTTGTGTTTATAATCATACCCAGTCCCTTATGGGGTTCAACTGAAACCTTTCTTATTGACTCTGGAGAAGCTTATCTCTGCCTGATACGTTGTTTGTACATAGGAGCACAATCACATCCCAGTGGAAATAAGCAATAGCCAAAAACAGCGAACTTGTACCATAAATGTGTTTTTGTTATTAATGGACGTCCCTGGTGAGGTCCAACTTGGAGGACATTTATAATATTGTACTTTAGTTCCATTCATACATATACCTCAGATATTTCAAGTGGGCTTATAACCTTGTTCAGAGAACAAGAACATAGGCAGAACCACTGATGCTGCTTCAGCCATTCTCTGTAGTATTCATTTAGAGGAGCATGTTGAATTGTTCAAGTGTTTGTTTATTTCCAAAAAGATAGCCAGAGGATGAAGTAAAAGGACTAATGCATGAGAATTGTGTGCGCTTGAGAAGGGGGGGACTTATTTGTATGCTGGGTGACTACTTATCAAAATGTGCAGTATGTAGAAAATGGAAATGTTTTTTTTTTTTTTATCTTTGCCTGTGGGTAACAGGGGTATGTATGAGTGGGGGGGGGGGCGGTGTTCATGCACTCAGGGTATAATCGCACTGCAGCCTAATATTGCTGTCACTCTAAAGCTGAAGTTCACACACATTTTAATCAGAAAAGAGGATGACTACCAAATACTGAAAAAGTGAATGCTTGACATTTTTAGTTGAATTTGAGTGTGTATATAGTGGAACTCTTTGGTCAACTAGAAGTCGGCAACATCATAGTCATAGCCGGCCTTTTATTACACTCTCCTGCTACCTCCTTTTAAGGTGTGAGTTGCCTTTTTCCAAACAAGATGCCAGTTACTCATAGAGATAGAGATGAGGTGCAACATCCTCATATTTTCAATTTAGACGATGCCTTTCCACTGCTGTTGCTCCCGTTGTGGACCACTTTATGGCCCAGAACAGTCTTCAATAAAGTACGCTGTGGATGTCTTGCCAAGAACATAAACCATCAGGTTCACATGGCATTATTACTAAAGTATTTAGTGTTTGTTTAAAGCAACTCCCCCACCCTTTTTAGTGCACACACACAGAGACACGCACAAAGCTAGTCTTTTAAAGGGTATCTTATTGGATAAATAGTAGAAAAAACAACTGTGGTGAACTCGTTTGTATGTTGCCCTTCTGTCCTACCAAGAATGTGTTGTCTAGGAGAGCTGGGGTCAAAAGACACAAACAAGGCTTTGTTCTGCACTTACCAGGCTTATTCTGTGCAGAGCATCTGTAGTAGGCAACACTGGGACACATTGTTATTTTATACATCTGTTGAAAGATTGCTTAGTTGATTGAAAGAGAATATTTATTCATGAGTTATAATGCTGTATATTAATTATATTTCTTTCTTTTTGACTGACAAGATAATTACACATACTACATTTGAATAAGCTGAAGTTGCGCATTTTGGAGTTTTTCATGGACATAAAAACAGAAATGATTCATGACCTACAGTTGCTACTTACTGCTGTGTAGAAGAGATCTGTGGTTTTTCAGTAATCTATTTTTGATGATACAAGATGGAGTACAATAAAATCCACTTATGTGTTAGAGATTTTAGACTATATGGCTATAATACACCCAAGGATGACTTCAGACTTGAATATTACCAATTATTCATAGTGTGGAATCCAGGGGCCAGTGCTAAAATATTACTGCGTGAATGAATATGAGTGATAAGGCCCTAAAATCATCCCATCTTCAAGATGATGTGTACACATTTTTGTAGCACTAACACATATGAGTACAAACTCACAGGAAAACAGTGTGGCTGTTGTTGCTTTTATTGGTAGACAACCTAACAACCAGAGCCCTATCACGCTGAGCACCTTATGAACAGGGCTGTTGCAGGCATTAAAGTGTGTGTGTGTGTGTGTGTGTGTGTGAAGCAGTAGGTGTTGGACCCTGCTGAACAGTATTCTATGAAACTTGGCTACAACCAATGCAGTGTCTAGCCTCTCCTCAGCCTGTCCTCTGATCTCCGGCCTTCATTTATTGGTCCGTCTGCAGTGCGCTTGAAAAATGCAATTGCACCAGCAATGATTTGTGTCTGTTTAAAATAAGGCAGTCCAGACTCTGGGCACATGCATATTTCTTTCTTTTTTAATGTCTTTATCATTCTATCTCCATTTCCATCCCTACCGCTCTCTCTCTCTCTCCTCCACTTCCTGCAAATCCATTCTCAGTGTGCCACACAGACGAGGTTTCTTAGCAGCTTATCATGCCTTCCACCAGACCACCAAGGGGTCTAAGCATGTGTACACAGGCAGCTGTGCACCACTGTTAAACTCCTTTCTGTGTGGGATAAGTGGGGATTGGCATGTACTCTGCCCGTCAGAGCGGGTTTCATCTGCTCAAAAATGCGCCAGCTGGGCAGAGCTTTTTCACTCCTCCTATATATGAGAGACAGACAGAAATGAGACGTAGAGAGACAGAATGAGAGGAGGGACATAGAGAGTGTGGTTGCCACAGCTTCCTGACTGTGGCTTGGGGCAAAGCAAATGTTGACACATGTGTTATGAGTTAGCGCTGACATAATTGTTTTTAAGAGTGGTCTAACATATTAAAGATGTGCGGCTGGCTCCTTTACTTTCTTCCCTTACACTTTATGCTGTAAACACTGAGCAGTAATGGGAGGAAGGGCATAAGAAGAGTAATTTATGTGCGGAGGAGAAGCCTGAGATGAGCCCTCCCTCTGGGATTAATGGGAGTCTCTGTCTCTGTTCACAGGAAATATGAAAGGCCCTTTGTTGGTAAAGGGCTTGCTGCTGCCAACAAATAACTACCCCCGTCATATCGAAAGTCCCCCAACCTCTAAATTCATTGCCTCCTCTGCTGCTCATCCTTCACCCCTTTTTTTTTTTTTTTTCCTATAAGCCTATGTGTTTTCTGTCAAAGTCGCTCATTTATGATTCTACGCTGTGCCTGCTGTACAGAAGCCCAGGAGACACTAGCTCACATTGTTAGTATTCACTGTCACTTCCAGATTTCCGGCCATTGGGTGAGCAGAAAGAACAGTGGGATGAATAGTGCTGTACAGGTGGTGATTCATACTTTCACCATGTTCAGTCTTTTCCCTCTCCTGTTTTTTGTCTAATGTGTTTAATTCCAAGATGCACTATGATATCAGGCAGGGAATAACTAGTTTTATATGGTTAAAGCGTGACCAGTGGGCTGTGCTGGTGATAATGCTTTATTTTTAGTGCTTGGGCCGGTGTGTGTTAGTCTGTGGGGTGGCTAAGCATACCTCCTTAGGCCATTCTTTATTTAGCGTATCCTATCGGTGAGGGAAAATGACTGTTTGGCACTACACTGGCAGTGTCTTTCATCAGGTCACACATTGGTCTCCTCACACCTGCGGCTCAGGATCAGGAGGGTGAGAGGTTGTTGGCAGGTGTTAATCGCTAAAAAAAAACCTATATATTTGTAGCATCTAATTGTTCTCTCCTGAGCGGCAAATTCACACAGCTAAGAATAATTTCCAAACAGTAGTTTTATTTTGGCACCCAAACATAAATGGGTGGAATAAAGTATTTCACAATCGATTGTTCTGTTCTTGATTTGCCTTGCAGAATTTCCTCTTTACTCAAGCACTTCACAGAGCAATGTGTTTGAACAAAAATCCTCTTTTCAGTGGCTCTGAGCTCATCAACACTCTGAAAAGAGTTTCATTTTATTCTCTAACATGTCCAGCTTTTCATTTCAGCTGTAAAACATTTTCATTTATTTGTACATTGCTAGGAAGAATAACAGTTTACTGGAACATCTCTGTCACACCTGAATAAATCTGAACAGGCTAATATGTGAAAAAAACAGCAGTTGAATTGTTTCCCCCCTCCCCCCCTAAATAACAGCTCTTCTCTGAAAAATATATTCTTGCCTTAGATTAAAAAGAATTGTTACAGTTGTTGTTTGAGCTGTCCATGGTAGTTTCAGCTGTGTTTGCCTTCGCTGCCTCAGGAGCTCCACACTGAAAGCAGAGAATCTATTCGCTCCATATTGACTTCCCCGGGCTGTCTCCAATGGATTTGACATGGATAACGTGGATGTGTTTGTAACGGAAGGGGGGAGGGGACTTAATAAAAGCAGGAGACCCCCATCTGAAAAAAAGGAGGGAGGAAGAGGGGAACTTAAATGAAGAGGGCTCAACTTGGCAAAAGCCATGGGTTGTCAGGGGCAACTAAAATGTCTCTGCCTCCCTCTCCCCCTCCCCTCAAGGCAGCTCAGATATAAGCATATAGTAGGACTGAATATGAGCCTGCCATTGAAAGGCTGAAACACAATACACACGTTGGATGTCTGCCTTATAAATGATTTGTAATTGAGTTTTCCTGGACTCTGCTTGGAGTGTAGATGGAGTCTGGCTTTAATGAGCTTCAAAGTTTCATGTTATTCTATGTTTTAATTGTAATGCCGAGGACGCCATTCATTTGTTTAATTTACTAGACTGGGAGCCGATGGCTGGGCTGGCGTGGTAGGGGGGAGTTTAATGACCATTCTCTGGAAAGGATAAGGCTTATTAGTTCTGATGGGCCTCCTGTCTCATATAACCTAATGTGGCCATGATAGACAGAGGATTCTGGGTTTGGATACATTGGAACTATAAATCGAAGCATATTCCCAGGCCCTGGACTTTGTAATTGCCCATTAAGGGCCATGTTTGTAGATGGAGGGGCCAGATGTCCCTGATGTGGCTGAGGGTCCAACGTGGGCTTTGAGGCAGCGTGCAGTTAAACGAGAGGAGGAGCACAGGCTGGACATTGCCCCTCATTAAAGTGACCTGCTCTCTGCTAGGAGACCCATAAAAAAAACATTTTAATGTTCTTACCAGAGAAGCTCCACTATTTGCCCACAATTCCACAGCTATAAAAAATGGAATTGAATTCCATATGAATTCTCTGCTGTCATAGCTCATGGCACCAGCTGTCTGTCCGTGTTAAAATCTAACCCTTGGGCGCCACTCCCTCTAAGTTTGGTGTGTTCCATATGTTACATTGATCTTAAAAGCTCTGCTCCCCCCGGTCTACTTGAGCAGAAGACCTTAGCCTGATTGAGTGGGACATATGCAAGGGGAACATCAAACATTTCAGTATTTGGTGTAAGATCACATGACCCCGGTGATGTTATCCTGATTGATTTATGATGCAAATGGTCTTTCTCATGTTACCACTCAGCCTCATTTCTCATCTTTATCCTCTTTCTTTGTAAATATACATAGCATTGGTACTTGCTTCCATGAAATTGGCTGTCACAAAATGGTAATTTCATTTAATCCAGGCACACTTGTTAGGGATAGTGTGTCAGTGTGATACTGTACATGCTTGGCAGCACCCATCCCTCTCTGAACACCCTATCTCTTGTTTGTGTTTGGGCTGTGAACTCCCGTGCACAGCTGCCACCAGGGCACGTCTGCGGGTTTCTGTAATGCCGATGACCTCCTAATATGGATTCCAGTGAGGCAGAAAGGCAAATGTTTGTGCTTCCAGGTCTTCCTGGTATCCCGGGTCGCTACAGCTGTCATGTTATCCCCCTTCTACCCCGACCTTCCTTCCAACTCAGGATGCAACACAATATGGGCGAGTGTCCCTCCTGCAGACGCTTAAAGATATCTGCTGTTATTTTGACAGAAGCCTGCATACTTAATCATTAGGCTTCCGGCACAATAGCCCTCTTTGAGGCTCAAGTCCCAACCGGAAAACAACAACTTTAGATTTCAGGGATGGAATCTGATTTAATGTCCTCATAATGCAATGCTCTCTTTAATGCTGAATGTACTATACATGAACTACACATATTTTAGATAGTGTGCCCTCTGAGTGTTGTTCAGGTTAAAAGGTAGTAAACTCTCTGCTTAGCTACGCTTGGTTAATGTGCAAAACGTCTCTCTACCACTTGGTCTTTAATTTCTTTGTTTTCTGTTATGTGGAATGTTATGGCCTTGTTTGTATGCTGGTCATAATGAGGGCCAATGGTAATCTTATTTACACTAGATGGGTTTAGTAGTGTTGGCCAGCACAGTGGAAAGTGTCCCCTCTTTGCCAGTCTGTGGGGACCACACTGAGCTCTGTTTCTGACGGATGGGTCTTTTAATGTGACAACTGAAAGAAGCCCCACAGTTTCTGCCATGGACCAGGATACAATAAAACAGCGACTAGTAGAGCTCTGCTTTTACCCCCTCCTCTTTCTCTTTGTTACACAATGTTTTTTTCTGCCTTATATTGTTTCTTCTCCTGTCCTCCACGGCTCTTCTTACTCTCGTTAGAAAACTGATATGCAATAGACCGCTTCAGGTTACAGTGCAGGCTGCAAGATTCTTTTCAAATGGTAAACTCGGTGAATAACTGGCTGTAGTAGAGGTGCAGGTATAGGAATGGAGGAACGCTGCTCCAAGGGAGGAGCCTCTCTCCCCTTTGCCGCTAGGCTAAAAGCATTCAGCTCCTGCCCATTGTGAGTTCACTTAAAGGGATTTGTGATGGGGCTGATCTTTGACCCCTCTACGCCCACATTATGTTAATGAATGTACAAAAGTGAGGGATGATACAAATATTTGCCTACACACACACACAATTTGTTTTTAGAATGCGTTTATAGATTTTTGTGACTTTGCACACAATGACTCTATTGAAGCAAACGTGACACTTGCTTTAGTCTTAAAGTGAACATTATGCGAACAGGCAAACATTTCTGTTGTCTTTACTATACTAGGCTACTGCCGTAACGGTATGTGTTTTTAATTTTACTGCTTAACCATCAGTGTCCTGAGGCATTGAAACAGCGTGGAGAGAAATATAGGAAGATGGACCTGTTGGCATGTAAGTGAGCTTCCTGCATATGTTGTTATGGCAGTGGTTGGGAAGGTAACCATACCCCCACCCCCTGTCAGTCCCCCCACCCCCCCCTTTCCAAGCACTGTTATTGTCCCTGTGCACAAAGGATGGGGGGATGAGTAACACAAGATGGAGCAGCACGCTGAGGTTCATGGGCAACGCCCTTTCCCAGACTGTATCTCAGTGTATCAACTGACCATTTCTGGACTTTGAAGGTTTACATTTCACACCAAAGAATCAATCCTGGAAAATACTGTTTGCCATTAGTGTGAATTTGTTCAGGTCAATATATATTTATATTCACATTTCACTTGATAAGGTGTATGGAACCTGTACATTAAATGCATACAGTATAATTTGATTGCTGTAATATTAAATATGATTCAATAATAATCTTTTTTCCTTCACAAGTTAGTTCTGATTGGTGCAATTTCAGATGTTACAATTTCCCCCGGACTCCCCTACTTGTTACCTCATAGAGGAAATGGCAATCAATATAAACAACTAACGAGTTGAAACGATAAAGAACATTGGAAAAAACACAAGACTTAAACATTGTTGGAGAAAAACACACGACTGGGTTGACAATGATGACTGGTGTCATCAGAGTAGTGTGTGTGTGTGTGTGTGTAGAGTGTGTGTGGAGCGTGTGTGTGTGTGGGTGTGTGTGGAGCGAGAGAGGGAGAGACGGCTGCTGCGCCCAACAGCAATCAGAAGAAGAAGAACCTGCGGACCATGGAGCACAGCCTCCAGTGCTCGCAACTCTTATTAAACTTCCCATAGTGCCGAGACGAAATAAAAAACTAAATTTGTCTTTATTGCGTAGTTATCATGCAACTATAGCAACATGGTTATTATAATAAGCCTCTAGTTAATATAACCCTACCCATTATATGATGGTGACAACTTGCGTGTATGCCACAAAGGGAATAACCCTTAGTAACAACAGATTGTCTACACACCTCGACCATTTTAACTGATGTGGAGATTTAACAAACGGGTTTGGCACATAATAGGACATAATACAAGGTGTTGTTAATGTTTCAGGGGATGTGAGGTCCGAGCTGATATGGTTTACATATGGGTTGAGCCTGTGTTCAGTATTTGCTTTCATATTCTGGTTTGAGTGTCAAAGGGACAGTGGTCTCCAATCAGTGAGTTTTTAACAAGCACCTTAGAAAAGAAACATGTATTTACCAGTTTGCTGTGTTTGCTTCACCAGAAGCTGAATGCCTGTCTTCCCCTGCCTTTTGTATGCTGGTTTAATGAATA
The DNA here is from genome assembly GCF_900634415.1 of Cottoperca gobio. NCBI lineage: Eukaryota > Metazoa > Chordata > Actinopteri > Perciformes > Bovichtidae > Cottoperca > Cottoperca gobio. The sequence goes on from NC_041371.1 coordinate 10,549,559, forward strand.
CAACAGGATTTAACAACCTTTTTAACACTTCAGTAATAGAGGTTGGCCGAAATGTCACTCTGTATTCTTTTTACACCTTTTCCTCCGCTTTTATGTTGATTTTTGCTCAGTATAGTGATGTACTTTATAACATAATAATGCATTTAAAAATAAAAAGGATGGCCTTCAAACAAAAATAGAGATGCAGTTTTAATGCTGTGTGAACGGTAGCTATGTCTGAACATGTGCAAGAGGAGGTGGGGAGTTTAAAAAAAAAAAAAAACTCTTAATAGCTTGTAGTCTAACACTCTTAGGACTTATAAACACAACTATTTCCTGTGCTGACGAAGATAGACTGTGATAGCTGTGTTGAATTTAAATCACTTTGATTTCTTGAATATTTCGCACCTGAACAGTGTTTTTTGAAAGATGTCTCCAGACACTTCAGCACCACATTATAAATTCAAATCCTTGATTTTAAATGCAGATGACGACGCTGTTACAGTTAACCTCACTGTCGAAGGCGGTTTAGATTTTAATTTAAAGCAGTTGCTGGATTACACTGAACCAGTTGGACAAGTTTGTTTTTTTTCTTCCTCCTTTTGAATTGTGCTTTGGAATTATGTGGTCCCATAAGTAGAGTGTCAGCATTTCTATGTGTCAAGATGCATTTTCTGATGTGTATTTCAGTGTTTTAATCAATCCAGCATTTTCAAATACATGGGACCTTTTGTTTGTTTTTAAAACTCAGTATGACTCTTGATGTACTTGATTCAAAGCATATGTTGAAGGGGCTTGAACGGGTTTGACAGCATCAACAGCCCCAGCTGGCTGGCGGTCTGTGATCTCATAGCATGCCGTGTTTGCCATATTTTGCTGTACTCGTCAGCCTTGCCAAAGCTCTACCTCTGCTAACTAATTATTTGCCCTCGGATGCCAAATGACATGCTAATGAATAACCTTCAAAAGTATTCCGTGTCATGCTTTTCATAAGAAAACGGGATGGAGAATCAGACAATGTGGCGAGTCTAAGGTTTCCACATGTTCAATGCTGACGTCACAGAACTGGTAAACCTATAAAAAGGTCAAATCGATGTTATTTATGGGTGCGGTGTAGGAACATCTCTTCAATGTTCACATATAGTGTTGGCATGCGAATTACAGTCTACATTGGCAGTGAGGTGGCCGTGGACAGTGAGTTACAGCCGAACTGGCCATAGTGCTGATCAGTAACGGTTCTTACACACTGGGATATTAAAGTTTGTTTTACTGCTCCCATCAACAACCATCCAGGGCTATAGACATGTATTATTGAATTCATATAATGTGAGTTATTAGGCTGTACATCTTGAGTGTCCATGTATATTGCTGGATATGTCCGGTGTTGTCCTAAAGGAAACGGAAGTAGCGGACGAGATCATATTGGTTAATAAGCAGCTGTGCTATACCCTGACTACAGAAGATATGGAAAAAATAAATAAAATATATTTATTATTATTATCACCTCTTCACTGCTTGTCTAAATCCCGGCATCCATCTGAGCATGCTCATGCGCCTGGTGCACATAGACTTTGTTCAAAACAATAAATAATAAGCTTACTTTTAGTGCAGGGTTTTATCAGGCAATGAAAGTAATGAGATTAAGCCAGTTAAAAAAAAAAAAAAAACATAATTCCTGTACCCATTCCAGTGAATCAGAGGCATGCGGATAAGTGGGGGGAGAACAGCCTTCAATGAGAAGCAGTGTAAGGAAGCCAAACCATGTGATGCAGCCCCCATCTTTTCTGTTGGTCTGTTCATGTTTAAAAGAAAATATTATACCTGTGGGCCTAGCAGAGGAGTTTTAAAGAAAATAGTACCCCATCTGGAACATTTAATAATCCATTTCCAATAAAGAAGCTCCCTTCCTTTGTCCCGAGGGGCCAGTTGTTGACAACTTTAAACCCCCCCCCCAAATTTGAAAAAGCTGATCAATGTCCATCAAAACCAAAATAGCATTTCATTATTAAGTTAGGTGTCGCTTTTCTTGTTAAACTAGTAAACTGTAACAAAGGAACATCTTCCAAACTGTAACAAAGCCACTTTTCAAACACAACATCCTTATTGGGGGATTAATTCTAAGTAGTGTTCAGAATCAGCTTGTCTCTACTTATGTATATGTGAAGGTAGAACGCAAGACAAACAGGGAGGCAAATCAGGAATTGGGTGGTGGATTAAGGTGCAACAGTGCGGTTTGATGTTTAAACACTCCTCATGCGTAAGATGTTCTAAGGGGGATAGAAAGGCTTTTCAGTAAGCTCTAATGGTAGTGGGATGTCTTCCTGATAAATCTTGCCTCTGTTGGCATAACCTGCTGTGAACTTGCATTTCTTGTTTGCCTGAGAGGTTCCACTGAAGCAGAATGATAGGGTAGCACCTTGCTTCTCTCCCCCTCATCCGTTTCTCTTGCTCCCTCTCTGGGTCTGTCAGGGTCACTCAGGTGGAGGTATGATGACCACTTGCATTTATTTTAAAGTCACAATTGTGTAACTGCACTGTCAGGCCTGGATTCTTATACAAATCAGGCAAATTTTAACAGCAGGAAAACATGTTGCATGTCATTCACTATAAAACTAAGGGTTACAATAAAAACAATAACGATGGTTTCCTTAAAACACCGACATAGACCACATGACGGAACCAGAAGCTGTCCACAGCGATTCACATGTTTGTGCCACCTGCTTGTTTGTGCCACCACCGCCGCCGTGAGTGTGACCCTGACGAACATTGCTCTCACTGCGAGGCGACAGACTATTCCCACGAGTCCTCGCGTTAAAAACCCAAGGTCTGGAAACATTTCCGCAGGCGGCCTTTCCAAGCAGAGACATATTTGTACTTGGCCATGCTTGTGGTTTGGTGTTATAGCTGCAGACAAACCGAGGACAGATGTGTTTGGAGTCATTTTCACCCCTCCTTCCTCTTCCCCTTCCCCCGTGATCCTCAATACCCTCCCTCCTTCCTCCCAGTTCTCCTAATCTGGGACTCATTGTGTCTGTAATAAAGCACAGCTGCACAGATCCTTCTCTGAACCCACTCAGTTCAGATGATTACATGGGAGTAAGAGGGCTCTCGTCTCACAGAGTCCAGTCACACAACCATGCTCCACACATGGTAATGCTTTACTGTTCCCGTAACACAGATAATGCATGAGAGAGGAGACACTTCCTCCTGCTGGACTGACGCCACGACTAATTGTTCACACCTGATGTCACATTTGCACTGGGCAACTGTTAGTCGAGGGACTCTTACATCCATTTCTATTGGTAATGTGTAAAGCACATAAGGTAAACCATGTTCAGTCTTTATCTATATAAACTGTTTAAATCCATATTTTAGCTTTGCAGATATGTCTACATATTTTTCAGTCTAGAGATATCTTAATGGGAAACCTTTTGGAATTATCAAATAGATTGTGTAGTTATAATGCTACTCACCCTGCATTATGTGAAGGCGAGACTCCAATGCAGTGTGCCAATTTGTCAGGTTGGATTGTGTTAAATTGCTTCTGCTCAGAAATAAAAAAAGAAGTCATGCATATGAAAGTGAGCAGCCCTAATAGAAAGATGTGTCTCACTTGCAAATTGATGCCGCATTGAGCGTCAGAGGCTGAACTTCTGCATTAAAGACAAAAAAACAAAACGGTAACAGGAATCAATAACGGGTCTGGATTGTGCACGAGATGTCTGTATCACACAGCATACTAACTTTCCATCCAACTCCAATAAACCACTCTAGTTCACATAATCTACAAACTGTCCGCGTTTGAAAAAAAAAGCATCACAATGAATATATATGTCTACTGCAAGAGCACGAGTTTGTGATATCAATTTGAAGATATGACTCATTCAGCCTTGCGATGCAGCCATTAATTGCTTTGCACAGATGGATTTTATTCCCACCACTCATCCATAGAATAACCTGCCTCCTCCCCTTTTTTCCATTCCACCCAGTTGATCTCTTTTGAACACAAATCTGTGTGTGGGGGGAGGATCATGCAGGTCAAAGTAGGATAGTACCAAGATGCATTTGGCCTCTCAGTTGTAGATTTACATCTCCAGAAACCAACACGGTACAGAAGGGATACGCTTGGTTGACACATTAAGACGTTGTTTGTAAATTCATACATGCATAGTTTCCTCTCTGTTTGCGTTCTTCGACTGGAGAAGCACATAACAAGCTGTCACGCGTATGAAAAGCTGCGTATGTGTTGAATGTGAAAGTTTTGGAGAGGAACATTGGGTTTGTCTTTAATCTTGCTTCTGTGTATTTTTCATCTTCTCTTTAAGCACGGGCTAAATGTGTTTCAAGCAGAATTTGACACATATTGATTCAAACGTGCAATGGCAAATGCGCACACCGCATGTATTGGCAGATGCCCTAATCCCTCTCTTTGAAGAAGCTTCTATTTCCTTGCTGTCATTGTTTTGCGGCTGGATTTATAATAATAAAAAAATCTCTTCTCCCCAGCCTTTCAGAGGAGGCAGGTTTGAAAACCCACTGACTCTACAGCCTTGAGGTTTTTCTATATGTTAGTTTGTTTTGTTCTTACGGTGGGGGTTTAGAGAGATTTTTAAGTATCTCGTGATGTGTGGCATATAGGGCAAGTGAGTAAAATTCGGATAATGGTTTGCAGCCACAACTGTAATGGTCTGCTCACCACAGTGACTCATTTGCTTTGTTTAGCTTAAAAAGAGAAGCATTTACATATCCTCATGCCCTCGTACTGCAAAATAGTTGTTTTCCTCTTTTTGTAATGTTTTAATCTAGGAATATTTTAACTGATTACCACATAAATGTACATTTTTCGTGTGTGTGCAATTTACTCGGTAAATCATTTTTTCTTTACTTCGAGACAGACGCATAAAAAAGCCCTATCTTACAGTATAATAGTCTTCTCCAGAGGCTGTCAGCCTCATCTTCCTTTGTCTGCTGCTTTGTTTCCCAGCCAAAGAGGATTCACATGCCTTCTCCTTGTTTCTCCCCGTGCCCCGACTTCTCAAAAGGGAAAAAAGCAGAGAAGCAGGAATTCCATTAGCTGTGTTCTCAAAAACTCAGCATGAACTTGTGACTGTGATACACATGACATAATGGCCCCAGAACTGCTCCCAGTTCCCCATCCGCTTTCCTACGGCTTTTATTTTACATCTTATGCTGTAGGTGAGTGCATCACATCTTTCCATGTTTTTGTCCTTTTACAGACACTGTGTTGTATAAAATCCTTCACTTGTGAATGTGGCTCAAATTGCTAGGCTATTCTGAGCACATGGAAGGATAAAGGGAAAGTGTGTGTGTGTGTGTGTGTGTGTGTGTCTGTGTCTGTGTCTGTGCATATATACACATATATATCCATGTGTGCATGTTAAAAAGAAAGGGCTGGAAAGAAAATGAACAGAAATTGTATGTTTGTGTGTGTGGTTAGGTTTGTAATTGGATTCAGTGGACCATATCAGTCTTTACCTGAGCTAGTCATTTGCATGGGTTTGATTGACAACAGAGCTATGCAAAGCAGGCGCAAGTATTATTCCCTGTGAAGGTAAAGAGGATGTAGAAACTATGCCTTTTTAAAAATAAATGAAATGGCCATCACTTTTTTGTTAATTAGTATAGAGTCATTATTGTTAAGAAAAAATAAAGGCATATCGACTTTATTCAACACTGGAGTGTATTTTAGCAGATTAGACATCACCTCAGGTTAAACATAGTGGGAGGTTTCTATGCATTTGCAAGTCATCAAACTTAACATACTGAGAAGAATCCTAAACGTTTAGGTCCACTTTAACAAGTGCAGCAAAACTTAAAAAGAGGAACACCAGGGAGGTATTAATCAAGAACATATGAAAGACAAAAATACAATAAAAAAAACAGAAAACTCCTTTTGCGTTTGGTGTGCACAGAATAAATTGAATCGCCATTCTATTTTGCTTCTCTCTTTTTTTTTACCCCAATAGTTATTCAGCAGCCTTGACTTCTAGTCACTTGCAAATGTGTGAATATGACTCGCATAACAGATAGTAGGAAGTAGTTCATATACATATACTATTTACATTGCCTTGAATATCACATGATGTCCTTGCCATTGTGCTTGTCCGTCCTGGAGGGTATTCACGTGGCACCATGCAAAGAAAGATCAAATGTATTTGAATATAGAGAGGCGATCAAAATGGTTACATTTATTACTCGACAGAAAGCCCCTTGAAGACTTTAGGATTAGTATTAACCATGTGCTGCCGTATAACTGCATCGGGCGAGTTACATATGAAGAGAGGGCGCCTACCTCCGTCACGCTTGAGTTATTATTTATGGTGGCTGGATCTGCTTCCTTTTAAGCATTAAATTAACTCCATGTCAAGTAATGACACAGGAGGTAAGACAACTTGTTGGAATTTAATCATGTACTAATGTGCATTTGTTTTAATTTCATCAAAATTGATAACGTACAAAA